>NC_064628.1:89608825-89918075 GCF_023864275.1 Schistocerca cancellata | reverse complement strand
CAAGAAGCCCTGATCTTACCCCCTGCGATTTTTTCTTATGGGGGTATGTTAAGGATACGGTGTTTCGGCCACCTCTCCCAGCCACCATTGATGATTTGAAACGAGAAATAACAGCAGCTATCCAAACTGTTACGCCTGATATGCTACAGAGAGTGTGGAACGAGTTGGAGTATCGGGTTGATATTGCTCGAGTATCTGGAGGGGGCCATATTGAACACCTCTGAACTTGTTTTTGAGTGAAAAAAACCTTTTTAAATACTCTTTGTAATGATGTATAACAGAAGGTTACATTATGTTTCTTTCATTAAATACACATTTTTAAAGTTGTGGTATTCTTTTTGAATCACCCTGTGTAAAACGGCGGTGCACTGACGAGCTTTTATTTGTACTCAGTTGATTCATTTGAAAAAATCTTTCCGACGTGTTTATGGTCCCACGACAGGAATTAAAAGATATTGAACGCAGATGGTAGTTGGAGCTAGACGCATGGGACATTCCATTTCCGAAATCGTAACGGAATTCAATATTCCGAGAACCACAGTGTCAAGAGTGTGTCGAGACTACTTAATTTCAGGCATTACCTCTCAACCACGGATAACGCAGTGGCCCACGGCATTCACTTAACGACCGAGAGCAGCGGCGTCTGGCAGTGTTGTCAGTGCCAGCAGACAAGCAACAGTGCGTGAAATAACTACAGAAATCAATGTGCGATGTATGGCGAACGCATCCGTTACGACAGTGCGGCGAAATTTGGCGTTAATGGGCTGTGGCAGCAGACGAGCGACGTGGGTGCCTTTGCTAACAGCGCGACTTCGCCTGCAGCGCCTCTCGTGGGCTCGTGACCATATTGGTTGGACCCTATACGACTGGATAACGGTGTCCTGGTCAGATGAGTCACAATTCCAGTTGGTATGGTTCGAGTGCGACACAGAGCCCACGGAGCCATGGAACCAAGCTGTGCAGGCTGGTGGTGGCTCTATAATGGTGTGGGCTGTGTTTACATGGAATGGACTGAGTCCTCTGGTGCTACCGAACCGATCATTGAGTAGAATTGTTTATGTCGCAGCCATTTATGGTGTTCATGTTCCCAAACAACGATGGAATATTTATGGATGACAAGTCGCCACGTGACTGGGCCACAATTGGTCGTGATTGGTTTGAAGAACATCGTGGACAATTTGAGCCAATTATTTGGGCATCCAGATCGCCGTCCATTAATCCCACTGAAAATTTATGGTATCAACAAAAGCAAAACAAGGATAATGGAATGTAGTCGAATTAAGTCGGGTGATGCTGAGGAAATTAGATTAGGAAATGAAACACTTAAAGTAGTAAAGTAGTTTTGCTATTTGGGGAGAAAAGTAACTGATGATAGTCGAAGTAGAGAGGATATAAAATGTAGACTGGCGATGACAAGGAAAGCGTTTCTGAAGAAGAGAAATTTGTTAACATCGAGTATAGATTTAAGTGTTAGGAAGTCGTTTCTGAAAGTATTTGTATGGAGTGTAGCCATGTATGGAAGTAAAACATGGACGATAAATAGTTTGGACAAGAAGAGAATAGAAGCTTTCGAAATGTGGTGCTACAAAAGAATGCTGAAGATTAGATGGGTAGATCACATAACTAATGAGGAGGTATTGAGTAGAATTGGGGAGAAGAGGAGTTTGTGGCGCAGCTTGACTGGAAGAAGGGATCGGTTGGTAGGACATGTACTGAGGCATCAAGGGATCACCAATTTAGTACTGAAGGGCAGCGTGGAGGGTAAAAATCGTAGAGGGGTACCAAGAAATGAGTACACTAAGCAGATTCAGAAGGATGTAGGCTGCAGTGGGTACTGGGAGATGAAGAAGCTTGCACAGGATAGAGTAGCATGGAGAGCTGCATCAAACCAGTCTCGGGACTGAAGACCACAACAACAACAATCGAGAGGTCAGTTCGTGCACAAAATCTTACAAGCCCGTGACTTTTTGTAAACTCAGTGTAGTGCGTGAGGCGTTTTTGTATAGCTTATCGAGACGAACAGTTTTAACATGACACGTAGGCTAAATTCAAATGGCTATGAGCCCTATGGGACTTAACATCTGAGGTCATCAGTCCCCTAGAACTTAGAACTACTTAAACCTAACTAACCTAAGGACATCACACACATCCATGCTCGAGGCAGGATTCGAACCTGCGACCGTAGCGGTCGCGCGGTTCCAAATTGAAGCGCCTAGAACCGCTCGCCCATACAGGCCGGCAACATGACACGTAGGTCTACATTCAACTTGTGCACATTTTAAGAGAAATGCAAAATAGATAAACCGAACACAGGACGCTATAGCGTGTTCTTTGTATGCAAAAGCAGCGTTGGGTGGGCGACTGGGTTGCGGTGGGGGGGGGGGGGGAGGAGGCGTAAAAGAAGATTAGTGTTTAAAGTTGTTGCCACGGCACAGTCATTAGCGACGGCTCCGTCTATGTTGTAAATGGAGACTGAAAGATGAGTACCTGACACACCTGCTTGGATAAGCGAGCTAGGGGTCTGCAGCCCAAAGAACGCCCTCATGATGGGATTTGGCACCGAAATCGGTACTCATTAAACAAAATAGAAGTGCGACTATAGATCATCATCATTTAAGACTGATTATGCCTTTCAGCGTTCAGTCTGGAGCATAGTCCCCCTTATAAAATTCCTCCATGATCCCTTATTCAGTGCTAACATTAGTGCCTCTTCTGATGTTAAGCCTATTACTTCAAAATCATTCTTAACCGAATTCAAGTAGCTTCTCCTTGGTCTACCCTGACTCCTCCTACCCTCTACTGCTGAACCCATGAGTCTTTTGGGTAACCTTGCTTCTCCCATGCGTGTAACATGACCTCACCATCTAAGCCTGTTTGGCCTGACTGCTACACCTCACTTCCAGTTCTTTCACTCTGTTGCCATCCTGTGAGAATATGCATCCTAAGTACTTGAAACCGTCCACCTGTTCTAACTTTGTTCCTCCTATTTGGCACTCAATCCGTTTATATCTCTTTCCTACTGACATTACTTTCGTTTTGGAGGTGCTAATCTTCATACCATAGTCCTTACATTCTTATCTAGCTGTGAAATATTACTTTGCAAACTTTCAATCGAATCTGCCATCACAATTAAGTCATCCGCATATGCGAGACTGCTTATTTTGTGATCACGTATCTTAATCTCACCCAGCCAGTCTACTGTTTTCAACATATGATACATAAATAATATCAACAACGGTGGAGACAGGTTGACAGTCGGGATACCAGTTACTTTGGAATAAGGCTGGGCACCTCAGACATATTCTGAGTCGCGGTCACCTTTGTGCTCAGACGGCAAAGACTACCACATCCACCGGTTAAACCCTCAGCCGTTAGGGGTAAAACTCAATGGGACCTGGGGCAAATAAGGCTAGCAACCTGCCTCCCTGGTACTTTAAATATGATGCTGGCAACAATCAGAGCAAAATGCCGCGACTATAGATTGAAGCAAATAATTTTTTTTGAAGACTGGAACGTCTGCCGGAGTAGGCGAGCCCTCATTGTTTACGTAAGCATACCATCTCAGAAATGCTGTCAAATACACGTGTGGAGGTACTTCACTGGGTCGGAATGAGGTTACCTAATTCCTTTTTTGAAAACGCTAAATAGAGCAGCTATTTACTTCTTAAATCATAGGATATCTGGCGCAGACGGTTTCCACCTATGCACATTTACATGGTTATTTATATGTGTACATTCTTTCCAGTTTCTGCCATTAAAAAGTTAATAATGGTAGTGTCACCTGGGTGTAATGGATGAGACGGACGAACAGATTGTCTTTGATTACCATCGCCTTGCGCGTTATCTGCGCAGAAGGAAAAGGAAAACAACTCTGCAGACTTACATAAGCATCGCCCAAGGCAGTTTTCTGCGTAGACACAGGGCATGTAATGGAGTTTCAACAGTGGAATGGTCCACTTGAATATGTTCCCAGACCGAATTACAAACAGCGGTACATTCAGACTCTCCGCCTTAAGCAGACGAGTTAGAGATGAGCGTGATATACCGAAATAGTCTTTCAACATTGTCTCGACGTCTTAAGCTTACGATGGAGTGCATTTCGTAACACGAAAGCTAAAAACAATGTCATTTCAGTCTATAAACGCTGCGGATCTGAGAGAAAATGCTCTGATGATTAAGACTTGTGACGTGTGCACTTCAGGAAGACGTTCGAAACTATGCTTTTCATTTTCTCAGCCTGAGTTATTACTCTACGTTCAGAAAGATCAATGGACCGTACTGTTGGTAAACCAAGGGAGGATCCTCAACGGTTAAGGAACTGGCCTCATGTATTTGGAAGATACGGGGTTCGGATCCCTTTGCACTCATTCGGATTAAAGCTTTCCATGATTCCCTAGATAATGTCGGAAGAATACTTGGCTGTTTCCATTCAAAAAGAGACTGACATTGAAATTTACACGTGTTTAATGTCCCCTTGTCGTGAGTGCTCGCCTGCTGCCGGTACGGTGGCACTGTTATCCATCATATTCGGAAGGTGCCACACTGAATTACCATTCCGCCCATTATTGTAATTTCATTTTCTCACTGTATTGTCTAAATACAGAGATGGTTTGTTCAACTAAATACACAGGAATTTCCATCCTCAATCGCTTTTAGTTCTAGGTGACGTTACTGAAATGGAGTGTTTTCTCGTCAAAGTCCTGCCCTCCCTCTAGTTACTTATCCTGAAAACTAATAGTGAAAACGGTCCACGATGTTATATGCTGTGTGGGGGGAAGGGGGGCGGAGTATATGTCGAAAATATTTATGGATGGTCCGTTGTGTTTACGTAATTATTTCATTCGTTATTAAAAGCGTTGGTTTTGACGGTGATTCAGCTGCGTTAGATGGGGACCGATACGACCAAGAAATAAATTAGATTTGCGCGGTTTTCGTTGTTGGAAATGGTTGCCTTAGATCCACAATTATTCAACAGTAGAGCTGTAGGAGGATTGGCCGGGAAGGGGGGAGGGGGTGGGGGAATCTGTGTGGAGATCTCTGCGTGTCCCGCCGTCCCCGTTGGTTCTTAACGGCGTTGTCCATGTGGACAGAGGACTCAGCTCCCATACGGAGCCCCTGATCGACACGTTGCCAGCCACTCCTACCTACATCGGTCTCGTGCGACAGGTGCCAGCCAGCTCAGGGATTTCCAGCGATCGTTCCAGCTCTTCGTCGTAAAAGACGGTTTTCGTGAGCAATGATATTTCTGACTTGAAAAGTCTACTAATAGCTTCTATCTCCCGACTATCTTCGCAACTCCACGGCTGCTTTCTAATACAGCGTAACAAATTGTCTCTGACGCAATTTTTTCTGATCAATATTCTGTAGACTAGAATTCACTAGTCCTAAGGCCACTTGAAAATCCGTGATGAGTGAAAAATGAGCAGCCACTGCAATAGCTTCAGAGATGGCGTCGAAAATACTTCCTCAGAAAGCATAAGCAGAGTTGCATAAGGAAGCGTTTTTCTGTCCTACATTTTAATGTCAGAAACACAGTTTGTCAACAAGATTAAAAAGACACTATCTCCTGATGCTTGACTCATATTCAAGAGAAGCGCATATAAATCCCGGCTGCCTCGAGATTAAGGATTTCAGTTTTTCCTCTGTATCACTTTAGACGAATGTTGGGATGCTTTCTCTCAAAGGCAGGTGTTCCTGCGTCCTCGTCAACTCTAATAGCCCCGCGCCTTAATGAGCTTAATGACGACGGGACGGTTAATTACCACGAAGAGAAGTTTTTGACAGGAGAGAGAGTGCGCCACGCTGTTACGTAACTGCTCAGCGTGGAACTCTCGTACGATTGTAAACATTTCGATGTTTATTGTCTGTTTTCTTGTGATCGATCAGGCTGTCGATAGTAAAATTGTTGATAAAAGTAGGGTCATGCACAAGGTAGAATCATTGAATTCACCACCAAACAGCTCGGAAAATTAAGAAAATGCGTATCTTTGCGATCTGGATAAGATTCGTGTGATTATTCCTCAAAATACAATAATTTTGCCTCGGTATTATTTCACTATTTCGGTAAATGTGTTTGCCGGTCTTAAGGTCCATTTTATGCACTACAGTCGTCAGGTGCCCGACCTTGCAGACCTGGAATGTGGCCTCGGCATGTCACCAACTGCCTGTCCCACCCGTCGAGATATTTGAAGGAATGATGCAACAGGTGCACAGTCCGAGACAAGCGTTGTGACCGGCGCGGAGCAGCGTGTGGTCGGAAAGAAACGGCGATAGTTTCACGATTCTCCGCCTCTCTCAGTTCCCTCCTTTATCCCTCCTTCGCTCCGACTACCAGCTCCTGTGTGTACCGCGTTCGAGGTGTCCGTATTGCGTCTCTAACTAGCACCAAGAAGCAAGATGGCGCGCGCCCGTCCTGACCTCCTTTCTCTCCAGTCGGACAGCCTTGACGGGAGCGACAAAACGACGACATCGACAACGCAGAAAGCCGCCACGAGGTACGCCCTCCGAGAGATCCTTCCACAACATTCACGCGACTGCTGATGTTTTTTCTCGAAAACCGTAAATCACTGTGCCACTTGCTGGTCCATCTGAGACGAAAGTAGAACGTGGTTCCCCGTTTGACATGTCGCCCTATGCCAATGGTCGGCGCACCTCCACCTCTTCGAACTAAAGCGCTTTACGACAGTAAACACAAAAAATAACAAGAAGTGGGCAAATTGGCACCTTATTGAAGAACTCTACGCCTGCATCACTGTAGCTGCAAAGAAGAACTGCGCATCTGAAGAATTTCTGCTGAAATCGGCAAAAGATAGAAGCAGAGAAAGAGCAATAATGACAGCAACAACACTGCCGCATTCAAATAGCGCGGGCAGCTCTAACTGACACGTGCTTTCCAAAATGCCCACAGCAAGTACGTTGGCAGAGATGTGCCACCTGAAATAGGGGTAATCATGTGTTCAAGCAGTCAGCAACACGACAATGCACCGACGTGGAAGAGCGCCGAGTGCCGCTACGATGACGCAGAACCTCCGGGGCAGTCACCTGTCCTCAGGGTAAACAAGAAGCACAATAGGCCATAAAATAAACTCACCGGCTCCCGCAGGGCGTCGAAGTACATGAGGTCGCACATGGTGGCTGCAGGCCGTGTGTCTGTGTGTGTGTGTTGTGTCTCGGCTCAAGCTGCGTGGCTCTTCTGTCTGCCACTTTCCTGCGACTGCTACCCGCCGCTGCGGCCGCCGAGACACGGTACGTAGCGCTCGGGCGCATTCGGGTGCGCTCGGCAGAGTTCGGCGCCGGCTCGCTCCCGACCTCGTCTTGCCTTGCTCCTGCTATATTGGCCGTTCTGGGAATAGAACGGCGGACGATTAATAAATCGGCGACGCCTGGCAGAAACTGCGGCGATCGAAATGAAAACAAACGACTGTCATCCGCTGGATGTTTACAAGAGGGGTGGCGAGGCATTACTGACGATGTAAGACGTGCTGCAGGGTCGGGAAAGGGCGGATCAAGCATTAAAAAAAAGGGCATTGATCCTATTGTCTAGAGCCTGAAACTGATGTAATGACACAAGTATCTGATCACAAAGGGTAGTCATTAAGGTTTAACTAATTTAGCTGTGCAAATAATTCGCTCTATCTTGATCAATCGTCTACAGGTGATGTAGCATTGGAGTAATAAGTAAATGCGAGTATTTATTAATAAAATGTATGATATTTTACACAGTAATAAATATTAGTCTCAATGTAAAAAATCATCATTATGTACAATATTGTTAACTGTAAGACATATGAAAAGCAGATACTGTCTTTGTGAGATTAATTTAATTCTTTTTTAATCTTAATTTTACAAAACTTCTTTGAAAAGAACATTAGCAGTTATAATGAGACCATCGTTCACTTTTTGGTTGTAGGTGTCTTTAGCACAAAAATAAGTATCACTAAATGTGCGAACTCGCGAGAGAGCTACGTATAACTTCCATGTGAAAAAACAGGTTCTGGTAAATACAGTTCTGCCCTATAAAGCGTTTGACGTTATAATTTATTAACGGTCATAGCGAAGGCTACTTTTATTGAGAATTCTTGTCTTATTATTGGGGAAAGAATGGTTGGATCAGAAGGTGTGAGAATAATGCGGGGTGTGAGCTAGTGGCTGACACAGAAAAATCTCAAGGAGGGGTCGCTAAAGATATATTGAGCTGCCTTTACTTTTACCGTAATAAAAAATAATAAAGTCACATGCAAAGTTCAAGAACGTCGTATTTAAACGTATTATACACATATACAAGACAATGCCATCTTATGATATAAAAAAGTTACACTTGTGGTTCTCTTCCTTAAATGATTAATTCTATGCGCCTATTCTTTCTGGCAAATTGGTTAATTACATCATCAATAGGACAATTACTGTCAGGGTGAGTGTTCAACAGAGCAAAGCCATTAAGTCGATCGTCCTCCATTGTCGACGTCAGCCATGTCTTTGTATGCTGCAATGTTGAAAAACTTCTTTCTGCTGTAGCAACAGATGCAGGTGGACAAGCAAATACACTACTAGCCATTAAAATTGCTACACCACGAAGATGACGTGCTACAGACGCGAAATTTAACCGACAGGAAGAAGATGCTGTGATATGCAAATGATTAGCTTTTCAGAGCATTCACACAAGGTTGGCGCCGGCGGCGACACCTACAACGTCCTGACATGAGGAAAGTTTCCAACCGATTTCTCATACGCAAACAGCAGTTGACCGGCATTGCCTGGTGAAACGTTGTTGTGATGCCTCGTGTAAGGAGGAGAAATGCGTACCATCACGTTTCCGACTTTGATAAAGGTCGGATTGTAGCCTATCGCGATTGCGGTTTATCGTATCGTGACATTGCTGCTTGCGTTGGTCGAGTACCAAGGACTGTTAGCAGAATATGGAATCGGTGGGTTCAGGTGGGTAATACGGAACGCTGTTCTCATTCCCAACGGCCTCGTATCACTAGCAGTCGAGATGACAGGCATCTTATCCGCATAGATGTAACAGATGGTGCAGCCACGTCTCGATCCCTGAGTCAGCAGATGGGGACGTTTGCAAGACAACAACCATCTGCACGAACAGCTCGACCACGTTTGCAGCAGCATGGACTATCAGCTCGGAGACCACGGCTGCTGTTACCCTTGACGCTGCATCACAGACAGGAGCGCCTGCGATGGTGTACTCGACGACGAACCTGGGTGCACGAATGGCAAAACGTCATTTTTTCGGATGAATCCAGGTTCTGTTTAGAGCATCATGATGGTCGCATCCGTGTTTGGCGACATCGCAGTGAACGCACATTGGAAGCGTGTATTCATCATCGCCATACTGGCGTATCACCCGGCGTGATGGTATGGGGTGCCATTGGTTACACGTCTCGGTCACCTCCTGTTCGCATTGACGCCACTTTGAACAGTGGACGTTACATTTCAGATGAGTTACGACCCGTGGCTCTACCCTCCATTCGATCCCTGCGAAACCTTACATTTCAGCAGGATAATGCACGACCGCATGTTGCAGGTCCTGTACGAGCCTTTCTGGATACAGAAAGTGTTCGACTGCTACCCTGGCCAGCACATTCTCCAGATATCTCACCAATTGAAAACGTATGGTCAATGGTGTCCGAGCAACTGGCTCGTCACAACACGCCAGTCGCTACTCTTGATGAACTGTGGTATCGTGTTGAAGCTGCACCTGCAGCTGTACCTGTACACGCCATCCAAGCTCTGTTTGACTCAATGCCCAGGCGTATCAAGGCCGTTATTACGGCCAGAGGTGGTTGTTCTGGATACTGATTTCTCAGGATCTATGCACCCAAGTTGCGTGATAATGTAATCACATGTCAGTTCTAGTATAGTATATTTGTCCAATGAATACCCGTTTATCATATGCATTTCTTCTTGGTGTAGCAATTTTAATGGCCAGTAGTGTATTTTGTGCAGCGTGTGCAAAGTAGGATAGTCAGATGTAGGACAAAGAGACAACGCTTGCATAACAGAATCACGATCATAAGGGCGTTTTGCTCGTTTGCTTGTATTGAAGTATCTCTCCAATTAGTCTCTTTTTCATCAAAAAGAGTGATTCTTCTTCAAAGATCGGTAGTTCAGTTAAGCACTGATTCAATTTATGTGACAGATCATTATCCTCATGTCTCAGTATTTGTGAGGGCAAATGTATGTTGAATTTTAAATGATAAATATTTTCTTCAGGAAACGTTCTCTCATGTCAGTCGTAACATGGACCAGTGTTGGAACAAAAACAGTTATTTTCCAATATGCCATAACATCATCATTATGACCGCAATTTTCCCTGTGTCTTTGTCTGCCTGTAAGACGACGGACACTCATCTCCACGTCTCTTCCATAACGGCCTTCGCGTCTTCAGCAACACGAGGAAAGTGACTATCATCATTAGCTCTCATGCCGTCGAACACCTTGAGCGTCGAATCTAATTTTGCTTTTACGATCGCAACGTCCAAGCTAGGGTCTTCTAAGATTTTGTTGACTGGATATGTTATGCTCATAATGTCACTCGGTGTAAACAGAGTGATAATAAACTCGCAATTAGAGAGAGCTCGAAGAGGAATATTGGGTTTGGCAGCCGCTGTTCTATCCCTCCAACACTATATTTCTTTAAGAACTTTGCAGACTGTTCCGAGATCAGCTGCGAATTGAATAACAGCATCATGCCGCTCAACCCTACTCGTTTGACAATGTGACTGCAGCGAGTGTTATACGTCACTCTTCAACGTTGCGAACCGCTTGCTAGACGCTGTGAAGAACGATAGTACTTCAATAGTACCAAGTGAGTTTATCAGAAATGCAACTTTGCAACTGCGAGAGACAACGAGGTTGAGTGTATGTTAACTATCTATGTGCCAGACAGAAATGTATAAAATAGGACGTCGCGGACGTGCGTGCTACATAGGAAAGTATAACTACTCGATAACTCGATTCAGTGGAGTCGAGTGACGAAAGAAACGAACGAATAGCTTACGGCCTGACTGGCGGGTGAGGGGTGGGGAGGGGGGGGGGTGTCTGCGTGCGGCTTCGCAGGGGGAGGGGTGGGGGGTATCCGCCATTGGTTTGAGCACGGTTTATCGGTATCAAAATATTTAGCGGTGATGATGTACTCGCCTAATTGAGTAAATGTTACAACAGTCCAGATTAGCGTTAACTTCTCAAATTAATATAATAATAACCTTTTACTTTAAAAGGAATTGGTAAGGTAGTAAACCAGATTGATTTAAAGGGTTCAAAAATTCTACAAGTTATAATTGAACATTGTCTGTTTCTTCAAACTGGACAGAATCAGAAATGGGGTAAACCACTGCCTCTCTAGATAACAAACTGGATATGAGATACATATTCATTAACTGTTGTACGATCACCGTTTTTGGACACAGAATCGCCGTTGAATAGAATTCCGAAACATGTTCATTGATTTCTGTGGCACTGAATATGGTCGTAATGAAACTATCGTAATTACAATGACAGTGTTTACCAATTTTGATGCAGATTAACGGTATTGAGGTAAGGACAAGTGTAACTTGACGTTCCAAACGCAGTAAAGCAATGATGAATTAAAAGTTAAATAAAAAAGTTATAAATTATAAAAGAAAACGGAAATTACGTGTGATGATGAACATTGATGTAATTCAGTTTATTTGCGCAGTACACATCGCTTGCTTAAAGAAAGTAAACACCACCAACCGCTGTTGTGCGTAATAGTAAAATTAGATTAATAGATGGCGCCTTCCAAATTTTTGACATCGACGTGTATGACCGAAGTCACGTGACAGACTACGCTTTCGTAAAGAATCTGAACATCAACAACAACCGTCATGTATATCAGGTAAATGGATTGTCAATAGATGGCACCTCCCACATAGGCTTTACAAAAAGGTCTTCAAAATAAAATTTTTAGAGATAATAGTAACTTTTCAGGATTTTTGTATTTTTTCTCTACAGTCGGCATAATCGTCTTTAGAGAATTCAACAATCGTATACGAGTAGATATTTAAGATAATTCTCATTTATTGTTCCGTCTGAGTTGTACATTTTTTAATTTCGATTACATATTTCGATCACTGTGGACTATCTTCAGATCTAAGTAATTGCATCAGCAACCTGTCCTGTCAACTCAGAACAACATATCAGAGTGCTGTACTCTGACACGTTGTTCTGAGTAGACAAGACAGGATGCTGATGCAATTGCTTAGATCTGAAGTTGATCCAGTGTTATCGAAACATGTAATCGAATTAAAGAAATGTGCAACTGAGACGGAACAATAAATGAGAATTATCTTAAATATCTATTTGTATTTTTTGTCATTCGTGGTGAACGAAATCTTTAAGATGATGTCTCAATCATTAATTTTGATTAAGAAATACGGGATATATAGCGTACCGACAAAAAATGCCATTGAGAAATAATATATAAAACTATTATCTCGAAAAAACAAAGACTAATCCAGGCGACAAATTGAAGCTCCCTGAAGAAGTGTCCACACTCACTGCAAAACTTACAGCTCTTTTGCAGGGATTTTAATAGGAAAAGGAGTTAAAGAAGAAGGAATCGTTATTTTACCAGATTCACGCTCCGATTTGATTGATGATGCTGTGATGTGAACAACAGCAAAAATTATTCCGTGCATATCATTATGAAAGCCTAAATAAAATTACCATTATGTTGTGGCAGAAGGGCCGAGCGGATTAAAGGGGAATTAAGAAGTAGACACGTTGGACAAGGAAGCAATAGACGTTGGTCACGGCCACCTGACGATTTCCTACATGCCATGAAGGTTACAATTAGGGCCCAGCGGAACGAAAACCTGCACCGGTATGACAAAGTTAAAAGAAGACACTAACCGCAGGATCTAACACCCCCCCCCCCTTTCCCCCAAAATGACGTCTTTGATAAAAAAATTCCAAGTACCACAGAAACTTTGTAGTGACAATTGCAGACCTTCGATTTAATTGCGAGAGTTTACGGTAGCATCTACACCACCTCAGCATATCGCATCTCTTCATGTGAATGTGAGAGCGAAGGAGAAGTTAAGTGCATTTTCTTCGGGTGCAACAGAAAATATCAAGAACCTGCGATACTGCTGCAGCGTGTGGAGTCCTTAGGCAATGCATTACCAACGAATGTTCAAACTCTTTTAGCGACTGAAGACCTAAAAGTGTATTAACTAATGTACGATTTTATAGCAAAAAAAAGAACTAAGGACTAAGAGATAGCAGTGCAATACTCAGCGGGCCGGCAAGAGTGGCCGAGCGGTTCTATGCGCTACAGTCTGGAACCGCGCGACCGCTACGGTCGCAGGTTCGAATCCAGCATCGGGCATGGCTGTGTGTGATGTCCTTAGGTTAGTTAGGTTTAAGTAGTTCTAAGTTCTAGGGGACTGATGACCTCAGATGTTAAGTCCCATTGTGCTCAGAGCCATTTGAACCATACTCAGCGGATGAGCGTAGTGGGAGCAGTTGCAAGAATTCAGTACCACCGCTCACGGAAAGGTTCCAGTGCAGGTGGTTCGCCGTTGCTCTCCTGCGAGCTGCCGGTGCCGGCAGAAAGCCTACTCCTCTCGAAAAGCACCAACGGGGTCGCCGATATTAATGTCCCCATCAGACGGACGGAACACCGTCAAGAGTGTCACACGCCCTCAGTTCACGTGACACTGCGGAGAGATTTGAAATTTAGTCTAGGACTATGGCACAAAGACTCGAGATCAGAAACATTACGCCACCGCTTCTCCTCTACTTTCCGGCGAAATAACAACAGTGAAAATTTCATCTGCCACCAGGATTCGAACCTGTTTCTTTCAGAGTCGAGCGCCACTGCATAAGCGGCCTCGGCTACGAAGGCGGGTAGCAAAAGCAAATTAAATACAGAAAATTGCAAACAGTCACTGATTTGAAACACTCGTTCATTCGAGAAATTGGTTTTCGAACCTTTTCAGGACATCTTAAGATGGTGCAAATAGAAGTTACATGGCGTGATATAGGGTAGTGACCCTGTGACAAGAATTTTAATTTATCGAAATGAGTAATGTTTACACTACTGGCCATTAAAATTGCTACGCCACGAAGATGACGTGCTACAGACGCGAAATTTAACCGATAGGAAGAAGATGCTGTGATATGCAAATGATTAGCTTTTCAGAGCATTCATACAAGGTTGGCGCCGGTGGCGACACCTACAACGCGCCCACATGAGGAAAGTTTCCAACCGATTTCTCATACACAAACAGCAGTTGACCGGCGTTGCCTGGTGAAACGTTGTTGTGATACCTCGTGTAAGCAGGAGAAATGTGTACCATCACGTTTCCGACTTTAATAAAGGTCGGATTGTAGCCTTTCGCGATTGCAGTTTATCGTATCGCGACATTGCTGCTCGCATTGGTCGAGATCCAATGACTGCAGGCAGAATATGGAATTGGTGAGTTCAGGAGGGTAATAGGGAACGACGTGCTGGATCCCAACGGCCTCGTATCACTAGCAGTCGAGATGACAGGCATCTTATCCGCATGGCTGTAAGGGATCGGGCAGCCACGTCTCGATCCCTGAGTCAACAGATGGGGACGTTTGCAAGACAACAACCATCTGCATGAACAGTTCGACGACGTTTGCAGCAGCATGGACTATCAGCTCGCAGACCATGGCTGCTGTTACCCTTGACGCTGCATCACAGACAGGAGCTCCTGCGATGGTGTACTCAACGACGAACCTGGGTGCACGAATGGCAAAACGTCATTTTTTCAGATGAATCCAGCATCATGATGGTCGTATCCGTGTTTGGCGACATCGCCGTGAACGCACATTGGAAGCGTGTATTCGTCATCGCCATAGTGGCGTATCACCCGGCGTGATGGTATGGGGTGCCATTGGTTACACGTCTAAGTCACCTCTCGTTCGCACTGATTACACTTTGAACAGTGCACGTTACATTTCAGCTGTGTTACGACCGTGGCTCTACCCTTCTTTCGATCCCTGCGAAACCTTACATTTCAGCAGGATAATGCACGACCGCATGTTGCAGGTCCTGTACGTGCCTTTCTGGATGCAGAAAATGTTCGACTGCTGCCCTGGCCAGCACATTCATATCTCTCACAAATTGAAAACGTCTGGTCATTGGTGGCCAAGCAACTGGCTCGTCACAATACGCCAGTCAATACTCTTGATGAACTGTGGTATCGTGTTGAAGCTGCGTGAGCAGCTGTACCTGTACACGCCATCCAAGCTCTGTTTGACTCAATGCCCAGGCGTATCAAGGCCGTTATTACGGCCAGAGGTGGTTGTTCTGGGTACTGATTTCTCATGATCTCTGCACCCAAATTGTGTGAAAATGTAACCACATGTCAGTTCTAGTATAATATATTTGTCCAATGAATATCCGTTTATCATCTGCATTTCTTTTTGATGTAGCAATTTTAATGGCCAGTAGTGTATATAGCGTTGTGCATGCAAAAATGAATTCCTTACGGTAGAATGAGCGGCTTTGAAATTAGTATCCACTATCAGCTTCCGCTGTGATGGCCGATTGGTTATAGATCACTCAGTTTTCATTGGATATGAGTATCTATACTGTTGTCAGAGTGCCAACGAGGAACGCTGTGAGACGTGCAGGAAGGGAGTCTGTGAGGTTCTGGAAGGCTCCAGCAGGGTTCTGGAGCCATGCCGACTCCAGTGCCGTAGGCAGCTATGCCTTGGTTCTCGGTTGAGGACCCTTGACACAAACTGCCCGATCGAGATGTTTCCACACATTCTCAGTTGGGTTTAATCTGGCGAATTTGGTAACCAGGTGAGCACTGTAAATTCATCGCGCTGCTCTTTGAACCACACACATACAGTGCAAGCTGTGAGAGACGTTGCATTGTCCTGCTGGTAGATGCCATCGTGCTGTGGAAAAACGAACTGACTGTAGGAGTGGACATGCTCCCAAGGATAGATACGTATATGGGTTGATCCTTTTGTGCTTTCCAGAATGTCGGCCGCCGTGGCCGAGCGATTCTAGTCCGGAAACACGCGGCTGCTACGGTCGCAGGTTCGAATATTGCCTCGGGCATGGACGTGTGTGATGTCCTTATGTTAGGTTTACGTAGTTCTAAGTCTAGAGGACTGATGACCTCAGATGTTAAGTCTCTCGCGTCCGTCGGCCGTCGTAATTTAATATATTGTTATTGTTATTATTATTATTATTTGATTGTTGCCGACTTACGTGGTGGGCCTTAATAAAAATGATATTCCATTTAATTTTGATTTTACGATTAAATGCATTCCTGAAGTTTTCCTTTTTAACAATATTAATCTCAAATTATTTGTTGCGTTAATGAATGTTAGACTCGCAGCATCTTAAAACATGAGCATACAAGCTGAACAATGTAATAAACTTTTCATATTATTTTCCTCGGCTAGTCAATTCACTTTAAAGCATAAGATCTTTAGTTATTAATTACAACTGCGGCCCACACACGCGCGAGAGTATTTTTTCTTACCTCCGTTAACCCTTGTATTGTAGTCGGAGTCCTGGCTCTGGGTCTCGGCTATGGTACTGAAAATAAGAATCTTAAAGCTAAGTATTTTCTGCAACGTCGGGCGGCTGTGGAGAAAAATTAATATTATGTTAATAGCGGGCGAGTTTTCCGCTTCCGCTAATTTTTCATAAGTTAATATCGCCACGTAATGGCGTCGTTGGCTGCATCGGCCGCTGCGATTGTTGAGCTGTAAATCACTTGCAGGTTAATTCAAGGAACGCGGACATGAAATCGGGATCACCTCTTACAAATTAAAAGTGCACAATAATATTCAGTTACTATATTATCTGCTTAACTCATACAAATATGCTTACATTTGTCAGCACTCGAAAGATGTCCGTCTATACACACTCAAGACAAAAGAGGAAGTGAAGTCGACTAGAAAATTAACAAAAGAGCGTATCTTGTCGTCTCTTTAGATCATTTTGTCATAAATTATTTCTTTGCAATCTAAACCTACACCGAGAAATTATTATTTTACGGCTACATGATAAAAATATATTATTCAATTTATGAATGTCTCTTCCTTATAAATATTGTTTTTAAGTCTTTTCGTAATATGGCACTGGGGACACTATAAGTCCCATAGTGCTCAGTGCCATTTGAACCATTTGAACCTTCCAGAATGACGAGCTCGACCAGCGAATGACATAAAAACACACAGCAGACCACAAAGTTCCCTCCTCGTATGCTTTCAGACGTTTCACGCCGTACACACCGACGGCCATCTGTCAGATGAGGCATTAAACGTTAACTCATCTGAAGAGGCCACTTGTTGCCAATCAGTGGACACCCAGGTGCGGCACTGGCGTGACAATTGCAGCCTTCGTCCCCGATGAGCAGCAGCCAACACGGCGCTTCCTGCAGAGGCCCATATGCAGCAACGTCCGCAGACACTGCAGGCGGCCCCTTTGTACATCTGGGCCATCAGTTCACCAACAGTTGCATATCTATTCGTCCGTACAAACCTCCGCAGCCGCCGTTCAACCTGTCATTTATAGCCCATAGTGCACCACAGTTTCCTCGCCGCCGCTTCTGGATTGTGGTTTAACCGCGGCAGCACTCTAACAGTTTACAAATTTAGGCTTTTCGCAAAAGGGCCCAAAATCCAATGGTTGCGCCCTTTCGGACGTCACATAAATCGCTCCGTTTCGGCATTGCGTCCACCCCCTCCTTCTTGCCCCCCCCCCCCCCTACATCGACATCTACATACATACTCCGCAATCCACCATACGGTGCGTGGCGGAGGGTACCGCGTACCACAACTAACATCTTCTCTCCCTGTTCCACTCCTAGACAGGACGAGCGAAAAATGACTGCCTATATGCCTCTGTACGAGCCCTAATCTCTCTTATCTTATCTTTGTGGTCTTTCCACGAAATATAAGTTGGCGGCAGTAAAATTGTACTGCAGTCACACTCAAATACTGGTCCTCTAAATTTCCTCAGTAGCGATTCACGAAAAGAACGGCTTCTTTCCTCTAGAGACTCCCACCCGAGTTCCTGAAGCATTTCCGCAACACTCGCGTGATAATGAAACCTACCAGTAACAAATATAGCAGCCTGCCTCTGAGTTGCTTGTATGTCCTCCCTCAATCTGACCTGATAGGGATCCCAAACGCTCCATCAGTACTCAAGAATAGGCCGTATTAGTGTCTTATAAGCGGTCTCCTTTACAGATGAACCACATCTTCCCAAAATTCTACCAATGAACCGAAGACGACTATCCGCCTTCCCCACAACTGCCATGCAATGTTACACCCAAATATTTAATCGGCGTGGCTGCGTCAAGCGCTACACTACTAATGGAGTATTCAAACATTACAGGAGTCTTTTTCCTATTCATCTGCTTTAATTTACATTTATCTATATTTATCGTTAGCTGCCATTCTTTACACCAATCACAAATCCTGTCCAAGTCATCTTGTATCCTCCTACAGTCACTCAACGACGACACCTTCCCGTACACCACAGCATCGTCAGAAAACAGCCGCACATTGCTATCCACCCTATCCAAAAGATCATTTATGTAGGTAGAAAACAACAGCGGACCTACCACACTTCCATGGAGCACTTCAGATGATACCCTCACCTCCGATGAACGCTTACCATCGAGGACAACGTACTGGGTTCTATTACTTAAGGAGTCTTCGAGCCACTCACGTACTTGGGAACCAATCCCATACGCTCGTACATTAGTTAGGAGTCTGCAGTGGGGCCCCGAGTCAAACGCTTTCCAGAAGTCAAGGAATATGGCATCCGTCTGATACCGTTCATCAATGGTTCGCAAGATATCATGTGAAAAAAGGGCGAGTTGCGTTTCACAGGAGCGAAAGCCGTGCTGATGCATGGACAGCAACTTCTCTGTCTCAAGGAAATTCATTATATTCGAACTGACAATATGTTCGAGAATCCTGCAACAAACCGATGTTAAGGATATTGGTCTGTAATTTTGAGGATCCGTCCTTCTACCCTTCTTATACACAGGCGTCACCTGCGCTTTTTTCCAGTCGCTCGGGACTTTACGTTGGGCAAGAGACTCGCGATAAATACAAGCTAAGTATGGAGCCAATGCAGTAGAGTACTCTCTGTAAAACCGAAATGGAATCCCCTCTAACACGATACTCTTTATACTGTATACCCTCCATTGCTGCCGCCTGCCGTCTGGGAGTGGTTACTGCACGTTGACGTCGAACATAGGAGGTGGTCACATTAATATATGACTGGATGGTGTATTTGCTTTTGTTTGCTTATAATACAGCCGATGTGTGAGCAAGTACATTGATCAGGAGTGGCAATAACATGAATGCGCAAAAAATAAAAAAAGTTATAATATTAGCAGAGAATTGAAGCTGTTTATATACAGGGTGTTACAAAAAGATACGGCCAAACTTTCAGGAAACATTCCTCACACACACGAATAAAGAAAAGATGTTACGAGGACATGTGTCCGGAAACGCTTAATTTCCATGTCAGAGCTCATTTTAGTTTCGTCAGTATGTACTGTACTTCCTCGATTCACCGCCAGTTGGCCCAATTGAAGGAAGGTAATGTTGACTTCGGTGCTTTTGTTGACATGCGACTCATTGCTCTACAGTACTAGCATCAAGCACATCAGTACGTAGCATCAACAGGTTAGTGTTCATCACGAACGTGGATTTGCAGTCAGTGCAATGTTTGCAAATGCGGAGTTGGCAGATGCCCATTTGATGTATGGATTAGCACGGGGCAATAGCCGTGGCGCGGTACGTTTGTATCGAGACAGATTTCTAGAGCAAAGGTGTCCCGACAGGAAGACGTTCGAAGCAATTGATCGGCGTCTTAGGGAGCACGGAACATTCCAGCCTACGACTCGCGACTGGGGAAGACCTAGAACGACGAGGACACCTGCAATGGACGAGGCAATTCTTCGTGCAGTTGACGATAACCCTAATGTCAGCGTCAGACAAGTTGCTGCTGTACAAGGTAACGTTGACCACGTCACTGTATGGAGAGTGCTACGGGAGAACCAGTTCTTTCCGTACCATGTACAGCGTGTGTAGGCACTGTAAGCAGCTGATTGGCCTGCACGGGTACACTTCTGCCAATGGTTCATCCAACAATGTGTCAATCCTCATTTCAGTGCAAAGATTCTCTTCACGGATGAGGCTTCATTCCAACGTGTTCAAATTGTAAATTTTCACAATCAACATGTGTGGGCTGACGAGAATCCGCACGCAATTGTGCAATCACGTCATCAACACAGATTTCCTGTGAACGTTTGGGCAGGCATTGTTGGTGATGTCTTGATTGGGCACCATGTTCTTCCACCTACGCTCAATTGAGCACGTTATCATGATTTCATACGGGATACTCTACCTGTGCTGCTAGAACATGTGCCTTTACAAGTACGACACAACATGTGGTTCATGCACGATGGAGCTCCTGCACATTTCAGACGAAGTGTTCGTACGCTTCTCAACAACAGATTCGGTCACCGATGGATTGGTAGAGGCGGACCAATTCCGTGGCGTCCACGCTCTCCTGACCTCAACCCTCTTGACTTTCATTTATGGGGGCATTTGAAATCTCTTGTCTACGCAACCCCGGTACCAAATGTAGAGACTCTTCGTGCTCGTATTGTGGACGGCTATGATACAATACGCCATTCTCCAGGGCTGCATCAGCGCATCAGGGATTCCATGCGACGGAGGGTGGATGCATGTATCCTCGCTAACGGAGGACATTTTGAACATTACCTGTAACAAAGTGTTTGAAGTCACGCTGGTGCGTTCTGTTGCTGTGTGTTTCCATTCCATGATTAATGTGATTTGAAGAGAAATAATAAAATGAGCTCTAACACGGAAAGTAAGCGTTTCCGGACACATGTCCACATAACATATTTTCTTTCTTTGTGTGTGAGGAATGTTTCCTGAAAGTTTGGCCGTATCTTTTTGTAACACCCTGTATATTGTATATTGAACAGGGGACCTAGAACGGAGATGCTTCGTCTCGCCGTAGTCTTCAGTGGTTCACAAACCCACAACAGGCCACAGCAGTCGACCCACTCCACCGCCGCCCCACACCGAACCCAGGGCTATTGAGCGGTTCAGCCCCGGTGGACCCCCCCCCCCCCCCCTCTCGTCCTCAGTATCATACAGCACCTGAAGAAGCCTGCGAGTCACGCAGTTGAAATATCGTGCAAGGAAGACGCGAATAACCGGCAAAAACCCCATTAATCAACACGACAAGTAGACTTTTCTCAGCCATTCCATTTTTATATGAAAGCCTTTATTTTAACCTACTTTTCTACACATTTCCCACAAATATTAAGGTACGTACTGTATCGTACAAGCAACTTCTGCTTACCAGCCTCGTAGATATCTGCCACCTGATTAAACAAGAACTGCATAATGCACACTTCTTGTCCCTTGAGGAAACTCGTAGCATAACGTCGAAATCGTAAAGCGTCTGCGCGGCCGCCATGGTCGGAGGTTCGAATCCTGCCTCGGGCATGGATGTGTGTGATGTCCTTAGGTTGGTTAGGTTTAAGTACTTCTAAGTCTAGGGGACTGATGACCTTAGATGTTAAGTCCCATAGTGCTCAGAGCCTTTTGAACCGTAAAGTGCCTGTTGTCTCTCAGTTTTTCATCAACTCTCTGCACTTATTCGCCAGTAATGACTGAAGGTCGTTCACTTCGTTTGACATCATTCACATACGTACGCCCATCTTTAGCAATTCTCACCCATTTCCGTATCATCCCATCGCTCATAATGTTTTCTCCGTGCACTTCACTGATCGGACGCTGAATTTGAGCCGCTTTGACGCCTTCAGCATTAAGAAAACGAATACAGCGATTATTTTTACAGTCAGCAGGATTCTCAATCGGAGGAGGCGTTTCAGAAACTCACAAACCGATGTAACCAGGAAGGAATTGTGTAGAAAATTAGATTAAAGTACATGCTTTCATGTTGTTGTTGTTGTTGTGGTCTTCAGTCCTGAGACTGGTTTGATGCAGCTCTCCATGCTACTCTATCCTGTGCAAGTTTCTTCATCTCCCAGTACCTACTGCAACCTACATCCTCCTGAATCTGCTTAGTATATTCATCTCTTGGTCTCCCCCTACGATTTTTACCCTCCACGCTGCCCTCCAATACTAAATTGGTGATCCCTTGATGCCTCAGAACATGTCCTACCAACCGATCCCTTCTTCTGGTCAAGTTGTGCCACAAACTTCTCTTCTCCCCAATCCTATTCAATACTTCCTCATTAGTTATGTGATCTACCCATCTAATCTTCAGCATTCTTCTGTAGCACCACATTTCGTAAGAAATGTCTACTTGCATTACTTTTATTTCAGAACGGTACTTACATAAAAAACACGCCTCGTAGTTGTTATAATGACACTTTTATCAAATGTTTCCTTTCACCGTTTCAAGCTGTTACATACTTAAATGTAAAACATCATTCTGGTGCTGATTGTATGAGTGAGATCCAGAAAACATTAACAAAATCAAAAAGAATTTTGTGTTTGTTTGGTTCTTTGCAGGTCAGGTTTTCAGCCATGGTGCACAGTGAAAACCCTCGCCACAGTACAGCAGGACGCCCCCTCAGATTTAGGGGTAAGAGGGCCCAGTGGGTAACACGTCAAAAACTGAACGCAGATCAACCATGAAAACAAACAGAAGGTGTACTGGACTGTGAAAATAAAGCAGAATGGAAACAGTGAATGGTCCAAGAACAAGAAGTGCGATATAGAGCAGCCGCGAACAGAACTGGCGTCTGTCCACAGCTCGTGGTCTAGTGTCGCGGTCAGAGAGCTGGTTGGCCTCTGTAATAAAAAACTGAGTAGAAGGATCAACAAACGAACTTTATCGGATGTCATGTGACGTCCGCAACGACCAAACCCAACGATCAACACCGAAAAAAAAGTGGCTAGTGTTGCTGCCTCTGCATCACGGTGTCCTGGCCCCGGGTTCAATTCCCGGCCTGTTGGGGATTTTCTCTGCCCGGGACTCAGTGTTTGTGTTGTCATCATCATCATTCGTGACAGTGGCTAGATTGGACTGTCTAAGAAATTGGACTGCGAAAAAGTGGGGACTTTGTACAGGCGCTGATGACCGCGCAGTTGAGCGCCCCAAAAACCGAACATCACATCAGAAATGGCGTCGGGGTGAAGTGGTTACGATGTTGGATTACCAAGAGGGCGAGGCATGTTCACACATCCCTCGGTCCATTTCTGTTTCTTCACTGTTCGCTTTATTCAAATTTGTGTCTATGTCGTGGTGTAACGTGTGTTTGCAACAGCGAGATGTAAGGCAGAAACCTCTGACAGTCAAATGGCTCTGAGCACTATGGGACTTTACTTCTGA
Source organism: Schistocerca cancellata (assembly GCF_023864275.1). Lineage (NCBI taxonomy): Eukaryota > Metazoa > Arthropoda > Insecta > Orthoptera > Acrididae > Schistocerca > Schistocerca cancellata. Next base: position 89,894,671 of record NC_064628.1, on the reverse strand, counting down.
GGTCATCAGTCCCCTAGAAATTAGAATTACTTAAACCTAACTAACCTAAGGACGCCACACACATCCATTCCCGATGCAGGATTCGAACCTGCAACCGTAGCGGTCGCGCGGTTCCAGACTGTAGCGCCTAGAACCGCTCGGCCACTCCGGCCGGCTCTAATGACAGTCGACTCTGCACAACTGCTCTATTAGGAGCCGAAAGCAAGTGGCTCTCGAATGGGAACCGCAAACGTTTGATGAGAAGGCGACAAGTCAAGCGACCAGACCAGACGGGTCATCGGTCTCATTGGATTAGGCAAGGAAGGAGAAGGAAGTCGGCCGTGCCCTTTCAAAGGAACCATCCTGGCATTTGCCTCGAGTGATTTAGGGAATTCACCCAGTTTTGTTTATGTTATTCATTTGCTGCAGAGCTGTGTAGTTCTGCCTGACGAAATATTCGTGTGTTTATGTTTTCGAACGCAAGCTTGATAAACTTTTCAATATGCACTATGTGAGTGCTATTCCAGTCTATGGATGTCACTTTTAACCTCATCATCTTAATTGACACGCAGCACACACGAATAACGTTTACAAATGCAGCAAATGAATAACATAAACAAAACTGGGTCCAACTAAGAACGCTTGTAATCTGCCATCTGAAGATGGATTTGTAAAGATAAATCCGAAACCGGTCATGGTCTGAAGATAATAAACCTTTCTAAACCATACATGTGGCTGGTAGCTGTTTTTTATATAAATTATAAACCTTAAGTACAACAGCCACGTTTCTCAACATGTAGACTTTCGACAAAATAGCCTAATATAGGTGTTCGTATGAATGTGAATGTGATGATGAAAACATAATACTTTTGTCACATAAGCTGCAACAAGTGAAAGCGACAGTTTCACAATCACATAGTTTCTCTGTGCTCTGTCAAAACATTTTTGAAGTAGCGTTCCGCTTTTGGAGGTCTTGACTCCTGAATTCCTTTGTTGTAAAATTGTTCACACCCGTTTATTTGCTGTTTTCATTTCTGTGAGACGGATGACCTCGCTGTTTGGTCCCCTGCTCCAAATCAACCAACTATTTCTGAGACGTCTGTGTGCTGTCTCGCCTGCTCTCACTATTCATCACATTTAGTTCCGACGGTAATGTACTCTTACCACATGGCTCATATTCTATAATCAACGTGTAGCATGAGAAGCGCCAAGACTACAGAAAGAGAACAAACATTTCAATGACCGGACGGACAGAGCGGATATCTCATAATGTTATGAAAAAGGAAGTACCCTACGGGCCATTAAAATTGCTACACCAAGAAGAAATGCAGATGATAAAAGGGTATTCATTGGACAAATATATTATACTAGAACTGACATGTGATTACATTTTCACGCAATTTGGGTGCATAGATCCTGAGAAATCAGTACACAGAACAACCACCTCTGGCCGTAATAACGGCCTAGATACGCCTGGGCACAGAACTTGGATGGCGTGTACAGGTACAGCTGCCCATGCAGCTTCAACACGATACCACAGTTCATCAAGAGTAGTGACTGGCGTATTGTGACGAGCCAGTTGCTCGGCCACCACTGACCGCACGTTTTCAATTGGTGAGAGATCTGGAGAATGTGCTGACCAGGGCAGCAGTCGAACATTTTCTGCATCCAGAAAGGCTCGTACAGGACCTGCAACATTCGGTCGTACATTATCCTGCTGAAATATAGGGTTTCGCAGGGATCGAATGAAGGGTAGAGCCACGGATCGTAACACATGTGAAATGTAACGTGCACTGTTCAAGGTGCCGTCAATGCGAACAAGAGGTGACCGAGACGTGTAACCAATGCCATCACGCCGGGTGATACGCCAGTACGGCGATGACGAATACACGCTTTCAATGTGCGTGCACCGCGATGTCTCCAAACACGGATGCGACCATCATGATGCTGTAAACAGAACCTGGATTCATCCGAAAAAATGTGGTTTTGCCATTCGTGCACCCAGGTTAGTCGTTGAGTACACCATCGCAGGCGCTCCTGTCTGTGATGCAGCGTCAAGGGTAACCGAAGCCACGGTCTGCGAGCTGATAGTCCATGGCGCTGCAAACGTCGTCGAACTGTTCGTGCAGATGGTTGTTGTCTTGCAAGCGTCCCCATCTGTTGACTCAGGGATCGAGACGTGGCTGCACGATCCGTTACAGCCATGCGGATAAGATGCCTGTCATCTCGACTGCTAGTGATACGAGGCCGCTGGGATCCAGCACGGCGTTCCGTATTACCCTCGTGAACCCACCGATTCCATATTCTGCTAACAGTCATTGGATCTCGACCAACACGAGCAGCAATGTCGCGATACCATAAACCGCAATCGTGATAGACTACAATCCGACTTTTATCAAAGTCGGAAACGTGATGGTACGCATTTCTCCTCCTTACACGAGGCATGACAACAACGTTTCACCAGGCAACGCCGGTCAACTGCTGTTTGTGTATCGGTTGGAAACTTTCCTCATGTCAGCACGTTGTAGGTGTCGCCGCTGTCGTCGACGTTGTGTGAATGCTCTGAAAATCTAATCATTTGCATATCACTGCATCTTCTTGCTGTCGGTTTAATTTCGCGTCTGTAACACGTCGTTTTCGTGGTGTAGAAATTTTAATGGTCAGTAGTGTAGTAAGGATTGTCGCTATGATGACTTCATGGTCACTAATCCTTGTCTCTATAGTGACACTGTCGATAAGGTCATGGCTGTTTGCAGCTACAAGGTCTAAAATATTTCCATTGCGTGTTGGTTGTCGGATACTTGCGTCGTCGGAAAACTTGTTCAGAACTGTTTCACAAGGTTCTCGGTCCGTAACACCTGCAAAGAATCCATAGGCGATCCACTGCATACTGGGTAGATAAGTCGAAGGGCCTGGCAGTTCACACTGAACGTAAATAAATGTAACGTATTGCGCATAAATAGGCGAAGAGACCCACTACTTTTCGATTGCACCACTGGCGAGAAATCATAGGAAAAGGTAACTACCATAAAATATCCTGAAATACCTATCCTGAGCTACCTAAACTGGAATGATCACGTAAAAGAAATTGTGATACCAAATGAGATTCACTGGGGGAATCCAAAGGACATGTAATTCGTCAAGGATAGAAGTGGCTTACAAAACACACTTTCGGATGATTCTTGACCACTGTGCTCAGTGTGGGAGAAAAAGAGGATGAACGAAGAGTGGTGCGTTTCTTCATGGGATCGTTTACTCGACGGAAGCACGCTACGGAGGTGCCCAACGATTTCCAGAGGAAGTCACTACAAGACAGGCGTTGTGCGTCTCGGGGATGATAAGTGTTGAAATTTCGAGAGATTCCATTCCAAGAAGAGTTGGACAACATATTACTTCCTCGTACACACATCTAGCGAAATGATCAGGACGAGAAAGAGAAATTAGAATTCAAGGTTATTTCCCGAGAATAATTTTTCCCATGCGTCATTCGTGAATGGAACAGGAAAAGGGGGAGGGGGGGCAGGGAAAGATAGGTGTACCAGAACAAGTACACTTCGCCACACAGTGTACGGTGGCTTGCGGAGATGTAGATGTAGACATCTGAGCTCACGTTCCACATTAAGAGCTATAAGGGGTAGCCAAATGTAAACAAACAGATCGAAAAAGTAAATAAACTGTTTATTATTTCAAAAGTAATCTGCATAATACATTTACCCCACTGTGGAACAAGACGGTCAGTGCCTTTATGGAAAATGCTTGCAAATGCCTGCGGAACCATGTGCGTACCCAAGCGTGTACCTGTTTGCCCGAAGGAAATCGACGACCACGAATGTCATTCTTCAGGACTCCAAAAATACTGAAATCGCCTGGGGACAGATGAGGACCGTATGGAAGATGTGTAAGGACTTACCGACGAAACATTTGAAGCATACTGCCGGCGTGCCCAGATGGTGCCAAAGTTGTGTCGACTACACTGCAGACGATTCTCTGTACAGTCCCCAGCTCTTCCCATTTGATTTTCGCGTTTTGGAGCCCTGAAGAAAGACATGCGTGGCCGTCGATTTGCTTCGAATGACGAGGTACCTGCCTGGGTACACACGTTGTTCCGCAGGCAATCGCAAACATTTTTCCATAAAAGCATTGACCGTCTCGTTTCGCAGTGAGACAAGCGTATTAATAGTTACTTTTGAAATGATAAACATTTTCTTTACTTTTTTTTCACCTGTCTCGTTTTCATTTAACTGCCCGTTATAAGAAGTTCCGCACACTATAAGACAAAACTGAAGAAAATAGCCCGCATCTCGTGGTCGTGCGGTAGCGTTCTCGCTTCCCACGCCCTGGTTCCCGGGTTCGATTCCCGGCGGGGTCAGGGATTTTCTCTGCCTCGTGATGGCTGGGTGTTGTGTGCTGTCCTTAGGTTAGTTAGGTTTAAGTAGTTCTAAGTTCTAGGGGACTGATGACCGTAGCAGTTAAGTCCCATAGTGCTCAGAGCCATTTTTTTTTGAAGAAAATAATTTAATTTACAAAATACCTTAACGGGCGTTCAATAAAATCTCCATTCCTGCTTATGACAGCTTGGCAAGTTCTGTGTTCCTGTTAGCGCACCTTCGTTGTTGAAGCTGTCTAATTACTCGGGTCAGCTAGGTGGAAACTTGATGCAATGTACCAAACGTTTTCCATCGTGTTGTTCCTTCAATGTGGCAAACAAATCAAAGTCTTGTGGGCTTATATCAGGACTGTACGGTGTATGGGCAAGTACTTCCCTTCCACATTTGTCGAGTGTTTCTCTCACTGGTAGTGCAATACGCGGTGTTGCTTTATCGTTCAGAATGAGGACATCAGCTTCACGCTTGTCAGGCCTTCTTTGACGAATTTTCGGGTGCAAAACATTTTACAGAAACAGCTTGTAGTACGCGTCTGTTGCAGGCGTCCGCTGTGGCATGCTATTTGTAGTTATGATTTATTCATGTCATACACAAAGATCATCATCAGTTTCTCCTCTGATTGTTGGCGGCGGAATCGAAAGTCGTAATTTTCTATTGTGACGACTGAGATTTGATTTCCGCTCAAAATCCAGTATTCAGGTTCCACCAAGTGTAACAGTATCCTTCAGAAACTGTCCTCCTTCCGTTCGATAACGTTGAGGCTGACCATGCGGAACTCATCTGGCAACAGGTTTTCTTTTCTTTAACTTTGCAGTTATAATTCTATAAACTGAAGTGACAGACATTCTGGCCTCATGCAATTTACGCACAAAATATCCTCTCTCAAAATATCATTAACAATAACCTGAGAGGTGTAATCTGTTGCAGTTGATGGCCTTCCTCTTCTCGGAATGTCCTCTTTGTTTACACTACCTTCACCGTGACTCTGTGATACGATCCACTACAGTATTCTCACACATCTCTCTCAGACGGTTGTAAATTTCCGTTGTGTTCTTTCCACGTAAGAATTCGATGTTGATGTAGGTACACTGGCCACTACGTGAAATGCGAGCCGCCTCGGATTCAGCTTCCGTATTAAAACTGAATTACTCACGACACAGCCACGCAGACCAGCAAACACATATACGGTCGTCACGCCTAAGGTTTCGCTCACAGCTGACTGACAAGAATTTCAATCACGCCAACGTACGTACGGTCGCGCATCCGCAGTGTCCAGGACTTTTGATATGACCCTCATGTAATCGTACGTTAAAGGTTTAACACGATGAGTCAACCATTAAAGCTAAACTGTATATTTGTCTTGAGCCAGCGTAACTCATGACGCGCATGCCACCACGACTTTATTCATCCATTATTTGAAAATGAGAGCATTAGCGACTTTCTACAAATTGTAAGCATAATTTCAATCTTTTTCTATACTAGTTCTCGTTTACAGCTCCACAAAATAATGAACGGAAACAGTTTATCGCAAACTAAATGTTCATTGTTGGTGTTACCAGTTCTGGTTTGACTTTCTCGTTATTCTATGGGTGAGAAATCCGAAAGTAATAAAACTAACACAATTAGGGTTTCGCGCCTTCAAACATAGAGGTTTCACACAGTTAATGTAAAATATTTAACACATTAATTCATTAGTAAAATAATCAGATGTTTGGAACTATATTAGATATGAGAATTCGATTCTTTAAAGAATCTGGGGAGAAGTTACTGGTTAAACAGTAACCTACCTGAGAAAGTGGTTGATCCTTCTCCCCCGCCCTTCCCCCCTCCCCCTCTCATCCTCCCTTCAACATACACAGGCGAATCAATTCAGTAGAAGTCTGAAGAAAGTTAGAATACATAATAATTATCTGACTACTAGCAAGTGAACCTTCCCGATAATAATATAATATGTACGAATCTCGAACTAATTCTTTTACATGTATACTGTAGGTAGTAGGCATGTAGTATAAAGTGATGGCGTTAATATGTTTGATGATTAATGCGCTTTGCCACCTCTACCATTCCCCCTTCAATGAAACTAATATGAGGTGTTGTTCCCCCTACCCCGCTCCCCCCCTACCCTCCAGCTCAGACCCTGGATACGCTCTTGTTGTGACTTACATTTAGGGAAATACGGGGGGTGTTCACTAAACAATGCAGATTTTGTTGTGGGGCATCGTAGAATATTCCCGCTTCAGCCACTGTAATTTTATGAAGTTCCGATAGGTGGCGGCGCTACGGGTAGCCTTTAATAGGGCGTCTGTAACGGAGAAGAGTTCGAGGCGGAGAGTTGGCCGTTGAGTTTCTTCTGACGGAAAACTAGAGCATCGCAGATACTTATAGGAGCTTAGAGAATGTCTACAGAGAGGTGGCAAGAAACAGAAGCATGGTGAGTCGCTGGGTGGCGAGACGTCTGTGATCAACACAAGAAGGTGGCGCAGAGCTGTCCATCTCGGGCGTGCCGGCCGGCCGTACGCAGCTGTGGCTGCTGCAGGTTTGGAACGTGCGTACACTCTCACTGCAGGTGATCTATGGATCACGAGCAACACCTCGCTGCTCAACTGGACGTCTCTGTTGGTAGCGCTGACGTCCACCAGTTGCAGCGCTCAAGAACAACGAAGGTTCATCTGTGAGGAATACAGGCCCTCCCAGAAAGGTGGCGCAAGGCCACCGCACTGAAAGGAGATTTTGTTGAAAAACAGGGTTTTTCAGCCAGAAGAATGGTGAATAATCTGGTCTGATGGAATCCTGAATAAAACCAACCTGCTTCCAGAAAAAAAAGTGTTGCATTACTTATTGAAGTCCCCTCGTACATTAAATATTACTTGAGAGGTGGCAGAAGCCCCCTCTCATATTTCTATCTTACTCTGAGTAATTCGATTTTCCTCTCTGATTGCTATTCCTTCACACGTGGACTTCCCACGCAGCATCTCTCGTCACCCAGGTGTTCCGGTGGCAGGCGAGTTCGGCTGAGCTTGAAAGGGTTAAGCCGACGGGTGTGAGGGAGTCAAGTGGATGCTTTCCAGACGCCGACATTGTCATAAGAGCGGGAGCGACACGCCCACAGGGGCCAGAAGGGGCAGCTGGGCTAGAGATTCCGTTACTTCGCAGAAACTTAGTGAAAACCGTTTCTGGCGGGCTACCAGCGAGGCGTGGGAATGACTGGTGTTCCCAGGCAGTCTTGGCGGGCAAATTCCCGCGTTTTCTGCAAAATGGTAACTGTGATTGGCTTGCTCAGGGCATAGCTCCGTGACGTAGCAAAATCGGCGCAGAAATTGGCGCCAAGAATCTCCATTGGTGGAATGGTAGTGCTTCGGCAATAGAGTGGAATTTTCCGCCGGTTTTCGAGTTGCTGATTGGAACGTTTAACCATGGCCACTGTCGTGGGGGCGGGAATGTTCTGTGTTCGGTTTGTACGGGACCTCTTGTGGGAGTCGGCTCTCGCCTTTAGGTCGGAGCAGGTCACAAGACTGAGCTCTCGCTGCTCTAGACAGCCTGCCTTCCGTTGCCTGTCTAATATACTTTTATTTAATTCTATGTGTTTGACGAAGTTTCTGAAGTTTAGACATCTCAACATAACTTTCCGAGTACAGTTGGCAATTGAGCGTTCTGCGTACAAGCGGCCTATGTTGTCTGTCTTGAGCAGTTTTGGCTAAAGTTGACTGTATCGGAGTTACTGTGTGACTTCGCTTGTTAAAATCAATCACTGTACCGTCAGTGATTGTGTGGCGAGCCTTCTTCGTCTCCCTCAGAGGCGCATTTGTATTGCTAGGAAGTCTTTAGTCTGGAACCACCAGACCAGGATAATCTGTTTCGGGCTATACTCGCGACATTATCACCACCACAACGGGACGTCGAAACAACCAGCCATCGCCTCCGTACGCCAGATCGTGTCCTTGCAGTTAAGAAGACAGCTTGGCAATGTACACTCCTGGAAATTGAAATAAGAACACCGTGAATTCATTGTCCCAGGAAGGGGAAACTTTATTGACACATTCCTGGGGTCAGATACATCACATGATCACACTGACAGAACCACAGGCACATAGACACAGGCAACAGAGCATGCACAATGTCGGCACTAGTACAGTGTATATCCACCTTTCGCAGCAATGCAGGCTGCTATTCTCCCATGGAGACGATCGTAGAGATGCTGGATGTAGTCCTGTGGAACGGCTTGCCATGCCATTTCCACCTGGCGCCTCAGCTGGACCAGCGTTCGTGCTGGACGTGCAGACCGCGTGAGACGACGCTTCATCCAGTCCCAAACGTGCTCAATGGGGGCAGATCCGGAGATCTTGCTGGCCAGGGTAGTTGACTTACACCTTCTAGAGCACGTTGGGTGGCACGGGATACATGCGGACGTGCATTGTCCTGTTGGAACAGCAAGTTCCCTTGCCGGTCTAGGAATGGTAGAACGATGGGTTCGATGACGGTTTGGATGTACCGTGCACTATTCAGTGTCCCCTCGACGATCACCAGTGGTTTACGGCCAGTGTAGGAGATCGCTCCCCACACCATGATGCCGGGTGTTGGCCCTGTGTTGGCCCTGTGGCGCTCACCTGCACGGCGCCAAACACGCATACGACCATCATTGGCACCAAGGCAGAAGCGACTCTCATCGCTGAAGACGACACGTCTCCATTCGTCCCTCCATTCACGCCTGTCGCGACACCACTGGAAGCGGGCTGCACGATGTTGGGGCGTGAGCGGAAGACGGCCTAACGGTGTGCGGGACCGTAGCCCAGCTTCATGGAGACGGTTGCGAATGGTCCTCGCCGATACCCCAGGAGCAACAGTGTCCCTAATTTGCTGGGAAGTGGCGGTGCGGTCCCCTACGGCACTGCGTAGGATCCTACGGTCTTGGCGTGCATCCGTGCGTCGCTGCGGTCCGGTCCCAGGTCGACGGGCACGTGCACCTTCCGCTGACCACTGGCGACAACATCGATGTACTGTGGAGACTTCACGCCCCACGTGTTGAGCAATTCGGCGGTACGTCCACCCGGCCTCCCGCATGCCCACTATACGCCCTCGCTCAAAGTCCGTCACCTGCACATACGGTTCACGTCCACGCTGTCGCGGCATGCTACCAGTGTTAAAGACTGCGATGGAGCTCCGTATGCCACGGCAAACTGGCTGACACTGACGGCGGCGGTGCACAAATGCTGCGCAGCTAGCGCCATTCGACGGCCAACACCGCGGTTCCTGGTGTGTCCGCTGTGCCGTGCGTGTGATCATTGCTTGTACAGCCCTCTCGCAGTGTCCGGAGCAAGTATGGTGGGTCTGACACACCGGTGTCAATGTGTTCTTTTTTCCATTTCCAGGAGTGTCTGTCCGCAGCACCAGCAAAGCAGGCAATTTTGCTAGGTGATAATCAGAGCTCAGTAGAGCGTGTCTATTCGTCTTTTCTAACTTTGTTCTGTCTTGGGTGTTCATTGTCTGAGTTCTCACTACTGTAGCAGCAATTAATGTTGGGTTGGCTGTGTGTTTCTCTTAAGATTTGAGTTGCAAGGAATTGGCTCCACATACCACTTCGTCATAAATGTCACAATCTAGTTTAGGGACAACTTCACCTTCACAGCATTTATTTGAGTATCCAATTTGAGCCAATTTGATGTATTGTAAATGTTTCATGTGTTTTGTTTATTATTTTTAGTCATAGTAAATCATATTGTTATTTTGGACAGAATTTTCATTCTGTTAATCGGTAGAGCTACCCTATCATTTCTCACTATGTTGATGAAACTTTCCTTTATTTAACTTATTTATCAAATTAAATTATTGCAGGTGCCAAACTCTTTTCTACTCCACTTGCAGAGTCGATTACAGTCAGTTTCTTTTTAATCTATGTGCAACAGCAAAAGTCGGAGTTAGAATGGGGGGGGGGGCTTAGAGCATCATTTACATATGTAGATTCTAGAAGAATTAAGTGTTAAATACACTGCTAGCCCCGTCACCTCGCATACTTTATAATTCTGTGTCGTCATGCGCGGAAATTCACATTAAAGCATGATATAGATTCACAAAATGCTGGTTTCTTACTACGATGATTTTCGATCACATGAGTAATCATAAATTTTTAATTATCATCTCGAAAAAATTAAGTTACGAAACTAAACTCTTCGTCGTTTGCAGGTACATGTCTTCAGCTGTGGTGACACTGACGAGGGAAATTTTCCATCGCATCCGCCTCAGATTTAATGGTAGGATGGGCCGGTTGATAGACCGTCAAAAACTGAACACAAATCAAGCACGGAAACAGGAAGAAGGTGTACAGAACTGTGAAGAACAGCAAAATAGAAACAGTGAACCGTCCAAGAGCAAGAAGTGCAATAAAGAGCAGCGTGAATCAGCAACGGCGTCGTGGTTAAGTGGTCATGGTGTTGGACCGCCAAGCGAGCGAGACGTGTTCGAAACTCCCTTGAACCATTTACTTTTTTTGACGCGCAAGTCGCTCAATGTGGCGTCACCTGAAATCAGACTTGCACCCGGCAACCGAACTTCCCCAGACGGGGCCTCCCAGTCGACAGTGCCACACGATAATTTCATTTCTTCACCCCGTGACCCATGTGTACTTGCAGCGACGTAGTGGTTAAGTGGTCAAGGTGTTGGGCTGTCAACAGGGCGAACCGTGTTCAGACCTCCGTTGTGCCATTTATTTTCAAGGCTGCCCGCTCTCTGCACTGTTATATCCTTTCGCCATGGAATCATTGCTCTGCGGCCTCCGTCAAGACCTGTCTGGGATGTCTCTCGGTGACCGTGTATTCAGCTGTTCACTCATGCAGTCGAGCCAGTCACTAGTTCGTAGCGGTGCTGAGGTCATGCAGTCATTGGCATGGGTTACCACTACGGCGAAGCTTCTGGTATCTGCCTTAACGACCACAAATCGAGCGCCATGCCTGTCGGTGCGGGGCTTGCTACGGGCAGCGCTGCTCCTTTGCGTGTAGCTAATACTATCCGGTGCTTACAGGGGAACCTTCCCATCGCACCCCCCTCAGATTTAGTTATAAGTTGGCACAGTGGATAGGCCTTGAAAAACTGAACACAGATCAATCGAGAAAACAGGAAGAAGTTGTGTGGAACTATGAAAAAATAAGCAAAATATACAAACTGAGTCGTCCATGTGCAGGATAAACAACATCAAGGATAGTCTGAGCTCAGGAGCGTCGTGGTCCCGTGGTTCTGCGGAACGAGAGGTCCTTGGTTCAAGTCTTCCCTCCAGTAAAAAGTTTTAATTTTTATTTTCAGACAATTATCAGAGTTCAGGCACTCACATATAATCAATTTCGCTCTCCAAAATTCCAGGACGTGTTCAGATTTGCTTGGACATATGCAGGATTTGACGGTCTACACAGGGAAAAATTTGAAAACGTTAAAAACATATGTTTTGACAGAGCACAGAGAAAACTGTGCGACTGTGAAACTGTTGCATTCATTTGTTGCAGTTTATGTGACACACTCTTATGTTTTCATCACTTTTTTGGGAGTGATTATCACATCCACAAGAAAACCTAAATCGGGCAAGGTAGAAGAATCTTTTTACCCATTCGCCAAGTGTGCAAGTTAGGTGGGTCGACTACATATTCCTGTCATGTGACGCACATGCCGTCGCCAGTGTTGTATAGAATATATCAGACGTGTATTCCTGGATAAAATGTTTTCGGTTCCCATTGGAGAGGCACGTCCTTTCGTCCACTAATCGCACGGTTTTGCGGTGTGGTCGCAAAACACAGGCCCTAAACTTATTACAGTGAAAAGAGACGTCAATGAACGAACGGACAGATCATAACTTGCAAAAACAAGGTAAGAAAACTTTTCGCTCAAGGGTAGACTTGAAACAAGGACCTTTTACTCCGCATCTGCTCACGCTAACCACGGGACCACGGCGCTCCTGTGCCCAGATATGCCTTGATGTTGCATATCTTTCCCATGGACTACTCAGTTTGTATATTTTGCTTATTTTTTCATAGTTCCACACAACTTCTTCTTGTTTTCTCGACTGATCTGTGTACAGTTTTTCAAGGCCTATCCACTGTGCCAAATTGTAACTAAATCTGAGGGGGGTGCGATGGGGAGGTTCCCTTGTTAGAAATCGATTTCGCAAGTGATCTGCGGCGGACAGTTGCCCTCAACTGCCGGCGCCAGCTTTCCTAACTACGAGCTGGGCTCTTAAATCACGGTTTAAGAGCACTCGATCTTCTGCAACGGACAAAATATGTAAATGTATATTTCGCGTCACTTGCCCCCCACGTGGCACGGCCTATTCCGCCATCTTAGGCCCACTGCACTCTAGCGGCACTGGGGTCATTTGTTTGCCACGGCTGACTGTCCAAGATAAGGTACGAAACTCTCCTACTAATGTCCTTATGTACTCGTTCCATTTCATATTGCTTCGAATTGTAACGCATACGTATTTAATCGACGTGATTGTATCAAGCAGCACACCACTAATACTGTGTTCGAACATTACAGGATTGTTTTTCCCACTCATCTGCATTAAGTTAATTTTTCTATATTTACGGCAATTTAGCATTCATCACACCAAATAGAAATTCTACCTAAGTCGTCTTGTATCCCTCTGTAGTCAACCATCGGTGATACTTGTAATATCTCTTTATATTCGATGAATTATTCTGATACAATTCTACCCTTGAATGACGTTTACTAATTTTCTATCTTCATACTCGCAGAATCCATGCGAAAAGTAGTTCATACAATAGCTATGCCATGAGCGCATAAGTATTCTTTGTAGTACTCTCTCTGGTGGTTGTTAGAAAAAAAGAGAAAGAGAGCTTCCGAGATTGTCTTCGTGCCGATTAGCATGAGCTTCGTTTGGAAGAACTGTAATTTGATTATTGAGATTTATCACAGAAGATAACTGATACGAACTGTACGATTAAAAAGGAAATATATATATACTGCTCCTTCAAAAAAGGGTGTGTATGTGACATTTGGGAATTAATGATATTTATCGATATATTGCGTAGTTGTTAATCAGAAGGGACTTCCGAAAGACTGGATGCGAACCTGCATTTAATAATCCAAGAGCTCCATTACTTCTTCGGAAGGTTAAACTTCATCAAAGCCAAATATCCGCTTGATCTGAGGTTTCCCGACTGATTATACAACGCTCCCAAAATTACGAGGCATTTTATTTGTACAGATTAGCAGACTGCCGCAAAGCACGATCCTGCAGAGAAGAAGAATCATCGCCTGATTTCATTCTAACAAGTAAAATTTCAGAATCATTTTTGAGTGACTGAGCTATGACTGTGTTTCCTATCATGAATGATTGCTTGCTCGAACGAATTGAGAGCTTCATAATCACGTAGATAGGAGGAAAAATTACATACCTTCCCGTACACTACAGCCGATAGTCTGCAGTGGGGCATCGTGTTGAACGCTTTCCGGAAATACGGAGTCTGCTTGTTGCCCTTCGTTGATGGTTCGCAGGATGTCATGTGAGAAAAGGGAAGCTGACTTTTACATGAGCGATACTTTCTAAATTCGTATCGATTTGTGAACAGAAGCTTTTCTGTCTCAAGGAAATTTATTGCATTCGAACTTACAATATCTTCACGAATTCTGTAGCAAGCCCGTGTTGAGGATATTGGACTGTAATTTTGCGTGCCCGTTCTCTTTCTCACATCTACACACACACATTCACACACAAACACACTGTAAATCGTTAGTATGGTCACTATTCCGGAAAATCCATTGCATCATACTGTGTCTTAAGAGGCCAAGACAGAGTGTAGTACTAGACGTATGCATCTACATATATAAACCCAGCAAGCCATTTTACGGAATGTGGCGGACGGTTGTTGATGTATCACTGTCGCTTTCCCGCCTTTCATACTCCAGCCGTGAACGTTGCGAAAAGTAATTATTGTAGGAACACCTCCGTCCCACATGTTAATAGTCCCACACCTCGAACTGTACTTAATTATCGGTCGAACGAAGGTCTGTAAGCTGCTTCCATCGTGGTCGATCTGCACTTGTATAAGTTTCTTCTAATGAATCTCAGTCCAGTATCTGCCTTTCCTACGATTAATTTTACTTGGTCGTTACTACCAGGTATTTAAAAGCTGTTCGGCAGTCGTATGATCGCACAGAAAATGGGTTTTTCGCTTAATTATGCCCAGTACGTTGTATTTGTTTGAGGGACAACCAACAATCCCTGCTCTAAACTCCGTTTATTTACGTGCCTTCCTGCATTACGACACAGTTTAGTAGCGTTACGACGTGCCTGTATGAAACAGCTTCATCTGCGAGCACACTAATGTACCTAACGATGTTATTTACCGTGGCATTCATGCAGGGTGATTCACGAAGATATGCAAATATTTTAATACGTTATTCTACAAGCAAAACTAAAGAAAAAAGTTCAGATAAACATACGTCCGCAAATGTTTATTTACAGAGTTACGACTAATAAAGGATTTTCCTGAAATTTAGCAACTTCGCTAATATAAAGCCATCGCAAAACTGCACGAAGTTAAAGTAAACCACGATTTCCATTTATTTTGTTGTTATTGGTCTGGTGAACCTACAAGGCTTGTCCAGAAAGTAAGTTCCTATTAGTCGCGAAATGGAAACTTTATTGAAAATCAGAAACGTTTTATTTGCGACAGGTGGCTCCACCTTCCAGCTACTTCTCTCCATAGTCACCACTCCGACTTAGACGTCTATCGTAGCGTTGTACCAACTTTCCAATACACTCGTCATAGAAGGCAGACGCCTGTGCTTCCCGCCAATTCTCTACGTTCATCTTCAGCTCGTTGTCTATGCGAAAATGTCGTCTTCACAGCCAGTAGTTGATGTGAGCAGAGATAAAATACAGAGGAAGCCAATTACCGGTTGTAGTGCGGGTGATCAGACCCTTCCCTTCGAAAACGCTGCAGGAGCGTTTTCATTGCCCCTGTAGATTGCGACCGAGAATTGTCACGAAAAGGAACCGCATGACAGTTCTGTAATGTGGACTGCATAACATCAGGTGAAATATCTCACCAGGACCTCATACTTGGAAGGAGATACTACAGGGTTATTACAAATGATTGAAGCGATTTCGCAGCTCTACAATAACTTTATTATTTGAGATATTTTCACAGTGCTTTGCACACACATACAAAAACTCAAAAAGTTTTTTTAGGCATTCACAAATGTTCGATATGTGCCCCTTTAGAGATTCGGCAGACATCAAGCCGATAATCAAGTTCCTCCCACACTCGGCGCAGCATGTCCCCATCACTGAGTTCGAAAGCATCGTTGATGCGAGCTCGCAGTTCTGGCACGTTTCTTGGTAGAGGAGGTTTAAACACTGAATCTTTCACATAACCCCACAGAAAGAAATCGCCTGGGGTTAAGTCGGGAGAGCGTGGAGGCCATGACGTGAATTCCTGATCATTATCTCCACCACGACCGATCCATCGGTTTTCCAATCACCTGTTTAAGAAATGCCGAACATCATGATGGAAGTGCGGTGGAGCACCATCCTGTTGAAAGATGAAGTCGGCGCTGTCGGTCTCCGGTTCTGGCATGAGCCAATTTTCCGCGGGCTACGCGTGAAACTTGCCCGCACGCGTTCAACCGTTTCTTCGCTCACTGCAGGCCGACCCGTTGATTTCCCCTTACAGAGGCATCCAGAAGCTTTAAACTGCGCATACCATCGCCGAATGGAGTTAGCAGTTGGTGGATCTTTGTTGAACTTCGTCCTGAAGTGTCGTTGCACTGTTATGACTGACTCATGTGAGTGCATTTCAAGCACGACATACGCTTTCTCGGCTCCTGTCGCCATTTTGTCTCACTGCGCTCTCGAGCGCTCTGACGGCAGAAACCTGAAGTGCGGCTTCAGCCGAACAAAACTTTATGAGTTTTTCTACGTATCTGTAGTGTGTCGTGACCATATGTCAATGAATGGAGCTACAGTGAATTTATGAAATCGCTTCAATCATTTGTAATAGCCCTGTATTTTCTACGCATTTTATGAGCTCACCATGCGCTCAGAAATGAAAAGAGCGAAATGATGCAACCGACAGGGATACTAGAGACACTGTCGAATACATGTGTGCAAAGCTTTATTAGATTTTGACAATGGTTTCCATTTCTTGACCGATCGGAACTTATTTTCCGAATATCCCTCGTAATAAAACATGTCCCAGACGTGTATTTGCAGTAGTTTTCCAGAAGATCCAGAGAATCAAAGATTATTATGTAAGTAAATTTCTTTACTTTCCATTAAGAATGTAGAAACGTTTATGTCCTTATTGGCAACCGTTAATGAGTTCTTTCAGTCCTTTCCTAACCTTGAAACGAGCTTTTTTTCTGTATTGTTCAGTGAAAGGAACATAATAACAACTGTGTATTTAAGTGATACCACATAGTGACTGTTATAGTTTGTACGTTATTTAAGAAATAGGGATGCCGTTCAAATTTACAACAGACGAGTACGCCGATATGGTGTTTATTTATGGCAGATGTGATGGTAATGTTACGGCTGTAGTTAACGAATATCGCGTACGTTACTTAACTGCTAAGGTCGTCAGTCCCTAAGCTTACACACTACTTAACCTAAATCATGCTAAGGACAAACACACACACCAATGCCCGAGGGTAGGACTCGAATCTCCGCCGGGATCAGCCTCACAGTCCATGACTGCAGCGCCCCAGACCGCTCGGCTAATCCCGTGCGGCGTAACAGGAAATAAACCGATGCTTTCCATCCACACTGGCCGTCGCGTGAAAGACGTGATGCGCTGTATTTGTTTGAACTGACTCCAGCAATACACTGTGTTATACGCTGAAACACCAAAGAAAATGCACCTGACGACTCTTAGGAAAGAGGCCCTGTATAGTGTGTGTTCAGAAGTTCCGATTGCAAACTTCTAGGACTTGTATAGGGAAGTGAGTACATAATATTTCGAATAGGAACCCATGTTCGGAAACGTACCATTTCCTGCTACGACCGTTTGGAAACATGTTTGCTAGGTAGGTATGCAGCATGGTAGTCATGGTGTGGGGTGGTTAAGCTGGACCGGATGACATCATTTGACGTCTATACATCCTGTTGCGGGGTGTCAGTGGTCGAACCCAGTTGGCAAAGGTGAAGCTGGGGCCCACCACACCACATTTCGTCAGGAGGCCGAGCAATTTCAATAACGTCAAGGGGCAGTGCAGAGTGATACAGCGGTATTCGGAAGCATTGCTTTATTCACATAGTTTACAGTACTATGGTGGGAGCAGCATAGTGTCGGCGTGCCGCCCGCAGCATTGTCCCGCGAGTCCAGCCGGCTCAGCAACTCCTGGTATGCCGACACCGCTGCTGCCATCTGCAAGGCCGCTCAGCTGAAATTCGGCTGCGCTCTGCCTGGTCGCCGCCTGCCGATGTCTCGTGGCTTGCGTCGTGTGGCTGCCTGCAGTTCCAGAGACTGTTACAGTCCTTGGTCCCCGCCACCCTCCACCTTGTTTGACCTGCTCTGTCCGACCATGGGACGAAGGTCGATGTACTGGTCACCATTGGCCCTCGGCCGCTGCTGCTCCCAGGACAGGACCAGACTCGAACCCGCCCCCTCCTGGATGCAGTGCCGCAACTTGCCACTATAGTTCAATTCTTTTATCTTGGCGGCTCGCGCATGCCCGCCCAGACGCGGGAGATTGCTGCGTTGCCAGTTGCACACGACGCACGCGCCAATAGAAGCAGCGCCATAGTATAGCATAGTTCGCAAGCTTACGTTTGCGGGGGAGCGCGCAGTTCATGAAGTTAAGCCAGCACGGCCGCATTAACCCTTTCGCTGCTACAAAGACGTGCTCCCTGCATTCCGCGCTGTACGTGATTTTGTCACTGCACTGCTCGACTGCACTGCTCGACTGCTTTGACACTGTTATCATTCGATTCCACAAATACTATTTGGCCCAAAAATTAGATTTTTACATGTCTTCTTGACTGATACCTCCCCCCCATAAATGACTTAATTTTGTTTCGATGTTCAACGCAGTTATTATGCAGCATTAAATATAGTAAACCATTGCACGAAATTTTGAAGAGTTTTCAGAGGTAAAAGTCCATTGAGTATACTTTCCGAATGGTCGATTTTAGTTGCCACGATGTTGAGAATGAAATGTGGACAAGATATCTAAATTTCATATAAAATTACTACATGTAATGCTGCATAATAACTGCGTTGAACATAGAAACAAAATTAAGTCATTTATGGGGGGAAGGTATCAGTCAAGAAAACGTGTAAAAATCAAATTTTTGGGCCAAATAGTTTTTGTGAAATCGAATGATAAGTGTGTCAAAGCAGTGGGAACACCATGTGTCTGCACAGGCGAGCAGTGCAGTGATGACAAAATCGCGCACAGCGCGGAATGCGGGGAGCATGTGTCTGCAGCAGCGAAAGGGTTAATGAAGAGACAAAGCACTAGAAATTTCAAAAAAATTGCATTCAAACGAACGTAATTCGTGAAGTAAGGCACTTCGATATTGTTTTTAAATAATGAAAATATTAAGAAGTCCACAAGGTTCGAACTTTTTTTTTTTTTGTAACGTATATAAACTTTTATTTACAATTTTAACAATTACAGATGTTTACATGAAATGTGTACTTGATTACTGAGCGATGATGTTCATTTTCTCGTTTTCTGTTCTGATTGTTCTTTGAGTAGTCTTTTGGTTGTATTACAAAACTTTTTCACTGAGTGTCCTTTTAGAAAAACCGCCCCACAAACCAATCCTTTTAGAAAATTTTTCGCTTCAATTACAAACTTGTATTACTTTGATCTATTTATTTATTTATTTATTTTTAAATTTAAATTTAAATAATTTTTTTTCCTGTATGGTATTGGAAATGCACTTATTTTGGCATGTTCGCTATATGTTTGCCAAGGGCGAAAGGAGAATATGGACCAGAACATCTATGTGAATAAAATTTTTGAATGGGGAAGTTATTAGTTTACTGTGTGAGCGGACGCACCAGTTTCACGGAAATTTGGGGCAAAGAATGTCTAATGTTATAATTATTGTTAATCGCAAAGGGGCATGCAACGTTTAGGCATATGATGCGCCGAAATTTATATATATTTATATCTATATCTATACACATGGGTACATCACACGAATAAACACAAAACAAACAAAAGGAAAAACAAAAAACAAAGAATGGTTATCGTAAGAGAGAGAGAAAAGAACGTATCTTGAATGGAGATAGCGAGAGAGAGAGAGAGAGAGAGAGAGAGAGAAAGAACTCATTAATTACATGAAATACACTGTTTGGAGAGAGAGAGAGAGAGAGAGAGAGGCTGTGAGTGAGAGAACACATTAATTGCATGAAATACACTGTTTACATTTCGCTGTTATTTTGAAACACGTCTTTGTATCCTTTGCACTAAATTAATAACTGATCATTTCCTTTGCCTGCTTTATTTGGCTATTGGGCACTGGACACTGTGTGGCTATGATTGGCACACGTCACTCTCACTTTGGCACTGCTACACGTACCCACTTTCACTCTGCGCTCATTTTCACAACACTTTCGCACTGCACCACTCTAGCCGTCGGGTCATTTGAAGGGATCGTTGGGCGACGTCCTCAGCGACTGGGGTGTGGGTGTCGTGGGAGGGCGTCGGTCACGTCGTGTTGAAGGCGTCTCGGAAGGCGGCGTCCAGCGGGACCTGCAGGAAGTTCTGGAAGGTCTCTCGGTACTTGGAGCGTTGTTTGGCCCTCCTGTGTTCCTCCCACAGGTCCGTGAGGAACTGCGCCTTGTCGATCTGCCGTTTGGAGACGATGGCGTGTGCCGTCATGGCGATGATCCACATTGTGGCCAGGCGTTTTGCGTTGGGGAAAGGCTTCGCGTCCGGAACAGTGACAGTTGAGACATGTATCGCCCTCTCGTCGGTTCTGTTGATGAGGGCGATCATACTTCTCGCTGTCGCCCATATTTCCCCGCTCTCTCTGCAGCCAAAACGATGCTCGATGGTGTCGGTCTGGTTGCAGAGTTCGCAGTTTGGGGATTCCCGCATCTTTATGCGTGCCAATTTTTCATTTGTCGGCACTGTTTGGTGGACGATTTTATACCACGTGTCCCTGGCGTGCTCAGGAACTCATAACCTTTCGCTTCGAAGCCCAACACCTTAACCGTTACGCTAACGCAGCTCGTCTGACGACCGAATGCCATGAGGACTATAACACGTCACGCAAAATACTGACAAACACTGTTGGTGTGACTAAGAATTACTCACGCTTCGGCGCAGTACAATAGGAAATAAACAATTACCGCTGTTCTTTATTGCGAAAAAGCGGTTCGTGAAATTGATACAAGCACCTTTCCTTGCTATCGCCTGAATTAGGAGTCCTATTGCTTGTTTGGTTTAATTAATTAATAGAATATGAAGCAATTGATATAAAGAATGCTTTTTCCAAACTTTCTATAAAAGAAAGTCTGCTATCAAGACATTGCTTTTGTTCTGTTACTTTATTTATGACTGAACGTTTCTAAAACTGAAGACACTCGTCCACGCTATGCACTGCAGTCGAGATCTGGCAACGTCGTTCTCTGTTCATTGGCTGACTGTGTTTTGTGACGTCAGATGCGCAGAACTTTAGTGGTGAATGCCGCTGTTGTCTGTGGTGCCACTGCAGCGCTGCCGCGCGCCTGCACCGTACGCCTCGCCTGGACCCCGATATGCCAGGTGGGAAGTGAACGTGGCCCGTCCTGGACCCACAGCAGACCACTGTCACTTCAGGCAGATCGTGCAATCTCCAAGTACCTGGCTGCCGTTCCGTTCCGCCCCGGTGTTGTGTCCCTGGAGGTGGAACGCAGCCTGAACAAGTACATACAACCAAAGAGCAGATTTACACAGAATATTTACAACATCGCTGCCAGGCTTGCCCCTATAAACGTAGACCAGCACAGGTCCGACCCGACTCTTGACTGACCTGGCACACCCCCGAGCTAAAAGTGCCTGACTATTTATATTGCTTTTCCCTGCGCTTCTGACGTAGTGTCAGAGAGAGACAGAAACTATCTAACATTCAGCGTGGTGTCTGTTTGTTCTATATCCTGTCTCCCTACCACTTTCGCGCAACGACGCTCTGAGCGTGTTTTTTAGGGAATTGACTAGTTTGAACCTAGGACCTGTTGCTGGTAAGGGGACGTCAGACCACACATGACATGTAGAGTTCAGAAGAGTTCAGTGAGACTAGCGATGATATAACCAAATACTTAATGATTTCAGCGTCAGCTCGACTGCACTCCCTGTAAAAAAATCTTAATACTAACTAAATTTAGTGGAAGGGGTTCAAGGCTTTCCTATTTTTAGTTAGCTGGTAAAATAACGTCGAAAAAGCAGTTAAGTTTACCATTGGAAATTTTATTCTACTCACAAAACATTGTTTATAAATTGCACTATTGATAAAAGGAAATGTTTTAATACAGGATGGTAAAAACCAACTGCGTTCAACAAAAATGTGAACGAATATTCCCTGAATGGGTTTCCAAGTTCTACAATGGATCAAAGGATGACCTATGCCATATCACATCTATAATCTAGGTTTAAATTAAGTTTCACAAGAGAGAAAACTATCAAAATGGTCTACAGTGACCCTCAATTATCTTTAATTACTTATCTAACTTGTCGTAAATTACAGTGGCTGATGTGGCTTCTCAGTAACTATATAACAGAAAAATCATCGCATTTCAGATTTTTACTTCAAGTGGCAAATGTGAACACCATGAGCTTTAATTGACGATCGACACTAGTATTACGCAAAAAGGGGGTGTAACAGATGAGACTTCTGCAGTTCTGAGTGAAGCCTTATGCGCTCAAAAATGCGGCATTGGGTGCGTTCATTACCATGTCGGTGTTCGTCAGGGGGTGGCGGGCAGCACAGCTCCGCTCACCTCGCCGTCTCGGAAGCAACTCTCCCCTAACTTCTCCTTACTACAATTTACCGAATTTAATTTTTTTAAAAAATTATCTGGCTGTGTTTTCATCTGACCAATCAGGGTCTCAATGTTAACCTTAAGCTCCACCTACAAAAACTCTGTGTATCCAATGAGAAACGTTATACTTTTCGTGGTGGGCAATGTTTTTAAAGCAGAGTGAAAATCTCATTCTGGAAACATCCCCCAGGCTGTGGCTAAGCCATGTCTCCGCAATATCCGTTCTTTCAGGAGTGCTAGTTCTCCAAGGTTCGCAGGAGAGCTTCTGTAAAGTTTGGAAGGTAGGAGACGAGGTACTGGCAGAAGTAAAGCTGTGAGTACCGGACGTGAGTCGTGCTTCGGTAGCTCAGTTGGTAGAGCACTTGCCCGCGAAAGGCAAAGGTCCCGAGTTCGAGTCTCAGTCGGGCACACAGTTTTAATCTGCCAGGAAGTTTCATATCAGCGCACACTCCGCTGCAGAGTGAAAATCTCATTCTGGAAACATCCCCCAGGCTGTGTCTAAGCCATGTCTCCGCAATATCCGTTCTTTCAGGAGTGCTAGTTCTGCAAGGTTCGCAGGAGAGCTTCTGTAAAGTTTGGAAGGTAGGAGACGAGGTACTGGCAGAAGTAAAGGTGTGAGTACTGGACGTGAGTCGTGCTTCGGTAGCTCAGTTGGTAGAGCACTTGCCCGCGAAAGGCAAAGGTCCCGAGTTCGAGTCTCGGTCGGGCACACAGTTTTAATCTGCCAGGAAGTTTCAATGTTTTTAAAGTTTGCAACGTAACAGAGACGTGAAAAAGTCTCACGCTAAAACTTGCAGCTGGTGTGGTCCTTTTAGTGTTATCGTAAGATCTATACTGTTCTTCTGGAGGGCTCTATCTTTTAAGAAAGAAAAAAGTCACATGGATTGAGGTCTGGACTACTGCGGGGCCAATTTTGTCCCTGATTGAAGCGACCTGGAAACCTGAGTGAAATGATCTGCATGTCGAAATGCTCGTGTAAAAACCCCAACACAGTGTTTGCAATATGTGGCCTTGTTCTATCTTGCATGAACCACTGCGTGTTGAAGAGCAAGGCAGTAGCAAGAAGCTGTGGAATGAAGCTATTGCGAAGCATGCTCAAATAACGCTCGCTGTTCACAGTTTCTTCAAAGAAAAAGGGTCCAATAAGTCATTTTGTTTGTTAACCACGCTGTCTAAATGAAAATGCGCCTCGTCTGAAAATCAAACGTTGTTGAGAGTTTCTTCCCTGTCCTCCACCCACTGAGCAAACAGTAGTCTCTGCTGCTTGTGTTCTTCAGTGAGCTTCTGCGCACAGGTCATCTTGTATGGGTACATATGGAGGTCACTTTTAAGAATGCGTTGAACGGAGCGTCTGGATATTCCCAGTTGCAATGCTGCCTTTCTACACCATTTCCCGGGACTTCTCTGTACAGCAACTCGTACCGCTTCAACATTCTCCGGCGAACAAACAGGCTTAGCCCGAGGTCGGTTCGCTTCCAATACTGTTCCTTCCTGTACAAATTTATCGTACAACCTGTGGATGGTCTTCATGCAAGAGACCCACGGTGTGTATAACTGTTGTCGAAAACGCTTCTGTGTCACAACAAGGTTTTTAGTTTCATGAAAAAGTAACACAATTGCCGATCGTTTCTGTGTCGTCAGTCTTCCATTGTCAGCCATTGCTGCTTACTAGTCTCCTAGCGGCAGTATCGTGAATTACACGTCATTTCGTAACTCATTTGTTTTTCCAGGCTCTGCTGGTACTGCTGTAGAGATCTCAGCGGGATATCTAACGTGCGCCGTAAATTGCGAAAGGAACAATTGGTAACACATATCGTGCGCCACCCTGTACATCGTACGTGCAATACGGCGCTGCAGCTCCGCGCCATGTTTACCCTGCCTGGCCTAATGGCTGCCGACTATTACTACACACTGCCAGCGGCCCCACACTTCATCGCCCAACCGCGCCTTGACTGGATTTGATCTGTTTCGAGCCTCATTCACATGTCTATGAGTGTTAAACATGGTTGAGTGTATGTTTGGAGAATACACGTGCTTGTGAATGGCGAAGCTTAGGTGATGGAAGAGCTGTTCATCGCATTTATCAAGATCGTTCTCCACAACGTCCATTCCATCGCCTATTGTTTTCGTCACAATTACGCGACGGCTTAGACAAAGGGTACCTTCACCATCAGCAGGCGTGACTGTAGTGCTCCATGGAGACGCCTCACACCCGAATTGGAAGAGGCCATACTCCACGTTGAAGAGAACCCGGAAAGAGGCCACGAGCAATTTCTTTGCCTGTTAATGAGTCTAATTGCAAAATAAGTGATGTACTGTGTCATACCTAAGGAATTATTTGTAAAAGTGGTCACGTTATCAACATGTTTTCAAACGGCTGTAGAACGGAGACGGTACGTTTCCAGACACGGTTTTCAGTTCAAAACATTATCTACTCATTTCACTCTATACGTCCTAGAAGTCTGTAATGGGAATTTCCGAACACCTAGTATAAATGTCTAGGGCGTCGCAGGAATGTTGCGACAAACTGCAAGGGGTTGTAGAAAGTGTCTTGAGGAACAAATGGAGGATAGGAAAACCGTAGTATCCTGCCCAATAGTCTAATATAGGATGACTAAAAAGCTGTTTTCTCAGATCCCTAGACCACAGTTCAAGCAATACAAGCAAAACAAAACAGTTCGTAAGTCACTGCTGTAGCGTTAGTATGACGGCTAGTCATCCAATCCGGCTGCGGGCGCGGCGCTTTTATTCTTTTGTGTAGATGCCGCTCCTGGGTGCCTATTCTGTATCTTTCCGCCACTGTGCCGATCGTTTCGGTACTCAATAGCACCGAACGGTCTAGTACTCGAATTAGAGTCCCTGCGTTATTCAGTATTCATTTCGGTAGCGATACCGTTCGGGTCTAGAGAAACGAAGCGCTGTTGTCGGTTTGTGTCGCACAAGCCAATCAGAAGGAAGCGGCCGCAGATCCGCGCATGCGCGCACAGCGCCACGAACACAAAGCGGCTGGCAGGCGACATAGACGCACTGTTCTTCCAAGTACCGAAAATTGCGTTTACGTTGCCATAACGCAGGACGCCACATTCCATCGAGCTGACGTGCCCGCCTTCATCGCCCTTGCCTCCTCCTTAACTGTATCAGGTGCAGTATATCCATTTCCATGATTCTCAGCTGTAATGCATAAAAATTTTTACAGTTTCTCTGACCTCATGTTTCCATGCATGCATAATAACGATAGCGTATTTGGCTGTATTCTGCAGATTGTCGTAAATGCCGCATTATGTCATCTTATTCTCATTCACACTGGCATCGCGTTTTGGATTTTACGTTTCGGAAAATGAGTTAGGAATAGTGTGTAGTACCACATTGTACTAATACATCTACAAAAACACCCAAAGAACTGATTCTGAGAGTTTCAAAGAATAAGAAGATAAACAGAATGTCGTTATAACACGCTCCTAGAGATCCAAATTATTAAGTAGCCCACTTCCCTATATGATGCGTCAACAATTTGGGTCTTAAAAACAAAATTGAAAAAAAAAAACGCATTTAGAGATCTCCTGCAGTTCGTCGAAGTTTATAGCATGCATCTCAAGAAAGAAAATGTTTCGTATATGATGCTACAGTCTAAAAATATTACGGCAGAAATCTTTCATCCCTATCTACTGTGGTTGAGGATTCGATCGCAGATAAATATTTGTGACAAGCAAAATTATGAAGATGACTGCTGCTAGTTACATTCGCAGTAATTTAAGTTGAGCTCTTAGATTCCTGTCTTACAGCATACTCGGAAATCGCTACATATTCGGAAAAAACGGTGAATTATTTCTGACAAGAAAAAATATAAAGGTCACTGTCGGTTGTTTCACTCACAGCAATTTTATCTACAACAATTTCATATTTCGTATTTTAAACACACAGAAATCACGAAATCATTACTGAGGAAGTGTGCTCTTACTTGTAAGTAATAACGAATATTGCAGAAAAATCTGAACTTACACCAATAACAATGTCTCAGAACGTGTTGCATATATGAAGAGGAAAAAAAAATTTTGCGTCCACCCATGCGCGAACCCGTGACCTTTGGAATCGCATTCCCGCGCGCTAACCACTATTTTTTTATTTCACAAAAACAGTAATAACAATTACTACAATGAAATCAAGTAAATAAGGTGACAGATAATTGCAGTCATAAATTACAGCACTTATAGAATGAGGAATGATATTCAGTGTTTAGCAGTAGCACAATTTAGCGCCTTCACTGTCATCTTCAACTGGTGGCAGTTCAGCATGCACATTTTCTTCTTCTGCAGCCTGAGGTTCCTCATCATGATTTCCCAGACCCAGGATAATCATTCAGTAAATCCTTGATGTGTGTTCCTTCCAGGGTAAATTGCGTGGACAGAGGAGCAGTCCCGAACAGCGACATCGCAAAGCCCTTCACTGACTTGTTATTTTTGTCAGTTCCAGCCTTCTAAAAGCATCCTTAGGGCGTTCAAGATCTTCCTTTATATCAGACATCAGATGTTTGCCGTCATATTCTTGTATCTGCTGTAATACTGATTTATTTTTCATGTGTGACTTGCAAGTGAGGTTAGGGTCGGGAACATGATCCAACCCATTCCCTCTCTACGAGGAATCCAGTTCCTAACCTATACCCATTCTGTTGAAGACAACTCGGAGCATGTTACCATATTTGTTATTGTGATTCTGATGTTTAAGTATTTTCTCGAATTCATTTTCCATATACATCTTGTATTAAATGTGTTCATCGCTCCTAATATTGTTAAAAATGTAACATGTACATTTGCCCATTAACCAAATCACAGCGTTATTTTTTGCCTGAGGGTAGTAACTTTCTTCTGGTCTGATGAAAATGTTAGTCGGTACATTGCCGAAGTTTTTGTTATCTGAGCAATTTTCTCCCTGTTCCGCCTCCAGTTGATAATCCGATCTCCACATGTGTAACGATGAGGCACGCCATCAACGAGGTTGCATCTGCTGCAGAGGTTGGTGTCACTTAAACCGATGGCAAAGAGACGCTCATTAGTGCTGATGATGTTATTGACTACCTTGTACCACGCTGTTCTCACGTCAGACGAAACAACATCACTACTGATGTTTTTACAGACCACATTCCATGCTATTCCAGCATATTTGGTTTCTATGTTATTTTTCCTTTCATGTTTCCGTCTTTCAGCTAAAATCGCCTTTGCTGTAACGTTTTCGGAGTTTAAAAGCTTTTTGCTGAGATACCTTAGTTCAAGATAATGCTCCCTAATGTGTTTTAGCTTAAAACTTATTTTTTGCATATTTATCTGGCCTGACAATGTCGTATAGTTTTGCTGTAATGCACCCTGGATCGTTACACATTATGCTCCATGTTCGTTTGACATACAATGCCATCACTTTAGACTTGATGTCGGTTAGACCCATTCCTCCATTGCTTGGATCCAAAACTGCTGTCTTCACCGGCACTCGAAAGAATTGCCCTCTCCACAAGAACTTTGCTAAGGTCGACATGATCGTCTTCGCCACCATTGATGGAATGGGGAGAACCTGTGCTATGTAGTAGGCCTTGGATAAAATATACGTGTTGATAAACAGTACTCTCTGGGTCTATGCTACGTTGACAGTTTTCAATCAAAGTTCCCTTGATTTTTCTTGCCACCTCCCGCCAATTTATTGCTACTTGGCCACGCCAAACAACAGCAATGCGGTGCCCATTTGTTGTAGTATTGTGTAGAGGAATGTAGGCTGACTTCGTTGCCAAACGGTGCTCCGTAAGTCATAAATGCGTGATAGTTTGGAAGGTTTCCAATATCAGGCTTCACGCAATTGCTTTCCATTGTTACTTGGAAGTCCTAAACACGTTTCGATAATTACTAACTAATCTATTTGTGGGAAAAAGTACACAAAGGCACTAGTAACGTCAGTTCACACTCATGTAATATACGTAAGCAGAGCCGATGGTTTGATATTTAATGATCTTTGAACTCTTATTTGCATAAAAATAACTCGTATTTTGAGAGAATATTGACCGAAAACTTTTTTTTTATGTAATCATTCACAGTAACAACCTAACCTAACCGTATTTCTAACAAAGGAAAATAGTCTATTACGAACTCACTTTACAACTGGATGCGTCCTCTGGTGATTCTTTAGTAACACAATCACTAAATCCAAAGCTAATACCGCTAAATATGTTTAAAATAACAAATGATAGGTGTACATAAACCACAGATCACCGATCGACAGGGCCAGACTGAAATCCAAAACCTGTCGGTACAATTGTCGTAAAATCGGTGGGAGGACCGTTCGGTAACAAGTCTCAGAAGCTTACTGAATAGGATATTTCGATAAAGAACCGAAAATGACGCCACTACCGAGACTAACCTACTACACCAATCGGTATTAACCATACAGAATAGGGCCGCTGTCGTGGTCTCGTCCTAGTCAGCGTGCTATTGGATGACGTCGTCTCACAGCCGTCTCCGCTCTTCTGTTCTTCGTCGTCGTGCAGGTGCTTGTCCTTACGTCGGAACAGGAACCCGTGTCCGGAAACGTCAGCCAACGACGTTACAGAGCGTCGAAGCTGCGGGGGGTGCTTAACAGTAGAACACGCCTTGATCAAACGTCAGTTTGCACGTTGACGGACCATAAGCGGAACGTCTCGCAATGTTATTTGCTATTCAGTGATCGCAGCTCCAATGGTTTTCTTTACGTACAAAGTCACATTTGCTGCTGAAGGATTGAGCTTAGCGGCAGCTAACGGCGCTTGTAACTTCGACGGTCTAGCGTCGTTGGATGACGTTTCCGGACAGGGGTTCCTATCCAGCATTTCTCTGACACCCTATACATAGAAAAATAACGGTGCTCTAGGGCTCCCTTGTGGTGCACCCTAAGCTAATTTTACGTTTGAATATTTATTTCTGTTAACAATTGGGTCATACGTTCTACTTACTAAGATGTATCGAGTCCTATCAGAGAGCTGGTCTGATATTGTGTATGCTCGTATTTTGTTCATTAAACGACAGCACGGAACTGTATTTAATACCTTTTGGAAGTCAAGGAACGCATTGGTGAAGAACCACATTGGAATTCGTCAGGTGTGCATTAGAGTAACAGTATAAAATGAAACTAAAACGCGAATGAAAAAAAAACAGTAGTCACTTTCGAAGGATTATTTTTTCTGAAATACTCGCATGCCTGTGTTGCAACTGGTGTACCATAGTATTTACCTGTCCATCATCCTTTCCTCAGTCGTGTCGCTCATTCCAGCTTCATTTCGGCTTTGTCGTAACCTGCGAGACAGTGCAGTAGCTTGACATCAGGGCCGACCACAAATAAATCAGACAAACAAATAAGCATAAGTGACGAAGGCCGACATCGTTAGGTTTACGCAATCGCACATGTTGACAGCGAGACTTTCCGTGAACCGGTGGCGACGACGGCTGGGAGTGGGCAGCGTGCTTATCCGATTAAACGTGTCAACCAGCGGAGAAACACAAAGCTCGGTAACTTATTGCGCATCGTAATTAGTGGCCCTTAGCAGCCGATCCTCTAACGAGGCGGCTACGTAGAAGGTGACGGAAGGGATGCACGTGGCCAGCCAGACCAGCAGGCGCCAGAAAAACACCGTTGCTGCGGGCGCTCCACCCTCACCTTCATTATCCAAGTATGGGAAACGGTCAATATTGAGCAAATAAATCTTACCAAATAAGCTGATTTTATTCTACATAATTCCAAAGAAAGCAGGTGTTGACAGATGTGAAAATTACCGAACTATCAGTTTAATAAGTCACGGCTGCAAAATACTAACGCGGATTCTTTACAGACGAATGGAAAATCTGGTAGAAGCCGACCTCGGGGAAGATCAGTTTGGATTCCGTAGAAATATGGGAATACGTGAGGCAATACTGACCCTACGACTTATTTTAGAAGCTAGATTTAGAAAAGGCAAACCTACGTTTCTAACATTTGTAGACTTGGAGAAAGCTTTTGACAATGTTGGCTGGAATACACTCTTTCAAATTCTGAAGGTGGCAGGTGTAAAATACAGGGAGCGAAAGGCTATTTACAATTTGTACAGAAACCAGATGGCAGTTATAAGAGTCGAGGGGCATGAAAGGGAACCAGTGGTTGGGAATGGAGTGAGACAGGGTTGTAGCCTCTCCCCGATGTTATTCAATCTGTATATTGAGCAAGCAGTAAAAGAAACAAAAGAAAAATTCGGAGTAGGTATTAAAATCCATGGAGAAGAAACAAAAACTTTGAGGTTCGCCGATGACATTTTAATTCTGTCAGAGACAGCAAAGAACTTAGAAGAGCAGTTGAACAGAATGGACAGTGTCTTGAAAGGAGGATATAAGATGAACATCAACAAAAGCAAAACGAGGATCATGGAATGTGGTCGAATTAAGTCGGGTGATGCTCAGGGAATTAGATTAGGAAATGAGACACTTAATGTAGTAAAGGAGTTTTGCTATTTGGGGAGCAAAATAACTGATGATGGTCGAAGTAGAGACGATATAAAATGTAGACTGGCAATGCAAGGAAAGCGTTTCTGAAGAAGAGAAATTTGTTAACATCGAGTATAGATTTAGGTGTCAGGAAGTCGTTTCTGAAAGTATTTGTATGGAGTGTAGCCATGTACGGAAGTGAAACATGGACGATAAATAGTTTGGACGAGAAGAGAATAGAAGCTTTCGAAATGTGGTGCTACAGAAGAATGCTGAAGATTAGATGGATAGATCACATAACTAATGAGGAAGTAGTGAATAGAATTGGGGAGAAGAGGAGTTTGTGGCACAACTTGATTAGAAGAAGGGATCGGTTGGTAGGACATTTTCTGAGGCATCAAGGGATCAGCAATTTAGTATTGGAGGGCAGAGTGGAGGGTAAAAATCGTAGAGGGAGACCAAGAGATGAATATACTAAGCAGATTCAGAAGGATGTAGGTTGGTGTAGGTACTGGGAGATGAAGAAGCTTGCACAGGATAGAGTAGCATGGAGAGCTGCATCAAACCAGTCTCAGGACTGAAGACCACAACAACAACAACAACAACAGGCCCACATTGTCAGGCGATAAAGACGAAACGGTCGGATAACCTTGAATACAATCGGGCCGCTGAGATGTTTTTACACGCAGCTTTTGGCAAGAACAACGCACAGAAAATGGTTCAGATGGCTCTAAGCACTATGGGACTTAACATCTGAGGTCATCAGTCCCCGAGACTTAGAACAACTTAAACCTAACCAACCTATGGACATTGAAAGGTGGCTACACTGGGTCACAGCGCCAAAGATAGCGCCAAAGATTATTATTCCGCCTCCTCCACTGGGCGCAGTAGTAGTTTAGAGGATGTAGAGAGCAGTCGTTGTTCTGTTAGGCGAGAGAGTAGACGATCTGAGTGTTGACTGAAATGTTGTACTGTTCGGTCGGTGTAATGTATAGATGGAAGAAGATGCAATTGTTAGAATATATTTGAGAAAGAAGATGGGCTTTTGATTTATGATGCTGGTGCAATGGAATATTTTCGTCAATATATAATGAGGTAAACAAGTATTACAGTTTTCTTTAATAACAATCCTTCTTGCTCACAGGTACAGTGAACAAAGCATCTGGCTCGTGCTCATTTATTAGACTTTTATGTTTCTATGTACAATTATAGTATTTCTGGTTTTTCAATTACTTCACTGTAAATGGTGTTTAAAATATTTTGTCGTATTGAGAAAGAACCGAGCCAGATACATGTACGTTGAGTCACACTACCACACACAGAACAGTTACACTTGTGCTTTGTTGTTTCGTAGCTTTTATAATTGCAGGGGACTTAATTAATCAATTGTGTTAATGGAAATGTCTTGTCATTCTTTATTTTTATTTTATGCAGTCAGATTGGGTGCTAATACTAGTCAGGGCCGACCGGTTACGAGACTTCGTAGCTAGTAAAATTATTGCATTTATTCATTAATATTAGTCTTTTCTTTTTAATAAGCCCCCATGCAACATCACACACATCCATGCCCGAGGCAGGATTCGAACCTGCGACCGTAGCAGTAGCGCGGTTCCGGATTGAAGCACCTAGAACCGCTCGGTCACAACGGCCCGCCAACGCACAGAATACGTCTACAGGTTTTCGCCGCCGTTGTCGTTGGTGAGAAAATCAGAACGTTTAGGATATTCCTCTCGAAACTTCTTTGCTGTCCGTCGTTTCGATCCCCTTTCTGGGATCTTCTCCTGGATTCCACTGGTGTCCCTCGATGGCTGATTGCTGGGAAATTGTGTGATCAAACAGAAGCGGGGCTTGCACAGTCCGTTACATCTATTTATGTTGGGGGTCAACTCTCTACAAATAGTGTTGATCGTCTGCATGCCTTCCTGCATTACAGTACAGTTTTGTAGAGTTGCGACTTGTGTACATAAAACAGCATCATATGCGAACAGACTCATGGAGTTACCGAGTATTAAGCCATCCTGAAGAAGGTACTAACACGGGGATCGAAACGTCGAGCAGTAATGCAGTTTGAAGAGGAATACTCGTATAAAGCCGCCTAACGACCCAGAAGATTTTCTTATCAAAACACAAGCTATCAGCAAGAAACGAGGAAGGACGCTGGACTAAGATCACTTTGAACCTATTTTATCAGCAAACAGCAATTATTCTGAGTCCCTCTCTTGGTCTGTGCAGTTGGCAAGTTATATGTAGGAACAGGAAGATTACGCGTAAACGTTAACACGAGATCGTCATTTTTTAGATCCATAATACGAAATCGACGATTTTTACGTAATCTGTTAAATTTGGCATCTTTCCAGTTCCTGTGTAAAGCTGTCGAAAATCTAGAGTCAGCAGTGTACTATTAATGACAACCGATAGTTACTGAAAATGAAAATTGGATTTTAATATTTTTGCTATAGGCTGAGGTTCACGTATCATCTTACAATGACAGTTCGTTTCCCGCGTAAAGAACTATGCTCTAGATGTGCCAAACGAAAATGTGCTACTTTCAGCGAACTCCGTCCTGGCAACAGTTTTAGCCGTCAGATAAAACTGTTACCTCTATTCCAGTTTAAGGGTTTGAAGTTTATTTCATTATTATGGGGAAGCGAAATATTTTATGTTGAAACCAACAAGCTTTTGAGAATTATTGGGAGTGAAACGCTACAGGCAGAGTTGAAGGAAACACTAAAATGACTGGTTTGTACCTTCAAACCACGCTGTCACCTATTAGGGCCACCGACCTATGCAAGTCTATCTTTACAGCCTTACGTTCTTGTCTCACGCGTACGACGGTAATGATGAACTGTGCTGACATGGCAAAGTGCATGTTATGTGTACCTGGAATCAAATAAGACAGAAATAAGGAACGTACAGTACTTCAAAAATAAGCCATCAGAAACCAGAACCGAAACTGGAGGAAAGTAACTAATACCAAAACTGGCTTAAAATAGCACCGAAATCGGCAAGGAAACACCAAAATTGGCAGAAAATAACACCGAAACTGCCAAAAAATTGTAGCAAAACTGGCTTTAAAATTATTTTTTGCTGTCCCCAATTGTTTTTAACAGATTAAAAGCACTTGTGAATGACATACTAAGAAGTCGAAACCGGGTGTGATATTATTCGTGCGAGACTAGGCTGAGAAACACAACAAAGGTATTATCGTTACACGTAGATCGCTGTGTTAACGTCAGCCCGCATCTCGTGGTCGTGCGGTAGCGTTCTCGCTTCCCACGCCCGGGTTCCCGGGTTCGATTCCCGGCGGTGTCAGGGATTTTCTCTGCGTCGTAATGGCTGGGTGTTGTGTGCTGTCCTTAGGTTAGTTCGGTTTAAGTAGTTCTAAGTTCTAGGGGACTTATGACCACAGCAGTTGAGTCCCATAGTGCTCAGCGCCATTTGAACCATTTTTTTGTGTTGACGTCAGGCAGAGCGCCCCGTCTGTGTCAGATGGCACATGCTCGCATAATAGGACAAGTTCTTTGATATATATATATATATATATATATATATATATATATGTCTGTGTGTGTGTGTGTGTGTGTGTGTTAGAGTTCTTCTTGTTTTCGTGATTGGCAATTTTTTTTTAAATTTCGTAGCTTGACGCCATTCTTGCCGCCACAGTCGTTAGTTAAGGAATGAAGAACTCGCATGCGACATCTGTCTGCGAACCGTGTGAATTCGATTCTGTGTATTAACGTATTTTAGCAATTTTGTGAGATCCTTGGTTCGTGGTCTCAGGTAGTAACAAGTTCAAAGTCAGAGGCTGCTTATTTACTCAAAGCATTATCTGTTTGACGCAATACATTGCTCAGTACGAATTTCAGTCTGTTCCTGTCACCAGAGAAGTCTTCTTTCGGAATTGTGGGACAAACTTTGCCCACAGCCTCTGCTTGGTCACATATTCAACATCTACTGGGTGTTTGTAAATCATACAGAAGTAAACTATAATTGTGAAAAAGGTAAATAACTTACAGCAATGTTTGATACAGTTGTGAAAGCAGTATACTTCAAGTTTTATTTACAAATGTTCAGTGTGGCTATCTTTTGTAACATGACAAATGTGCCATCTACAATCAATTTCCTACTAAATCCTATTACACAGAAATCCACTGGGGTTAAATCATATGATTTTAATGGCCACGTTATTGTTCAACCACGTTCTGTCCAAATTGGCACATTCTTACAGAGATGCGCGACAGCTTCACGATGATAATGTGGTGGCGCACTATCTTGCTGGTAAATAAATTCTGTGCCCATATACTGTTGTAATTAAGGCATTAGGTTCAAGCATATCCAGTTACGAGATGCCAGTTATAGTTCACTCGGAAAAAAAAGAAAAAGAAAGGACCGTAAAGCCGACCGTTGTGGCCGAGCGGTTCTAGGCGCTTCAGTCTGGAACCGCGCTGCTGCTACGGACGCAGGTTCGAATCCTGTCTCGGGCATGGATGTGTGTGCTGTGCTTAGGTTAGTTAGGTTTAAGTAGTTCTAATTCTAGGGGACTGATGACCTCAGACATTGAGTCCCATAGTGCTTAGAGCCATTTGAACCATTTGAAAGGACCGTAAATCTTGTATAGCACAAAAAATACAATTTCTATATAAACCACCTTCAGTCTGCGTTTTTTTCTAAACAAAACTCAGCTCGATTTTCCTTGTCACTATTCCGCCTAGCGGGAACGTCGGGAACTAATTCTGCAAGGCGGGAAAACTTGAAGATGTACTGCATTCAGCGCTGTACCAAACATTTAAGTAATTTTTTCCCCTTTTTCACAATTAAAGGTTACTTTTGTATATCTAATTTATGAATAGCCAGTTCATAGACATTCCTCAAACTATCGTTCGGTACCTGACGAAAAGTACCTTTTACTTCTGCTAGCCATCCCTTTCCTATTCGACTCTGAAATGGAACAAGGGAAAGCCGACTGTCTGTATGCTTCCCTACGAGCCCTGATTTTTCTTATGTTTGCGGTTCTCACGCAAGATGTATGCTGAAGTCATTAGGATTGTTCTGGAGTCTGTCCAGATGGCCGGCCGCGGTGGTCTAGCGGTTCTAGGCGCTCAGTCCGGAACCGCGCGACTGCTACGGTCGCAGGTTCGAATCCTGCCTCGGGCATGGATGTGTGTGATGTCCTTAGGTTAGTTAGGTTTAAGTAGTTCTAAGTTCTAGGGGACTGATGACCACAGCAGTTAAGTCCCCTAGTGCTCAGAGCCATTTGAACCATTTTGTCCAGATGTCGATTCTCTAAACTTTTTCAATAACGTTTCGCTAAAAGAACTGTTTCTTCCTTCCAGAATGTCCGATTTGATTTCACGCAGCATTTCAGTAGTAATCGTTTGTTGATTGAAACTACCGGTAACAAAACTAGCAGTGCCCCTGGAACTGCTTCATTGTCTTCCTCCACCCCACCGCTCGTAGGGTACCCAAACACTCGAACAGTACTTACGAATGGGTCACACATGTATTCTGTAAGCAGTCTATTTTACAGACGAGTTACACTTCCCCAGAATTCTTCCAGTAAACCGAAGGCGACCATTTACCATCCCTACTATCAACCTTACATGCTCGTTACATATCATATTGCTTTGCAGCGTTACACTTAGATATGCAATCGACGTGACTGTCAAGCACCATACTGCTAATACTATACTCAAATATTGTAGGATTGTATTTCCCACTCATCCGCATTAATTTACATACACTCCTGGAAACTGAAATAAGAACACCGTGAATTCATTGTCCCAGGAAGGGGAAACTTTATTGACACATTCCTGGGGTCAGATACATCACATGATCACACTGACAGAACCACAGGCACATAGACACAGGCAACAGGGCATGCACAATGTCGGCACTAGTACAGTGTATATCCACCTTTCGCAGCAATGCAGGCTGCTATTCTCCCATGGAGACGATCGTAGAGATGCTGGATGTAGTCCTGTGGAACGGCTTGCCATGCCATTTCCACCTGCCGCCTCAGTTGGACCAGCGTTCGTGCTGGACGTGCAGACCGCGTGAGACGACGCTTCATCCAGTCCCAAACATGCTCAATAGGGGACAGATCCGGAGATCTTGCTGGCCAGGGTAGTTGACTTACATCTTCTAGAGCACGTTGGGTGGCACGGGATACATGCGGACGTGCATTGTCCTGTTGGAACAGCAAGTTCCCTTGCCGGACTAGGAATGGTAGAACGATGGGTTCGATGACGGTTTGGATGTACCGTGCACTATTCAGTGTCCCCTCGACGATCACCAGTGGTGTACGGCCAGTGTAGGAGATCGCTCCCCACACCATGATGCCGTGTGTTGGCCCTGTGTGCCTCGGTCGTATGCAGTCCTGATTGTGGCGCTCACCTGCACGGCGCCAAACACGCATACGACCATCATTGGCACCAAGGCAGAAGCGACTCTCATCGCTGAAGACGACACGTCTCCATTCGTCCCTCCATTCACGCCTGTCGCGACACCACTGGAGGCGGGCTGCACGATGTTGGGGCGTGAGCGGAAGACGGCCTAACGGTGTGCGGGACCGTAGCCCAGCTTCATGGAGACGGTTGCGAATGGTCCTCGCCGATACCCCAGGTGCAACAGTGTCCCTAATTTGCTGGGAAGTGGCGGTGCGGTCCTCTACGGCACTGCGTAGGATCCTACGGTCTTGGCGTGCATCCGTGCGTCGCTGCTGTCCGGTCCCAGGTCGACGGGCACGTGCACCTTCCGCCGACCACTGGCGACAACATCGATGTACTGTGGAGACCTCACGCCCCACGTGTTGAGCAATTCGGCGGTACGTCCACCCGGCCTCCCGCATGCCCACTATACGCCCTCGCTCAAAGTCCGTCAACTGCACATACGGTTCACGTCCACGCTGTCGCGGCATGCTACCAGTGTTAAAGACTGCGATGGAGCTCCGTATGCCACGGCAAACTGGCTGACACTGACGGCGGCGGTGCACAAATGCTGCGCAGCTAGCGCCATTCGACGGCCAACACCGCCGTTCCTGGTGTGTCCGCTGTGCCGTGCGTGTGATCATTGCTTGTACAGCCCTCTCGCAGTGTCCGGAGCAAGTATGGTGGGTCTGACACACCGGTGTCAATGTGTTCTTTTTTCCATTTCCAGGAGTGTATTTCACAATTAGACAAAGCTGACATTCAGCCATATATTCAGCAAAGATCTCTAATGCTACGATTTCGAGGTTGTTAAGCGACTGTTCCACCATTCGAGTCGTGAATTTCCGATCCTCTTGAGACTACGCAGCGACTGTTGCGACTTTCTCGTTGAGCCGAGTTGTTGTCGGCCGACCACTGCGTTCGTCGTCCTTCGCACTCTCTCAGCCCTCACCAAAACGCTTTTGCCTCTCAAAACCGGTTGCTGACTCACTGCAGACTCGCTGTCCACCTTCTGAATCAGTTCAAAGCTCTTGCAAAAGGTAGGCGTTGTTTGTGAAAGGAGGACCGAGACCGCTATAAGTAAGACTCTGTTTTAACAATCTGGAATCTTGAACGTTACGCAAATGAACACTTTCGCATTCATATGTAACGCAATTTCTGTTGCGTCATAATTGCACGGTTCACAGCATCCAGACATCAGTTTCCCAAAGAGGTAAGATGCGACTCTCAAAAAATTGTAGAACGTCTATTTTGATTATTCGAATATTCCCTAGTGCTGTTAACTACCGAACATTTCAATCCTTACAACAGACCTGCCAGTAGGTGAGTGCATAGCATGTAAGTTCTGAATTCGTGTGTTGTCCTTAGGTTAGTTAGATTTAAGTAGTTCTACGTTCTAGGGCAAGATGTATGAAACAGGCGAAATACCCTCAGACTTCTAGAAGAATGTAATAATTCCAATCCCAAAGAAAGCAGGTGTTGACAGATGTGAAAATTACCGAACTATCAGTTTAATAAGCCACAGCTGCAAAATACTAACACGAATTCTTTACAGACGAATGGAAAAACTAGTAGAAGCCGATCTCGGGGAAGATCAGTTCGGATTCCGTAGAAATACTGGAACACGTGAGGCAATACTGACCTTACGACTTATCTTAGAAGAAAGATTAAGGAAAGGCAAACCTACGTTTCTAGCATTTGTAGACTTAGAGAAAGCTTTTGACAATGTTGACTGGAATACTCTCTTTCAAATTCTGAAGGTGGCAGGCGTAAAATACAGGGAGCGAAAGGCTATTTACAATTTGTACAGAAACCAGATGGCAGTTATAAGAGTCGAGGGGCATGAGAGGGAAGCAGCGGTTGGGGAGGGAGTGAGACAGAGTTGTAGCCTCTCCCCAATGTTATTCAATCTGTATATTGAGCAAGCAGTAAAGGAAACAAAAGAAAAATTTGGAGTAGGTATTAAAATCCATGGAGAAGAAACAAAAACTTTGAGGTTCGCCGATGACATTGTAATTCTGTCAGAGACAGCAAAGGACTTGGAAGAGCAGTTGAACGGAATGGATGGTGTCTTGAAGGGAGGATATAAGATGAACATCAACAAAAGCAAAACGAGGATAATGGAATGTAGTCGAATTAAGTCGGGTGATGAGGGTATTAGATTAGGAAATGAGACACTTAAAGTAGTAAAGGAGTTTTGCTATTTGGGGAGCAAAATAACTGATGATGGTCGAAGTAGAGAGGATATAAAATGTAGACTGGCAATGGCAAGGAAAGCGTTTCTGAAGAAGAGAAATTTGTTAACATCGAGTATAGATTTAAGTGTCAGGAAGTCATTCCTGAAAGTATTTGTATGGCGTGTAGCCATGTATGGAAGTGAAACATGGACGGTAAATAGTTTGGACAAGAAGAGAATAGAAGCTTTTGAAATGTGGTGCTACAGAAGAATGCTGAAGATTAGATGGGTAGATCACATAACTAATGAGGAAGTATTGAATAGGATTGGGGAGAAGAGAAGTCTGTGGCACACCTTGACCAGAAGAAGGGATCGGTTGGTAGGACATGTTCTGAGGCATCAAGGGATCACCAATTTAGTATTGGAAGGCAGCGTGGAGGGTAAAAATCGTAGGGGGAGACCAAGAGATGAATACACTAAGCAGATTCAGAAGGATGTAGGTTGCAGTAGGTACTGGGAAATGAAGAAGCTTGCACAGGATAGAGTAGTATGGAGAGCTGCATCAAACCAGTCTCAGGACTGAAGACAACAACAACAACAACACGTTCTAGGGGACTGATGACCATAGATGTTAAGTCCCATGGTGCTCAGAGCCATTTGAACCATTTTTTTCTGAATTCGTGAAGCTTCTATTTCGAAACTGTCTGGCGCTAATGTTTTTACTTTTATTTGTGTTGTCAATTATTATCAAATAGAAATATTGATTAACAAGTATTGAATCACAATTATTTATTAAAAATAACGTTAAAAATCTTTCAAATGGCTCTGAGCACTATGGGACTTAACATCTGAGGTCATCAGTCCCCTAGAACTTAGAGCTACTTAAACCTAACTAACCTAGGGACATCACACACATCCATGCCCGAGGCAGGATTCGAACCTGCGACCGTAGCGATGGCGCGGTTCCAGACTGAGGCGCCTAGAACCGCTCGGCCACAGCGGCCTGCAAAGATAACGTCTTTTTATCTTTAATCACTGATCGCATGAAGTGCGAGTATTCAGAATAAATTAAAATTTGGTACAAAAATGCCAAACATCAAACATAATGTAAAGTATTTTATTATTTCTAGAGACTGAATTGCATTACTGATGTAAATAAATTTTTAGTTTAACAGTGAGGCAATTGACATTTCTATATCAAATTTCATTACTTTCATGTAATTGGCGATTAAAAATTAAACAGTATTATTTTACTAAAAAATATAATCCAGTATTTTTTTTTTGTTAATTACATTTCTGTTTGACAATACATACAATTTCGAACCAGAGGCTGGCAATCAAAAGACTTACACGCTATGCACTCATCTACTAGGTGGCTGTTAGCTGTATAGAATGTTTTGTATTTAACGGTGCTCGGAAGTCTACGTATCTCTGCGAGGTGTAGCAAAGCTGATGCAGTGAGCACTCAGCTACGATCTACTCTCTTCTGCAAGAAGGAAGTCGGTACCAAGACTAAGTTATCTGTGCACCGATCAATCTTTCGACCAACTTTGTTGTATGGGAGCAAAAGCTTGGCGGATTCAGGTTACCTTATCAACAAGGCTGAGGTTACGGATATGAAAGTAGCTAGGATGATTGCAGGTACTAGTAGATGGGAACAATGGCAGGAGGGTGTCCACAATGAGGAAATCAAAGAAAAATTGGGAATGAACTCAATAGATGTAGCAGTCAGGGCGAACAGGCTTAGATGGTGGGGTCATGTTACACGCATGGGAGAAGCAAGGTTACCCAAGAGACTCATGGGTTCAGCAGTAGAGGGAAGGAGGAGTCAGGGTAGACCAAGGAGAAGGTATCTGGATTCGGTTAAGAATGATTTTGAAGTAATAGGCTTAACATCAGAAGAGGCACCAATGTTAGCACTGAATAGGGGATCATGGAGGAATTTTATAAGGGGGACTATGCTCCAGACTGAACGCCGAAAGGCATAATCAGTCTTAAATGATGATGATGATGATGATGATGATGATAACTGAGAACAGCGTCATCCTGCCGTAGGAAATTACTGTCTGGGCGCTGAGCTTCAGATTCTAAAAGTACGAAGGAAATCAGAGGGCCTGTCGCTAAGGGCTCCTTCTGTATGTGGAGTTGAGGAAGTTGGTCTGAGTGTGTGTGTGTGTGTGTGTGTGTGTGTGTGTGTGTGTGTGTGAATTGCTAAGGGAATACACTGCTGAGGTCATCGGTCCCTAGACTTATACGCTACTTAAACTAATTTAAACTAACTTATGCTAAGAACAACACACACACCCAGACCCGAGGGAGGACTCGAACCTCGGGCAGGAGGGGCTACGCAGTCCGTGACATGACGCGTCAAACCGCGGAAGTTGGTTTGAAGCAGAGCACTATGCCAAGTAAAACGTACTCCCACCGAATAGACTTTGGAAGGCTCAACGGTCCGCCGACCGACCGCCATGTCATCCTCAGACACCTGGCGCCATTGGATGCTGATATGGAGGGGCATGTGGTCAGCACACCACTCTCCCGACCGTTGTCAGTTTTCGTGGTGGTGCAGCTACTTCTGAATCAAGTAGCTCCTCAATTGGCCTGGCAAGGACTGAGTGCATCCCGCTTGCCAACAGCACTCGGCGGACCCACACGGTCACCAATCCAAGCGCTAGCCAAGACCGACAGCGGTTAACTTCGGTGTTAACAGAGGCTAGGCCGTTTACCGAGTGAAACATAGCAGTTAGTTTCATGTTGCATGGACCATTTGTACGATTAGTCGTAAAGATGTGATACAAGTCATTTCACACTCTCATTACACAAAAAATGGCTCTGAGCACTATGGGACTTAACATCGGAGATCATCAGTCCCCTATAACTTAGAACTACTTAAACCTAACCAACCTAAGCACATCACACACATCCATGCCCGAGGCAGGATTCGAACCTGCGACCGTAGCGGTCGCGCAATTCCAGACTGTAGCGCCTAGAACCGCTCGGCCACACCGGCCGGCGGTCCCATAGTCCTTACCACAAATTTTTCCTCACGCAAGTCTGCGCTCTCGAGAGAAGCTCACAAAATTTCATTGGACTCTTCGTCCTCATCCAC
Source organism: Schistocerca cancellata (assembly GCF_023864275.1). NCBI lineage: Eukaryota > Metazoa > Arthropoda > Insecta > Orthoptera > Acrididae > Schistocerca > Schistocerca cancellata. The sequence continues at coordinate 89,852,154 of NC_064628.1, read as the reverse complement.
CCTACAGGCTGGGTCTGGCACCTTCTCTGTGGTCCAATGGAAGATGCACTCCGCGGAGACCAATACGTGGCTGTGGGGGAGTTTACTGTTGCAGCAAGGCGTTGGCTCCGTCGTCGACTGTTTTAATGGTACCACGTGGGCACACAGGCTCCACCAGTAAGGCGGCGTGAGGCCGTCGCATTGAGTGGACATGACGTTGAAAAACAGGGTTTTGTAGCCAAAAGAGTGGTGAATAATTTGCTGTACTGGAATCCTAAAACCAACCTGCTTTCAGAAAAATACGTGTTGCACTACTTATTGAACGGCCCTTCTATACCTTCATCTACATGACTTCTTCGCAAATCACCGTTAAGCTCGTGGCAGAGGGTTCACCGAACAACTTTCACACATTTCTCTACCGTTCCACTCTCGAAGGGGAGAGGGGGGGGTAATGAACACTTAAATCTTTGCGTGCGAGTTCTGATCTCTCTTATTCTGTTACGATCTACGTCTACATCTACATCTACATCGTTACTCTGCAATTCACACTTAAGTGCCTGGCAGAGTGTTCATCGAACCATTTTCATACTACTTCTCTACCATTCCACTCTCGAATGGCGCGTGGGAAAAAGGAACACCTAAATGTTTCCGTTCGAGTTCTGATTTCTCTTATTTTATCATGATGGTCACTTCTCCCTACGTTGGTGAGTGTCAACAAAATATCTTCGCATTCGGAAGAGCAAGTTGGTGATTGAAATCTTGTAAATAGATCTCGCCGCAAAGAAAACCGCCTTTGTTTCAGTGACTGCCACTACAACTCGCGTATCATATAAGTGACACTCTCACCCCTGTTGCGCGATAACACGAAACGGGCTGCCCTTCTTTGCACTTTTTCGATGTCCTCCGTCAATCCTACTTGGTAAGGGACCCATACCGCGCAGCAATATTCCAGCAAAGGACGGACAAGTGTAATGTAGGCTGTCTCTTTAGTGGGTTTGTCGCATCTTCTAAGTGTTCTGGCAACAAAGTGTAGTCTTTGTTTCGCCTTCCCCACGATGTTATCTATGTGGTCTTTCACATTTAAGTTGCTCGTAAGTGTAATACCTAGGTATTTAGTCGAGTTGACAGCCCTTAGATTTGTGCGATTTATCGTATGCCCAAAATTTATCGGATTTCATTTAGTACCCATGTTGACGACCTCGCACTTTTCTTTGTTTAGTGCCGATTGCCACTTTTCGCACCATACAGAAATTCTCTCTAGATCATTTTGTAATTAGAATTGATCGTCTTTTACTAGACGGTAAATTACAGCGTCAGCTGCAAACAGTCTAAGTGGCTGCTCAATTTATCACCTAGATCATTTATGTGAATCAGGAACTGCAGAGGGCCTATGACATTACCTTGAGGAACACCTGATATCACTTCTGTTGTACTCAATGATCTACAGTCTATCACTACGAACTGTGACCTCTCTGAGAGGAAATCACAAATCCAGTCACACAGCTGAGACGATACACCATATGCACGCAATTTGATTAATAGTCGCTTGTGAGAAACGGTATCAAAAGCCTTCTGGAAATCTAGGAATATGGAATCGATCTGAGATCCCTTGTCGACAGCACTCATTACTTCATGGGAATAAAGAGTTAGCTGTGTTGCGCAAAAATGATATTTTCTGAATCCGTGTTGGTTATGTATCAATAATTCATTTTCATCAAGGTGATTCATAATGTTCGAGTACGGTATATGCTCCAAAATCCTACTGCAAATTGAGGTCAGTGATATGGGTCTGTAATTCAGTGGGTTACTCATATTTCCTTTCTTGAATATTGGTGTGACCTGTGCTACTTTCCAGTCTTTAGGAACAGACCCATCGTCAAGTGAGCTGTTGTACATGATTGCCAAGAAAGGCGCTATTTTGTCTGCTATTGTGTCTGCATACTCTGATGAAAGGAATCTGATTGGTATACCATCTGCCTTCCTTAAGTGATTTGAGTTGTTTCGGAACACCTAAGATATCTACCTTTATGTCACTCATGATAACAGCTGTTCTGGTTTCGAATTCTGGAATATTTACTTCATCCTCTTTCGTGAAGGAATTATGGAAAACTGTATTTAGTAACTCCGCTTTAGTGGCACCATCATCGGTAACATTTACATCGCTATCGCGCAGTGACGGTATTGACTGTTTTTTGCCACTGGTGTACTTTACATACGACCAGAATGTCTTTGGGTTTTCTACCATATTTTGAGACAATGTATCATTGTGGAAACTATTAAAAGCATCTCGTATTGAGGTCCGTACTAAATTTCGAGCTTCCGTGCAACTTGGCCAGCCTTGGGGATTTTGCATTCTTCTGAATTTGGCATGATTTTTTCGTTGCTTCTGCAACAGTATTCTAACGTAATTTGTGTACCATAGTGCATCAGTCCCGTCTCTTATTAACTTATGCGGTATGAATCTATCTATTGCTGTCGATACTGTATCCTTGAATTTGAGCCATATGTGGTCTACACTTACATAATTAGCTTGGAGGGAATGGAGACTCTCTCTTAGGAAGGCATCAAGTGAATTTTTATCATGATCATTTCTCTCTATGTAGGTGACCATCAACAAAATATTTTCGCATTCGCGGGAGAAAGTTGGAGATTAAAATTTCGTGAAAAGCTTTCGCCGCAGCGGAGATCGCCTTTGTTTTAATGATTGTCATCCCAACTCGCTTATCATAGCGGTGACACTCTCTCCCACGTTTCGCGAAAATACAAATCCAGCTGCCCTTCTTTGAACTTTCTCGATGTCCTCCGTCAATTCTATCTGGTAAGGATCCCATACCGCACAGCAGTAATCTAGCAGACGACAAGCGTAGTGTAGGCAGTCTCTTCAATAGACCTGTTGCGTTTTGTAAGTGTTCTGCCAATAAAACGCTGTCTTTGGTTCGCCTTCCCTAGAACATTATCTCTGTGATGGATCCAGTTTACGTTGTTCTTAATTGTTATCCCTGGGTATTTAGTTCAGTTGGCAGCCTCTAGATTTGCGTAACCGGACTTTAACGGATTCCTTTTAATACTCATGCGGTTGACTTCACACTTTTCATTATTTAGAGTGAGTTGCCACTTTCCCACTTTTCTCAATCATTTTGTAATTGGTTATGATCTTCTGATGACTTTACTAGACGGTTAATGACAGCATCATCCGCAAATAAACTAAGATTGCTCCTCTGGTCGTCTCTTAAACCATTTGTATAGATTAGGAACACCAGAGGGCCTATAACACTTCCTTGGGGAACGCCTTATATTGTTTCTGCTCTCCTCGATGACTGCTCGTCAGTTACTACGAACTGTGACCTTTCTGGCAGGAAATCACGAATCTAGTCCCACAACTGATACGGTGCTCCAAAGGCACGCAATTTGATCAGAAGTTGCTTGCGAGAAATGGTATCGAAAGCGTTCTGGAAATCAGTAAATATGGAATCAGTTTGAAATCCCCTTCAGATAGCACTCATTACTTCATGACAATAAAGAGAAACAGTAGTTGTGTTATACAAGAACGACATTTTCTGAATCCGTGCTGACTGTTTGTCAGTAAATCGTTTTCTCCAGGAAATTCATAATGTTCGAACACAGTATTCCAAAACACTAGTGCAAAACGACAACACACAATATGCTAGTAATACTGTACTTCCATTGTCTTAACGGGTCATGCTGATTTCTAACCGGTAAGATATAATCAGTGTAGTTGCAAATTAGTTTCGGTATTAATATGGTAGGCATTAATGTGGTCCTAGCAACATGAGTTTGAGTTTATATACAAAGTTCCGGCCCACAGAACGCCATTTAGCAACGACTATGTGTACCGCTCTACTAGTTTGTCGAAACGAAAGAGTAATAAAGATTTGAGTTCAAAGAGATACGTGGAACTCATCGCTTCCTGTGAAACTGGAGAGCATTTTCAATGTTTCGTGAAGCAAGTAATGACGATTTAGAATTGTTGAAACAATCAGATATTAGAGATACAAATAAGTGTTTGCATTCGGTATACGACAGAAAATTCTGTCAGGTCCATGTTGTAATGAAAGCAGATTTTCGTAAAGTAAGTGGAAAGAACATCTATCTCTTTTCGCATATTTCAGGAAATTAATCAAGTTGCAACAGAATTATGAAGACTGGAAAGAAAAAGGTGAGATGAGCGTCGGAGACACTTGTAAACGACTTTGGAGAACTACTCGACGACTGCCGTGTGATAAACAGTCGAATCTTTTTAAGAGAAAAAGAAAGGAGGCTAACTAGAATACGCCCCAAAACAAACAATCCGCGGCGGTTGTGGACTTTTCGGCAGCACACCAGGAAGATGGCGCTGTGTGTGTATTTCCCTGCCGTTGCGTCACCGCCGACAACTTTCACCGAGAAAGTTCCGCCTGCAGCTTACGCCCGTGATGTTGCGCTCTCCTCGCTGGACAACATGGCATAACACGGATCTAACTAAAATGTGTGAAGGTAAGCATAACTGCAAACCAGAAACTAGCACGAAAGAATCTGCTTTTTGTAAACAGTAAAGTGTGTTTGCGAATGGTTTACATAATTTCATCCTCTTAAACTGTTATGCAATGTACGTACTGTCTGCTGTTCTATCCGGCCCTTGGCCTTTCTAACCTCTGACACGAAGCATTTCGTTCGTAAGTCGGTAAAGACTATGTGCAGGATGATTCACAGGTAACGTACCTTTTTTTTGAACGGTTTCAGATATCGAAACGAGGTTTTCCGAAATTAATGGTACACTGAGGGGCACGTAATATTTTGGTTGGATAATACTCCGAACTCTGGTACCGTCCATCGCGATAGCTGCAGGGACAGCGCGGCATATTGCTAACTGAAGGGGCTTGGATTCTATTCCCGGCCGGGTGGGAGGTTTTGTCCACTCGAGGACTGGGTGTTGTGCTGTCTCTAAATTCGTATCGTCATTATTGACATGAAATGACTCACGCTGCCGTATTGTCTTTCCACTGTTGAGATGGTTGCGTGGGCACAAACCGAAAAAAAGTTTCTAGTACTAACTGAAATGCTGAAACAAGGACGGTTTTTTTAATGGTACTATATACATTCCATAACTGCATTCAGTAGCTTTTGGAATGGCAGCTATACTGACATAGCTTTTTTTTAGCACTGATGTTGAAACCTTTCGCAAAAGAATACGAGCAACGTTAGTCTGCAGGCTTTCGTGGCCGTCGTCACTAAAATTATCTGCTAGTGTTATAGTAGTAGTGGACACCAGAAGATACTGAGGAAGATCCCAGCAGAGTGGTCGAAATGTCGATCATTTTAGACGAAACATGACGCGGTCTAATAACCCAGAAGATTTTAACTTCAATACGAGAAATGTACCAAAATTGGAAAGCAATGCCCCCACAGTTGGGTATTGCAGTGTTAACACCGCCAAGCAGAGCCATCACGCCAGGCTCTCTCATTATACACGTAGTATGAAAAGTTAATGTCAGTCCCTCATGAGACAACAGAGGACCTTATTTACAACAGAAAATGTTGATACAATTTTCTGTATTCGTCACATTTTTGGAGTTACATATGTAGCTCCAAAACGAGGAGCTTCTCTTTCCTTTGAATGCAAAACTCAGTTAACACATTTCTCATGTCACTGGTTTTATTTTATTCATCTAATTCCTTTAATAATTGCGTCAATACGTGTCCTTGCTTTGTCTTGACCCTATCAGAGCAGGTACTCGAAATCTCCCACCCTTGCACGAATACAAGCTTCAGCATGCAGTATGATTTCTTGTTGCCAGTTATGAAATCTCTAATTGCGTATCGCCATTGTCGCAATGTTAATGTTCGTTAGAGCTCTTCTTTCCTTGTTATTTCCGATCTGTACACATTCTCTGACGAAACGTCAGAGAAATTACTCCAGTGGTTACGGATCGGGGAACTGTGCTAGCGAAGGAACAGGACCGCTCCTTCCAATCCATGTAGCTGAAACATGGTCGTCCAACTATCGTCGTATCGTCGTCGGAAATGTGCTGGAGCTACTTTTAGTTCAAAAAATGGTTCAAATGGCTCTGAGCACTATGGGACTTAACATCTGAGGTCATCAGCCCCCTAGAACTTAGAACTACTTAAACCTAACTAACCTAAGGACATCACACACATCCATAACCGAGGCAGGATTCGAACCTGCGACCGTAGCGGTCGCGCGGTTCCAGACTGTAACGCCTAGAACCGCTCGGCCACTCCGGCCGGCCTACTTTTGTTTGATCTACATACAACCATATGGTATACAGATACATAGGTGTTGTCTTGCCTGTAAGGACATATCACGTAGTTTCAACGTGTGCATACCTTTTAAAAAATGCAGATAATCAGCACCCACCGTTGTGTCCTCCAGTGCGAGTAGGTCAAACAGTGTGTCACCGAGGCTAACCTGCCCATACGTTAACCTGAATCTCGTTTGGAATGAACCTGAACGAGGATTCTCGTCACCATAAATGTGTCAGTTGTGTGTGTTCATAAATAACACCATCCCTTGTGAACCCTGACTCGTCAGTCCATAAGATGTGGTTCACGAAATCTAGTTGGTCATCAGTCATTGTAATAACCACTGACAGTATGCGAGACGATGTCCATGACGTTGTGGCTTTCATATCTGCAAATTATTCAGATGGTATGGATTAATACCTTGCTGATGCAGTACTCTCCAAACAGATAAATGACGGAAAAAAATTGTTCAATTGGCTCTGAGCACTATGGGACTTAACATCTATGGCCATCAGTCCCATAGAACTTAGAACTACTTAAACCTAACTAACCTAAGGACATCACACAACACCCAGCCATCACGAGGCAGAGAAAATCCCTGACCCCGCCGGGAATCGAACCCGGGAACCCGGGCGTGGGAAGCGAGAACGCTACCGCACGACCACGAGCTGCGGGCTAAATGACGGAGTTCAACAGTTCGCCCAAGACGCCTGGCATTGGCAGATGGACGTGCTTCTACAATATCAAGAATTTGTTCTTCACGATCCTGGTTGACCAGCATGATATTTAGGTTGTAGCATTCCTGTACCTCCATGCGTTGGTGAATTGCATGAAATACCTGTCTCCTTGGACGGCGTCGTTACGGAAACCTCTGTTTGTATTCTCCTTCTGCCGCATCTTCATTGCCACTGCAGAAACCGTAAACAAAGTGCATGTCCCGGTACACCTCTTTAGTAAAGGTTGTGGATGTACATACACGGACTTCACTGTGCAACTGATCGCTTGAGCCATCTCGTCCAGGAGCAAACAGCGCTAAACAAAAGAAACACAATATCAGGAACATAAAATTCTGTACTTACGGTAGTTACAGAACCTTACACAAACGGCAGACAAGGAGACCCACACAACTGCTCGTAATGTGTGATATTCAATATGATGTGCAAACACACCATCTCCCGAATACTCCTTTTTTCGTATATTGTTGTTGTGGTCTACAGTCACATCTCGAAATTCGATTCTCTTGTATGCCAGGGCTGCAACGACTATTCCTCAAAGAGCCTGCAGCAGAAATTCCGTGTCAATCAGTCGAAAGAGTCCGCAACATTAACTGCGCGTTAATGCGTCCTGGACAACCAATCACAACAATAAGCCTGGACATCGATCAGTATGCTCTAGGCTTTAGGAAAGAACGTCTGTAATTCCCTGGCAAACTGAGATCCGTTTTTGTTATGGAAGATATTACCTAAGCGACAGTTTCCACAACTGATTCACTCACTGCTACACTACGAGGGTCGTTACTGGTAGGGCTACCAACTATCCAGCGCATTTCGAATCCTTACAGCTCAGCTACCTGGCATTGACCTTGAACTCGGTCCTTTAGATGTTCTCAACAATATGCGTGACATCATTGATGGCTTTGAACTGATGACATCATTAGTGACGTCACCAAACTTGTCAGTGATAAGCCACGCCCCTCCTTATCTCCAGCCTGTCATAGCACAATATTTAAAAAATCCAAGATGGTGGAAATAGACCCTGTATTAGTGGTGAATTTAAAGAAACCTCCTCCCCTCCCCCTAAGTACAACCGCTCACACTGTACAGTACTCTTTATCGCCAGCCAGTCATAGAGCAGTATTAAAAATCCAAGGTAGTGGAAATAGTGCAACTGAATTAATGGAAATACTTTTCCTTCTTGCATGGAACCAAAGACGAATTGTGCGCTTTATACCCTCTTCCATCTCCTTTACAGGGTGTGATATTACAAAATAGCTTGGAAAATTAAAAAATCCTCCCACACATCTCCTTCACCTCCTCCTTACCTCCATCCAATCATAGCACAGTGTTAACATCTCAAGATATTGGAAATTGACCAATTGTGTGCTTAATTCCCCACGCCCCATCTATCGCCAACCAGTTCGGAATGTAAAAATGGCACCAGATATGTAGCAAAATGATATAAACTCCACTTGAAAGTCTTATTACACTCCTGGAAATGGAAAAAAGAACACATTGACACCGGTGTGTCAGACCCACCATACTTGCTCCGGATACTGCGAGAGGGCTGTACAACCAATGATCACACGCACGGCACAGCGGACACACCAGGAACCGCGGTGTTCGCCGTCGAATGGCGCTAGCTGCGCAGCATTTGTGCACCGCCGCCGTCAGTGTCAGCCAGTTTGCCGTGGCATACGGAGCTCCATCGCAGTCTTTAAGACTGGTAGCATGCCGCGACAGCGTGGACGTGAACCGTATGTGCAGTTGACGGACTTTGAGCGAGGGCGTATAGTGGGCATGCGGGAGGCCGGGTGGACGTACCGCCGAATTGCTCAACACGTGGGGCGTGAGGTCTCCACAGTACATCGATGTTGTCGCCAGTGGTCGGCGGAAGGTGCACGTGCCCGTCGACCTGGGACCGGACCGCAGCGACGCACGGATGCACGCCAAGACCGTAGGATCCTACGCAGTGCCGTAGGGGACCGCACCGCCACTTCCCAGCAAATTAGAGACACTGTTGCTCCTGGGGTATCGGCGAGGACCATTCGCAACCGTCTCCATGAAGCTGGGCTACGGTCCCGCACACCGTTAGGCCGTCTTCCGCTCACGCCCCAACATCGTGCAGCCCGCCTCCAGTGGTGTCGCGACAGGCGTGAATGGAGGGACGAATGGAGACGTGTCGTCTTCAGCGATGAGAGTCGCTTCTGCCTTGGTGCCAATGATGGTCGTATGCGTGTTTGGCGCCGTGCAGGTGAGCGCCACAATCAGGACTGCATACGACCGAGGCACACAGGGCCAACACCCGGCATCATGGTGTGGGGAGCGATCTCCTACACTGGCCGTACACCACTGGTGATCGTCGAGGGGACACTGAATAGTGCACGGTACATCCAAACCGTCATCGAACCCATCGTTCTACCATTCCTAGACCGGCAAGGGAACTTGCTGTTCCAACAGGACAATGCACGTCCGCATGTATCCCGTGCCACCCAACGTGCTCTAGAAGGTGTAAGTCAACTACCCTGGCCAGCAAGATCTCCGGATCTGTCCCCCATTGAGCATGTTTGGGACTGGATGAAGCGTCGTCTCACGCGGTCTGCACGTCCAGCACGAACGCTGGTCCAACTGAGGCGCCAGGTGGAAATGGCATGGCAAGCCGTTCCACAGGGCTACATCCAGCATCTCTACGATCGTCTCCATGGGAGAATAGCAGCCTGCATTGCTGCGAAAGGTGGATATACACTGTACTAGTGCCGACATTGTGCATGCTCTGTTGCCTGTGTCTATGTGCCTGTGGTTCTGTCAGTGTGATCATGTGATGTATCTGACCCCAGGAATGTGTCAATAAAGTTTCCCCTTCCTGGGACAATGAATTCACGGTGTTCTTATTTCAATTTCCAGGCGTGTATTTCCTTAAAAGTAAAGATATTCAGCTTGAAATTCTTTCCTTGAAAGGCAAAGATATTCATTATTTCTTGCATAAAAATGGTGTTATGCTATATTATTTATGTACAGACCAATTCTGAGATTTATAATACTCGTCTTTTTGCAACCAGTTACATAATGTAGCATTAAAAATCCACGATGATAGGAACAGACTAACTCTGTGCTTTATTCTCTCTTTTCTCTTTTTCCAATCACTTAGAATGTAGTATTTAAATTACGTTTAAAACTGATATCAGAGATGTAGTACAAATTAGATGTTCTCCACTTGAAAGACAGAGATATTCATTACATACTTTAACATCAAAGATGTTCACTATATACAGCATAAAAATGGTGTCAAGTTACATTATTTCCGCAAAAGACCAGTTGTGTGCACTATAATGCCTCTCCCCTACTCTATCCAGTGCAGTATTAAAAATCCAAGTTGATGGGAAAAAACCAGTTGTGTATTTCATATGCTACACTCCCTTCCAGTAAGCGCTAAGCATTAAATGCTAAATGGTAAACGCAAAACAGTAAATGGTGAATGGCTAATTACTAATGAATAATGCCTTTTGATTATCCCTGTGCCATCATTGACCATCATTGATCACTGACCCGTGACCATCATTGCCACAGACCATCTCTGATCACTGACCATCACTGATCACTGAGCATCATTGATCACTGACCATCACTGATCACTGATCATTGCTGATCGCAGATTATCATTGATCGCTAACCATATGTGACACTACTGTTATTTTGCATTAACGAGAACCCACAAAAATAGCTGGTGTAAAAGTACACCTTCCAGTCATGACCAGGCAAGCTTTTCCCAAACGAAAACAGGAGTGGGCATATAGGAGAGTATCTCAAGAAGAGTCGCTTGCTACCTGATCTACGGTTAACACGATGTCAGATCGCTCCTTAAAAATACTCTGTAAGATGAGGAAATAGTGAGCTAATTTCGGTTCAAACATATCTTGACTGAAGCGACTGGAGTTACGAACATTTTAATGAATGTTTGGTGATTCTAAATTAAATAGTTTGAGAGATGTCTCTGAGCACTATGTGACTTAACTTCTGAGGTCATCAGTCCCCTAGAACTTAGAACTACTTAAACCTAACTAAACTAAGGACATCACACACATCCATGCCCGAGGCAGGATTCGAACCTGCGACCGTAGCGGTCGCGCGGTTCCAGACTGTAGCGCCTAGAACCGCTCGGTCACCTCGGCCGGCTAGTTTGAGAGATATGAGCGTGTGAACTTTCTGGTCGTAGTAACAACTGCGCGTAGCGTGTTTCGTGCACTGTACCGAATATATTGGGGAGCACCTTATGGGACGAAGAAAAGCATTCCTTTGTTTTCCAAAGACTGTGATTTTCTGACTACTGGGGATGTTGGTGGCAATGCCTCATATGTGTTATAGCACTCCATCATAAAGTTGTTATTCACAAAAACATTCTTGATATAAGACCCATCAATACTTTCAGTTCTTGCTAGAGAGATCACCGACTGCTGTGTTATTCTCTGCTAACAACGTAACTAGATGTCAGTCCTTCCTTTGCACTATACGGAAACAATGGGTGAGGGCGTGTTTCCTGGAGTGGGTTGCATATATATCTGCTACAACACCTCTTATCATAGTGATAGCAGAATGACTGTACGGTTTTTCTAATCAAAATTTATGCGCTACAATGAGCTTCCTTCAAAAAATCTTGAAGAAATCCTGTCTTCATGTCTCTGAATTCTCAGTCTTTTAAAGAATTTACTACAACTTTAGGAAATGTAGATGGACGGAACCTACCTATTTTGGAAGATACATGAAATACACCATGTGATCAGAAGTATTCGGACACGAGGCTGAAAATGACCTACAAATTCATGGCGCCCTCCATCGGTAATGGAGTAATTCAATATGGTGTTGGCCCACCCTTAGCCTTTATGCCAGCTTACACTCTGACAGGCATACGTTCAGTCAGGTGCTGGAAGATTTTTTGGGGGATGACAGCCCATTCTTCACGGAGTGCTGCACTGAGGAGAGGTATCGATGTCGGTCGGTGAGGCCTGGCACGAAGATGGCGTTCCAAAACTTTCCAAAGGTATTCTATAGGATTCTGGTTATGACTCTGTGCAGGCCAGTCCATTACAGAGATGTTATTGCCATGTAACCATCCCGCCACAGGCCGTGTATTATGAACAGCTGCTCGATCGTGTTCCCATCCCCGAATTGCTCTTCAACAATAGGAAATGAGAAGGTGCTTAAAACATCAGTGTAGGCCTGTGCTGTGATAGAGCCATGCAAAACAACAAGGGGTGCAAGCCCCCTCCATGAAAAACACGACCACACCATAACACCACCGCCTCTGAATTTTACTGTTGTCACTACACTCGCAGGCAGATGACGTTCACCGGGCATTCACCATACCCACACCCTGCCATTGGAACTCCATGTGTCTACCGTCATTCGTCACTCCACACAACGTTTTTCACTGTTCGGTCGTCCAATGTTTACGCTCCTTACACCAAGCGAGGCATCATTTGGTATTTACCGCGTGATGGGTGGCTTATGAGCAGCCGCTCGACCTCCCGCCTAACTGTCATAGTACTTGCAGTGAATCCTGATACAGTCTGGAATTCGTGTGTGATGATCTGGATAGATGTCGGACTACCACACATTACGACCCTCTTCAACCATCGGCGGTCTCTGTCAGTCAACAGACGAGGTCGGCCTGTACGCTTTTGTGCTGTACGTCTCCCTTCACGTTTCCACTTCACTATCACATCGGAAACAGTGGACCTAGGGATGTTTAGGAGTGTGGAAATCTCGCGTACAGACGTATGGCATAAGTGACACCCAATCACCTGACCACGTTCGAAGTCTGTGAGCTCTCCTCTCTCACGATGTCTAATGACTACTGAGGTCGCTGATATGAAGTACCTGGCAGTATGTGGCAGCACAACCCATTTAATATGAAAAAAGTACGTTTTTTTGGGGTGTCCGGATACTTTTGATCATACAGTGTATCTACAGATTGTGGAGCAGACATTTCCAAACATTCTAATTTTACAATGTTGCTTTATCTCAACCAATCGAAAATGGTAGTCAATAATATCTGTTTACTAAAATGTTTATGAGGAATCTCGCAAACAGCTCCGATTCATCTGGCATACGTACGGCGGAGAGCAGATATCTTCAAGGCAGTGTGCGTTATTATATCTTCTTGCAAGGTCTCACTGGCCTGGGATATGCGGCTGTGTGGAAGTATTATAACTCGCGTTGAAAGAGTGGATCTTTTTAGTGAAAGAGGAATCAGCGACAAGGGATGACAAATTTCATGTTTTTCATGATGTTGCAAGGTCTCTGTAGGATTCCTTTCATGTTAATTTTATAAAACTGTTGTCATTTACGGCATGCATTCCACTTCTAAATTTACTGTGGTGTTTCTGACTATCTGGGAGGAGACTGAGCAGTGGAACATGTTACTTTTACACATAATCAAGAACGATCTGTCACACTACTACACTTTAAAACACAGTTTATATGTAATTCATGTCACACAGTCTCATACAGAACCTACATCCGCTCTCTTTTATATACTGTATATGATAAGATACTGTCATCCCCCTTCCCTTCTGTGTGAAAGGATGAATGAGCAAACGTATTTCTAGTTGCATGCTTGATGGTAGTAGACAACCCTGTCTGCTAGAGAACAGTAGGATCAATGTCGGAACAGGTAGCTACACTTTCTAAAAGCAAAGAGGTTTCTATTCTTAGTATGGCCCTGTCCGTCCCTTGTCATGTTGGTATAGGAAGCTGCCTCTCTGGTCACTTCCGTTTTGTATCTGGAAGCACCCTTGGTAGGGGCCCACGGCAGTCTGTCCGTGGCGAGCGTCTGAAGTGGTCAAATCTCCGGCTAAGCACGTCTCTGCTAAGTCCGTAGGACAATGGATTTCTTAAGTTCAGCCTAACTGAAAATTTAATCACCTTTATTTCAGGTTTAGATCTAAAATATCTAATGTTATCTTAAATTGCAATGCAGTGTAATTCGAGTGTGAAGTTCAGAATATCTTCCAGTAGTTTCTTTGTCACTACTTTGTGAGTAAAGTGGAACCATGTGTGGATGATCCGTAACTCTAACTAAGATCATCAATCTTAAATGCAAATGTGTGTGAGATTATAACGTCTCATTTTGACAATATTTTTCAATATAGCAACTTTTCTTTATGTTCAAACTATGTGGGGTGTACTTTGTGAGACCAGTACCACGTGCTCATACAATTGTTTGACCCATCAGGTTAATAGTAAGACGATAGTAACCAGTTAGAGATTTTTCTTTTGTAATTTGTGTTTCGATGTAATTTATTTTAATTATCAAAATTATTGTGGAGTTACACTCTTTGTGTAAACCAAGTTGACCATGTGAAGTATGTAGTGTAATCATCAAAATAGCCCTCAGCTATTCTTTTCGGGAAGATTTCACAGAGAGAGTATGAATTTAGTATACCAGTGTGTGGTAATTTCATGACGGACAGGACTGCGTTACGAACGTAACTTCTTTGGGTGAAAATTGAATCGGTTGGTTGTGGTTAATTTCCTCTTGCATATGTTTCAACGTTCTTCGTGTGTTATTTTATGAATGCAGTGTTGTATGCAGTCTCCCAATCTTGGCTCCATATTTGATGTGTTCCGTAAGATTACAAACTCACATTTTCACAATCCTAAATAAGGCACCAGTTTAGTTATGAATCAAGTTTAATGTGCTGAAATTTTAACGGAACAATGATCAATGTTAAAATAAATGTCCAAATATAAACTAATTTCTTTCTATTTAAATTGTCTTTATACAGGGTGTTTCAAAAATGACCGGTATATTTGAAACGGCAATAAAAACTAAACGAGCAGCGATAGAAATACACCGTTTGTTGCAATATGCTTGGGACAACAGTACATTTTCAGGCGGACAAACTTTCGAAATTACAGTAGTTACAATTTTCAACAACAGATGGCGCTGCAAGTGATGTGAAAGATATAGAAGACAATGCAGTCTGTGGGTGCGCCATTCTGTACGTCGTCTTTCTGCTGTAAGCGTGTGCTGTTCACAACGTGCAAGTGTGCTGTGGACAACATGGTTTATTCCTTAGAACAGAGGATTTTTCTGGTGTTGGAATTCCACCGCCTAGAACACAGTGTTGTTGCAACAAGACGAAGTTTTCAACGGAGGTTTAATGTAACCAAAGGACCGAAAAGCGATACAATAAAGGATTATGAAACGTCCCCTTTGAACAATTTATACAAGACTATGCTTAAACTGACACACAATATTATTTAGCGCAACGCAATCTGACTTTCAAAAATCCCTACAAAAGAATGGCCCTGACTAACATTAAACTATACCTTTCACAAATAACTTACCTCACAAAAATCTTCATTACTCGAACTACTGCAATACAGTGAGCGCCACTATTGCCAGCTAAATAAAAGATTCAAACTACAGAAGGCACTAACTACTGATAGGGATAGTTAGCAAATGAAAGATATTAATAGAGAACAAACAATGTATTTACCTTAATATCATCACAAGTCATAATATATGTAATTTCAAAACTCCGCCATCTCTCTCCTCACATCCACCACAGCTGGCGGCTCACCTCTAACTGCGCAACGCTACCCGCTGTTCACGTCCAGCTGCCCAACACTACAATGGCAGACAACAATGCAAACTAGCCACATACTGCACACAGCACAGCCAGTGATTTTCATACAGAGCGCTACGTGGCATTACCAATATAAAAATCTAAACAGCCTACTTACATAGCCCCCATGCTCCCCACAAAAAATTTTACAAATGGTGTTGGGCACTGGCCAATACAGATTTGAAAAAATTTTTCATAATTACAATAACAAAGATATCAAATGCACACACTTATTGATACAATGTTGGTCAAAAGCTAAAATTTTCTCACAGTCCATAAAGACAGTCCTGATCATTCATCATAATAGTAATTACAGTTTTTTTTACAAAGTCTCATTAGTAAAAAAAAATTGCACACAGAAGTAGTGGATTTCCATGCAGTCTTGAAGAAGTAGTGGTGTCCTTCCAACGGAAAGACAGTGCTGACTCTTGACATGCTGACAGGTAATGGGCCACAATGGAGCAAACCCACAGCAGAGTCAGTCGAAGTTGATGAATATTGGTAGGTAGGTCATCACAGAGTAGACCCACTGTACTCCTGGTAGAGATTGTGGTATTGGTAGGCCACCAGAGGTGCAGACCCACTGCAGTCCTTGTAGAAATAATGTTACTGGTGAGTCAGCAAAGGTGTAGACCCACTGTAGTCTTTGTAGAGACGGCCAGCAGCCATCTCTTGCGACTGTGCAGGTGCACATTCACCATCGAAGAGTCTTGCAGAGAATATAGCAAGTCCATAAACCACCACTTGTGCACTCACAAAGTTTTTGGAATTGTCCTTAGAACCAGCAATGCTGTTATCCAGTCCCTTGCTGAATTATTAACACACATGCAAACACTAACAGTCCCTACTTCTCACATATTGTCCATATACTATGACCAACAGAAAAGTGTGCAGTGAAATGGAACTTACAAGTTACTTAATTTGATGAACTGCTGTCAATTACAATTTTATAACATAAGAATACAATTACAAAGGTACAAAATACATCATTAAAGAACATAACAATACAGATAACATTTGTAGTACAGGCTTTACAACAGAATAGAAATAACGTATACATCAGTGTTACAGGAATTATGACATGAGTACATACATAAAGGATCAGAATAACTTGCGAAACATCAACTTCACACATGAGCATTAAAACAAAACAGAATAAATAATGTCTAAGCATCTTTACAAAGTAAATAACAGAGTATTAGAAAAATTCTACAACATAGCTCTCATCAGCTAAACACATAAAGACAGAAAAAATACAAATACACAAGGGTACACAAACATATAGAGGGATGACACAAAAGGAAAGGACAGGGTTTGTTTTACTGCAGTATTTTGCATGGAGATCTCCCTTCGTTCATCATTATTCCCAAAAAGTCCTATCTAAGCCTGCTTTCTGTATTCTGTTCACATCCTCTGTCAAAAATAGTTTTTCTCCACTGTACAGTATCCTTTTTTTTTTTGCCAGACCATTTTCTGATAGCTTCTCAATGCATTTCTTATAAATTCATCATAGTTAGTTTCTTATATAGTCTACCCCCTCTTAAGCTAACTTAAATCTACTGAGCTCAGATGCTAAACTAAGGGACGAGGCAATGCAGCAGCATACAACAAATCAACACAAACAGCAATGACAAAAAATGCCAATTTGCAAAGCAAGCAGCAGTAAATCTAAATTAACAGAAAAAATGCAAAATTACAACTAATATGAGCCAATGTGCAGCAACAAGAAAAGCTTAACAGAATAATACAAAGTTAAATTCAATAACACTATGCCTGGCAAACAGCAGCAACTTATACCTAAACATGACATAGCTCAAGCAGAAAAAATATTACAGTAAAAACAACAATGCAGACAAGAGAAATGTCTATTCACATCTTAATGTCTATGTAATTAAAGTGGTGCACCACAACAACTTATTGTAAAAAGAAATATTACCATGTACTTGAAAAGAAAATTATGTGTTACTGTTACTAGTTCCTTCTTATTGTTCTTTCCTTTCCAAGTGCTCCTTTTTTAAAGAATGTGGATCATAAAATAATTATTTAATAGATCTGTTGACAGAAAGTGTTCACATTAGCAAATGCATTTTATTTTATAAAAGCAATGCTTCAACACAGCTGGAAACCAGATATCAAATGAAATAAGCAATTACGCAAACCAAATCATAAAAATATCATTGAATAGTCATGTGGCATTTCGTAAGTCAGTAGCTCTCAACTCTCATAGAAAGACACTTGTCATAATCAGGTGTGCAGATGTACGAATATTTCCCATCAGTTCATAAGCATTTCAGTAATTAGCACAAAGTACGAGTAATCATATGTTTTCAGGTAATGAGCGTGTAATATTTGCGATGCTTTCTACAAAGGAATGTCAATAGCAAGGTTAATGGAAGTAATGAGGGTGTCGCATTTGCAATATTTTCTCTAAAGGAATGTCAATGGCGAGGATAAAGGCCTGCCTTTTTTCTTTTTTTTCTACCTGTGCTTCCGGAAAGGCACACCCTAATGGCTTGTTCTCCAGGTGTTTGACACAGCTGTGTGCCCACGACGCATTACGTGCAGGTGGTCACTTAACTTTCTTACGGAAATATTTACGACACCAGTTTCCGCTACAGTGACAGTCTCATATGAAAATTTCACAGGTCGAAAATTTACGTCACAAGTGTGTAGAAACAAAACCCTATGAATATAACAGTGTCCAAAAAAATTTTCGCCGTCATTGTGATACATTCACGCATTTACACACACATTTCATAACTCTTAAAGTACGATTCTCAGCTTATTGATCATAAACATACCTCAGCAGCATAATACACAACGTCGTCGTAATAATAACATCATAACACCTCAGTCAAATCTCAAAAAAGTCGTAGCTTTCTGCAATAATTTCAAACCATAAAAAATATTCTCTGCTCATTTCAATAGTGTCATCTGCCTCAAATGTACTTTAAAAATCATGATCTCATACGAAATACATCATTCAAAGCTCTCATAGTATCACAATGGTTCCGAAAAAATATGAAGAGTTCACACAATACAGACAAAATACAATTTCGTAAGTGTGAAATCATCCAACGGTGTAATTACGTAAACATGTGTCACTGACATAGTAAAAAAATGTTTATCTCTCAGTTAAATGATCAGACAGCTGTGTAATTTGTGTGTTAGAGAAATATGGTACCGATGTGTAAAGTTGTATAAGCAAATACCATATTAGCTAGGGCTCCTTGTGCTTGCCAAACACATGGTACACAAAGTAAGCGTGGACCCCCCTGAGGTTTAATGTAATTATACCCTTAGGTGTTACAGATTACAGCAGTGGAATGAAATGTATCACGGAAAACTTTCTTTGTAATTCAAAAATCTGAAAAATAAATGTTTTAAGTACAAAATTATTCACTCAAATACGTGTCCTGTTGCGCTAAATATGCGTCTTGCTGTAAGCTAATCTCTGTGGAAGTGTCGTAGTTATCGTCCTCCGAATGCTAAGTTCTGCAGAAGTCAATGTACTTACCTCATGATAAACAAAAGTGAAATGCTTTGCGTATAGATTTCTTAGTTATTACGCTTATTGTTGTGATGAAGAAATTACTGTGCTGTAACGTATTGTTGTGCTACGGAAAAGGCTGTCTCATTGTAGCTAAAAAAAGTTACTACTAAAACATGTTTTACTTTCCAGAAGAATTCAGAAAAACTGTGCAGATATAAAACAGAAACACCGCAAAAGCAACATTGTAAATTGTCACTCATTAGTAGCGTCGTGATAAAATCGTGTAGCTGTCACATAAACTAACCATTGTCTCATCTGGTATCTCACAGAAAGTACTTTAAATCCGGAATGTATTTTCAAGTAAACCAAAATGGTGCATTAGAATCTCATTAGCAGTACTGGTAGATGTTCTAAGTATGTGAGCCTTATAGTCGTTACGTAATCGTGCAACTAACAAGCAAGAATGTACACACACAATAACACTGTGTCGTCTGTTCGCAACAACAATGCAGTCGTAATTTCTGTTTAAATAAGTTCTCTTGGGTCTTGGCTGGATATTTAACTTCAAACATTGTTGCATGTTAACAGTTTCTCAGTGTGACAAATTGTACAAGTAGCGTGAAGTGAAAATTGCAAAGACTAAGTTAAAAAGCAGATTATCTGTCAATAAATGGTTTTACATGTGAAATGTGGTGTAAACCTTTACTCTTCCTAGTACGCAGAGTTTCAACTTCAACGCAATTATCATGTAGTATACGTCGGATTCTGTAAGGTCCATTGTAAACTAGAAAGAATTTGGGACTCAAGTGTTTCTTCTTATGTGACAATGAATGAGCTTTAATGAGAACTTTCTGACCAGTACATAATTTCTTTGCATTTGCTTTCCCGTGTAGTTTTCTCCTTTTGTCTGCTGCAGATTTTATATTTTCAAGAGCCAAATCAATTATGTCTTTGTGTCGAAGTTTACGTGTATTCGGGAAAGGTACAAGCTCTTTGATTCTGTTCGGAGGTTCTACATTCTTCAGTACAAGAGTAGGTGGTAAAGGAGTGGAGTCATGAGGCATTTCATTCAGCACGTTTTGAAATAAGTGTAAATATCTGTCCCAATGCTGATGCTTTCTGTGACAATAAAGTCTGCAAAGCTTATTGATTTCTTTCATAATCCGTTCAGACGGGTTACAATGTGGTGAGTACAATGAAATAAAAACAGGTTTGATTTTATGATTCCGAATCATGCGGGACCAAACAGCAGATCTCAATTGCGGTCCGTTATCTGAAATGACTTTAGCAACGTGGCCAACTTCACGTAAGAAATTTTTAACAAAGGCATTGGATACAGACCGTCCAGTGGCTTTACGTAATGGAGTGAAAGAAACAAATTTTGAAGTAAGTTCAACAGCGACTAGAACGTACGAAAATCCATTCGATGTTCTGACAAGGGGTCCCAAGAGATCAACAGCAGCAAATTCTTTTAATTTAGAAGGAATAATAGGAAACAATGGAGCACGATGTGAGATAGTAGATGGTTTCGCCTTTTGACAAAGTTTACAAATAGACAAGACTCTTCGAATTCGCTTTTCCATATTGTTAAAATAACAAGTCGTTCGAAGAATATGATAACATTTTCGTGGGCCAAAATGTGCGTAGCTGAAATGAATGTACCAAATGAGCTTATTAACAAAATCGTCTGGAATGCAAAGTACCCATAGCTTGTCATCAACAGTGCAGCGTTTGAAGAGTATGTTGTTTCTAACCAGGTAGTAATGCCGAATCTGAGTGTGTGTCTTTTCATGCCATTTACTTTTGATGTCTTTCCAAATCGGATCTTTATCTTGTTCATGAGCAATGTCCTTTAAAGATGTGGTGATGAAGTTTTCAAAGGCGACTTTCTGAATGTAAAGAATACTGAAATTTTTCTCGAGGTTGCCTTCTGTGTTACTTTTCTCAAGTCCAGCCGGTGCGCGTGTCAGTGCGTCCGCAACAATGTTCTCCTTGCCGGGAATGTAGACTATTGTGAAGCGGAATTCTTGCAGAAACAACGCCCAACGTTTTAACCTGTCATGATTTAATTTTGAAGACATACGAAATTGTAATGCACGATGATCACTGTATACTTTTACGTGCTTACCAGAAAGAAATAAACGGAATTTGTTAAATGCCCAAACGATAGCTAAAGCTTCTAATTCAGTAACGGAATAATTTTTTTCAGACTTTGTTAGCACTCGGCTAGCAAAAGCAATAGTTTTCTGAACAGTAATGTCATCTTCTATGGCTTCTTGAAATAAGTGGGCACCAAGACCGACTTTAGAAGAATCCGTGCTAAGGCAGAAATCTTGTGACAGATCTGGATGAGCTAGTATTGGCGCGTGAAGTAACGCTTCTTTCAAAGAATTGAATTCCAACTGTGCTTGTTCGTCCCAGTTCCAAATGGTATTTTTTCCAGTGAGAGAACAAAGTTTTGGTGTAACTAGAATTTGCATATTCAGAAAACGACGGTAAAAATTTACGAGACCTAGAAAACTGCGGACTTGTCTTTTTGTGGATGGAACTGGAATGGCTCTGATTGCTTCTAACTTTTCAGGATCCGGCTCAATGCCTTCAGAAGAAATAATATGTCCCAAAAACTTCACCTTTGACCTACCGAATTCAGACTTTTCCAATTTAACTGTAATTCCAGATTCTGCAAAAATACGTAACAAACTGTTGAGGATGCGGTTATGTTGTTCCCATGAAGCTTCTGCTATTAGAATATCGTCCACATATAAGGTGATGTGACGTTTTAAGACTCAGGTAATATGGAATTTAACCCACGAATTAATGCTGCCGAAGAAATGTTCAATCCAAAAGGAAGGTTCCGAAACTGATAACAAACGCCGAAACAAAGGAAAGCTGTGTATTTTCTGCATTCTGGATGAAGTTCGATCTGATAAAAGCTGGATCTGAGATCAATGGAAGACAACACTTTTACACCATTAAAATTTTGAAGAAGTTCTTCCATCGTCTGCGGCCTGTCTGTTTCAGGAATAATGATAGTATTGATTTGTCTCGAATCTAAGACAAGCCTGATCGATCCATTTTTCTTCTCAGCAACATGTAACGGATTGTTGTATGAGCTTACTGCAGGCTCAATAATGCCCTCGTCAAGCATAGATTGTATTTCTGTTCTAACACGGTCCCTATAATGTGCTGGAATTACGTATGGTCTAACACAAAATTTAGTATGCTCACGAACACGAAATTGGTATTGAAATCCCTTGATTGTTCCTGTTTTGTGAGTAAAAACTGTGGAATGTGCTTGTAAAATCTCAAAAAGGTCCTGCCTATCAGTGTCATTACAATTCTCAATTGTTTGAATTTTATTCTGAATTAACTCATTAGTTTCAAATATGCCGTCGATACCATCCCTGTCAGTACTTCCAGAGTGATTGTTAGTGTCTAGTTCCGTAGAAAATTCCGAACTGTTGTCTAACAGAACGTAAAGCCGATTAATTTCCTCATCATGGTTTGAGAGCCAGTCTTCAAATTTCAAAGCTATTGACTTACCTTCTTTCTCTAAACTTATTTCAGCATCGTGAAAGCTTAAAATTGCTTTGTATTCATTCAAAAAGTCTACTCCCAGTATAATTTCCGTCGACAATAATGGAACAATAAGAAAGTTCATAGAAAAGCTGTGGCTTTGGCAAAAGAATTCTAAATTTGTTTGTTGGCGTACATCTACACTTTTTCCAAAGATTGCACCTTGTAATTTAATCTTACGTAACGGAAGTGTGGGACAATCGTTCGATTTGTTGCATTTGCTAAAAGCTGTTTCACTAATTACTGAAATGGGACTGCCAGAGTCAAGTACTGCCGTAAATTTTACGTCATTTACTGTAATGTGAATCACAGGATGTGCAATGTTGTTAAGTTTTACGTCGTGTTCCTGCAGTAAGATGTCCCTAATGTCTTCCATTTTTACGTAATTACTAGCTACGGCAGCTGCGTCGTCAGTTTCATAAGTACGTATTGTGGCTGCCAGCGGAGTGAGTCATTGCCTATTGTCTCTTTGTTGGCGCGCATCGTTATTGGGATTTGGAGACCTAACTTCTACAAATTCACGTTGCCCAGAGGGCCCAGCTCTGTTAGAAACCCGCCAGTTCTGATGAAATTCACGTCTGTCGTTTTGTCGGTAGTTTACATAGTTTCTTTCTTGTCTGTCACATGGTGGAGAATTTCTCCCTGAGTCGTAACTGCGTGCTGGACCGTTGCGTCTAAAGTTATTCTGTCTCCCTTGATAATAATTGTTTTGGTTCCCATATTGTCTGTTTCTCTGATTGTCTCTGTGATAGTCATTACCGCGGAAAGGTGATCTTTCCCTGTAACTATTACTCTGCCAGTGGTTGTCATATGGGAGGTGTCTGTTTTGGTCACGACTTACGTTGTAAGAATAGGCTTGTCGTGGCCATTTATCGTTTCTGTCGTCACGGAATTGTGACGGATGTGACCTGTAGTGATTGTTTTCCTGTTTTCGCATCCCGCGACTGTCTGTGTCAATTTCTAATTCTTGTAAGAGTCCCTGAAAAGCTTCAATGTCGTCTTTGCAACGTCCTGCCAAAATAATATGCCGTAAATGTTCAGGTAATTTG
Organism: Schistocerca cancellata; assembly: GCF_023864275.1. Classification (NCBI taxonomy): domain Eukaryota; kingdom Metazoa; phylum Arthropoda; class Insecta; order Orthoptera; family Acrididae; genus Schistocerca; species Schistocerca cancellata. The sequence goes on along the minus strand of NC_064628.1, from coordinate 89,828,450 downwards.
ATTAAGCAAATGCGGATGAGTTCTGAGGGGCTGTATGGGTTTGACAGGTACTGGTTCTTGTGCAACATGTCTTCAAAATATTTGACAAGACTGGAAAATTCAGATTGTTCAAAGTGTTTCATCATCATGATGCTATGTTTTACTCGGTCTTGTGTAGCTTGAGACCAATATGCTGAGAGGAATGCATGGTAAAATTCTCCTTCACTGTGACAATCGTGAATGACCGATCGCATTCTTACAGCTGGTTCATTCTCCAAGTAGCCACACATAAATTCTAACCTGTGCTCCAATGACCAGTTGGGAGGGAAACAATGAGAGAATTGATGGAGCCAAGCTTGTGGATGAATGTCGTTGGCAGATTTCTTAAACGTTTTGAATTTACGTGTAGTAATGAACAGCTTATAATCAAAATCATCATGTCGGCGAGTCGCATGTCGGTCATTGTTACGTCATTTCGGCGGTTCCATCTCAAAATTCGGTGTACCTTGCCAATTTCTTTCATAATTTCCGAAGTGCCCTGTGTTATTAATTTGTGGCTGTTCCGTATTTCTATGTCCCTCTTCCTGTATTGGAGCGCGAGTGTCCTCTGAAATACGTAATTCTTGTATTACCTGTGTCAGCTGTGTCAGCGGATTTCTCTTTGATGTTGCGTATCAATTTGATTCAGATTTTGTTTCAGTTTCCTAATTTGTTCGCTCTCTTCTGTGTCATTAAAGACTACCGGTTTTGCGTCATTCAGATTATCATCTACCTTCGTAGATAAATTATTTAGCTGATCCGAAAGTTCAACTACTTTCTCTGATAATGAACTAATTTCCTCCATGTGTCTTTCTACTGTGTCCTTTAAGTCTTCCTGAGTTTTTGCAAGTTGCGTAACCAAATTGGTAGATGCAACTGAGTCAATTTTAGCCCACAAGGTCTCATGATTTTCATGAACAATAGTTTGGAGTTCTTTTATGGCTGCTTCGTGATTCTGTAATGCATTTTCATGCCGCGAAAAAATAGGTTGAAAATGCTCACAAATTTGTGTTTTTACATCATTACAGACTTTTTGACATTTCGATTCAATGTTATGTAACTCAGTAGTTAAATCTTCACGTGTTTGTTCAAGCTTATGTTCCACTGAATCTAACTTTTGACGCTTTTGTTCCATTGTGTCTAACTTTTGAAGATTTTGTTCCATTGTGTCTAACTGTTGCTGTGTTTGTCTCTGATTTTGTTCCATTGTGTCTAACTGTTGCTGTGTTTGCCTCTGATTTTGTTCCATTGTGTCTAACTTTTGAAGCTTTTGCTGTGTATGTCCCATTTGTTGTATTAATTGTAATAACAATGCACTGGTGTCTGAAACATGTTCCTCAGTGCTTTTCGGCAGTGAATTTGCACCGGCAACATTCACATTTTGACAAGCGGAAAATGTGTCTTGACTCATTTGAAAAAACGGTGAGAACCCAAAACCTGAGTCTACAGTATTTGCAATATTGTGTTCTGTCATTCCCGATTCCTGAGGCGAGCTGTTGCCGACCGATCGATCGATAATGCTTCCCTGTTCACTACCTGTTTCACTGTCTACACTATTATTTGACGCCCGCTCCATTTCCCTGTGCACAGTTACCAAATTACTACTTTGAACATTAGTAAATTCATTACTCGGCGGCGCTGATAAGCTACGCTCGTCGTCACTATTATTTCTCAGTTTAGTTTGGAGCCTAGTGTTACGTTTTTCACACGCCATTATTGTCACAATATTTCACACGATAACACAGAAAAGCACAATTTGAAGTGCAAAAATAGGAGAACACATTAACATAGCACTGAAAATAATATCTAGTTAATTGCAAGCGTAGCTGCGAAATACTTGGTGCAAATCTATATGCATGCCACAACTGTTTTACTGTACAACAATGAAAGGCTACAACTACAAAGGAGATTCTCTCTACAATTACGCGCTAGCAATAAACAAAAGCTACACTAAATACACAAACTACAAGAAAAAATCAGAAGATTCCAGTGAGGTATCCTAGGCTAAGGGTCGACATATGAAACGTCCCCTTTGAACAATTTATACAAGACTATGCTTAAACTGACACACAATATTATTTAGCGCAACGCAATCTGACTTTCAAAAATCCCTACAAAAGAATGGCCCTGACTAACATTAAACTATACCTTTCACAAATAACTTACCTCACAAAAATCTTCATTACTCGAACTACTGCAATACAGCGAGCGCCACTATTGCCAGCTAAATAAAAGATTCAAACTACAGAAGGCACTAACTACTGATAGGGATAGTTAGCAAATGAAAGATATTAATAGAGAACAAACAATGTATTTACCTTAATATCATCACAAGTCATAATATATGTAATTTCAAAACTCCGCCATCTCTCTCCTCACATCCATCACTGCTGGCGGCTCACCTCTAACTGCGCAACGCTACGCGCTGTTCACGTCCAGCTGCCCAACACTACAATGGCAGACAACAATGCAAACTAGCCACATACTGCACACAGCACAGCCAGTGATTTTCATACAGAGCGCTACGTGGCATTACCAATATAAAAATCTAAACAGCCTACTTACAGGATCTGTTTGAAAAATTTCAACGGACTGGGAACGTGACGGATGAACGTGCTGGAAAGGTAGGGCGACCGTGTACGGCAACCACAGAGGGCAACGCGCAGCTAGTGCAGCAGGTGATCCAATATATATATATATATATATATATATATATATATATGTATGTATATAACCGGTTATCGTAAGATGACTACTAAAAGATTATAATTAATGTTAGTCTGGTTTGGAATTTGGTAAGCTAGACTGGATACCTGGTGAAACAGTTGCTCAGTAATGCAAGGTTAACTTCCCTTGGTAGCTCACAGCTTTTAACCCGCTTTTATTGTCTTGAATATCAGCACCGCTTTCAGAACAAATTAATGCATCAACATTACAATGTCACACTAGACATGTGGTACATCATGACGCAGTGATTCTCTCTCTGTAAGTCTTTGTGTGGACAATGGATTTCATTATGGTTTGCATATGCAAATAATTGTTAATTTTATAGAAACTGGTTTGAAATGGTCTTTTTTTAATTTAATGCAAAACAGTCTCTCTTTCTGGAGAGAGATTTCTGCGATTTGGAAGTAAGTCCTAGCAAAAAGCTATGGCAGCAGATCTCTAGCTTGCCTTTTTGCTAGTCTCTTAGACGTCATATTGCTTGGATCGATCTATTCCCCTCATTTCGTGTTTGTGGGAAACAGGCGTTTTCTGGTAATCTGCGAGGTAAGAAATCTCTACTGACTCAGCAGTGAAGTGAGGCTACAATGGAGGAAAAGTCGGTTAGAAGCTTTCAGTTGACGCTGAACCATTGGGGGGCAATCCACGTCTTGGGGGATCAGTTGCAGTTTGAGAGAGCAGAGTCCGAAATGCGACAAAAAATTAAATGTAAGTATTCTTCTGCTACAAACATTTTGTTTATCATATCTGTGATTAGATGTTTTTTTTTCATTTGTTGTTATAGAATCTGGAGTCCTCCTCATCATACACACACGATATAAGAACCTGCAGCTACCGGAGAGTTCTCTTGGAAGTGTTTGTAGGGTGCAAAAAGCACAGATTCCAACTTGCAGAACTCACTAATGCTTTATCCCTGGGGCTGTGAACATTTTTTTTTTTTAGCTCCTGGAGCAGCTTGGGTGAAAAAAAAGCACAGAAAAGCAGTTGGGAGTCGGAAATTCGAGAAAAAAATTTAAGAATTGTTTGTAAATTGAAGGGGGAGGTGGGGAGAAATGGACGGGATTACTGATGCCAGTTGCATCAGGACATTATGCGCAATCAGTGGCAACGAGTGAAAATGTGTAACAGGCTCGATTTTTTTTTTTTACTTTTGTTCGGTATTATTCGTTTCTTTTGGTATGGGCGGACGTCACATAACATCAGTTCAAGTTGATCGTTGATTCCTTTACCCAGTTTTTTATTATAGAGGACAACCAGCCCTCTGACAGAACACGCTGAGCTACCATGCCGGCAAGATATTCTGCCATACAAAACTTTACTTCATTGACGAACCCTGCTAGTTCTTACTTTCAGTGCTAAGTGTGCTTACTAGCACTCCGTCGTCAGGCCAAAAGGTGCCTACCGGGACCATCCGACCGCCGTGTCATCCTCAGTGGAAGATGCGGATAGGAGGGGCGTGGGTTCAGCACACCGCTCTCCTGGTCGTTAAGATGGTATTATTGACCAAAGCCGCTACTATTCGGTCGAGTAGCTCCTCAATTGGCATCTCGAGGCTGGGTGCACCCCGAAAAATGGCAACAGCGCATGACGGCCTGGATGGTCACCCATCCGAGTGCCGACCACTACCGACAGCGCTTAACTTCGGTGATCCCACGGGAACCGGTGTAGCCACTGCGGCAAGGCCATTGCCAAATGTGCTTAATAGGCAGGGGCGTTAACCAATGCGCCATCTGGGACACAGTGTTATAGCAACTGTGTGGACTATCTTGGCACACCTCACGGCCGACCCACATTCCCACCTATCGCCACCCATCAACACTGCTCACTACTCTCAGATTCCCACAGCAGGTCGGACGTATTTGTGTATCAGCACAGAAGAAGCTGGATCCATTGCCCATCTAGGCGAATCAGTTATATGAATGCATGATGTCTGTTCTTTTGGACGTGTCCGAAAGAACAGACACCACCTATCGTTGTTCTTATTGTACATACTATCATTCATACAGTCTGTTTACTGTATACATTAATGCACTTGTTTTTCCTTACTTAATGTCGCCAAATCTCTGATCCTGATCGAGCAGCGGTGTGGTCGAGCAGCAGCAGGAGAAGAATAAAGATCAACTGAACTTGGTGGACATAGTCATCGTCTGAGTTATCAGCTCGAACCATGACTCAGGAAGCCGGCTGGGATGGCCGAACGGTTGTAGGCGCTACAGTCTGGAACCGCGCGACTGCTACGGTCGTGGGTTCGAATCCTGCCTCGGGCATGGATGTGTGTGATGTCCTTAGGTTAGTTAGGTTTAAGTTGTTCTAAGTTCTAGGGGACTGGTGACCACAGATGTTAAGTCCCATAGTGCTCAGACCCATTTCATTTCATGACTCAGGAACTTGATTCGTGCTGTCTCGTTGCTTGTCGTAACGCATATCACATGGCGTCTCATTTCGTTCGTATCATCCCTGTGGGAACACAAGTGTCGCACCGGCAAGCGTCGCACCGCGTGATCTTTATTGCAATGTGATGTATCACATATCGTATCACCTTAGTGCGAACCGCGCCTTACACAAATGGACTTATGAAAACTATCAGCCGACCGGTGTGGTCGAGCGCTTCTAGCCGCTTCAGCCCGGAACTGCGCGACCGCTACGGTCGCAGGTTCGAATCTTGCCTCGGGCATGGATGTGTGTGATGTCCTTAGATTAGTTAGGTTTAAGTTGTTCTAAGTTCTAGGAGGCCGATGACCTCAGATGTTAAGTCCCATATTGCTCAGAGCCATTTGAACCATTTGAAAACTATCAATAATGAGTTAGAGCAGGGCTGGACATGGGTGTGCCAAACTTCACGCAGACCGAATGTGCGGGCCAAGGGCAACCCAAGCCTCTGTCTTGAGTCACCTATGCTCGTTCCTTCCTGGAAGTACTCGCTACAGCGCAACATGTCATTTAGCATTGCGGTGTGGCCTTTTTCGGTCGTCACAGCTCCCTTCAGTTCGGCAGAATCGAGGTGTCAGCGCTGTTTACCCTTCGCCTTTTGTTCATGGTATGGAGGACACTCACTAGTCAAGTGGATGTCTGCACAAAAGGAAGCAGTCTAGCGATCTGTCGTTACAAGCGTTCAAAACTGAACGGAAGTGACAGAATAGAGGGTTGAGGACTCTCAATATACAGGCTGAAAAGTATTTAAACCGACAAACTCTGGGAGGTTGTAGGGAACATCAAAACAAATATTTTTCCCTAATGTCATTTTTTCCTATGAGGAGTATTTAAACCGGCAGAGGAAGATTTCTCTGGCGACAAATTAATTAAACCAACAAAAAAGTCCAGTGGGGACATATCTGGGGATCGAGCAGGCCATGGTACAGGACCACCTCTGCCAATCCACGTTTCTGGGAACCGTCGGTCCAGGAATCGACGCACACGACGACTCAAATGTGCCGGCGCCCCGTCATGTTGGAACCACATGCGTTGTCTTGTAGGGAGCGGGACGTCTTCCACCAATTCTGGCAATGCTCTGGCGCGAAAATTGTAATAGTGCCTGCAATTTAATGGCCTAGGTAGCAGAAACGGCCCAGATAAACAGTCCCCAACAACAACGACCCACACATTAACGAAGAACCGCACTTGATGAGCGCTAGTAACTGATTCATGTGGGTTATCCTCACTCCAAACATGCGAATTGTGCATGTTGAAGATTCCATCACGCCCGAACGTTGCTTCATCGGTAAACAACACAGAGGATGGAAATGTAGGATGCATTTCACAGTGTCCCAGGTACCACTGCGAAAACTGTGCTCTGGGTGGATAATCAACTGGTTCCAGGTTGTGGACACGCTGTAAGTGAAATGGACGTAACATTTGCTCTTGAAGGACTGTTCTTACATTCGTCTGATTCGTCCCATGTTACGTGCAACTGCACTAGTGCTGATTGAAGGATCCCGCTCCACATGCTGCAAGACAACTTCCTCAAATTGCAACGTTCTTACCGTGCGACGGCGTCCCTCTCCAGATAATCTGCTAAGTGACCCGGTCTCACGCAGACGTTGGTACACAGCAGCAAAGGTCGCATGATCCGGGGTACGGCGATTAGGATATTGTTGTTGATAAATCCGCTGTGCAGCTCGTCCGTTGTGCTGCGCTGCGTAGTACGCACCAAGCATGTCAGTGTACTCACTCCAGGTGTATCGCTCCATTAGTAAACAGAGACAATGCACTACTATACTGGTGGACAGCAGTTGCCTACAACTGAAGAGCATAATACTCCCTCTAACAACTGAAGATCGTAATATGGCCTCTAACAACTGAAGAGCATAATACGGCCTCCACCGCTTTAAATACTCCTCATAGGAAAAAATAACATTAGGGAAAAGTTTTTGCTTTGATGTCCCCTACAACCTTCCAGAGTTTGTCGATTTAAATACTTTTCACCCTGTATGTTACAAAGTCACATAAGCAATACATTCAGCGTCTTCCTTTCGTTTCAGGAGTCCCTCAGTAGTCCGGAATGAAGACAACGTTGATACCGAAAAACCGAAGCTACAGCCAGTTTAATGGTTTTCACCTGCTTCCTTACGACCCAGAAAGAGTCTCCTCGTTAATCCACACTTAGGGCAATGTTGGCGCCGAGCGAGATGGTGCAGAGATTAGACACTGGATTCGTAGTCTGAAGGACAGCTGTTCAAATCTCCTTCCCGCCATCCAGATTTGTGGGGTTTCCCTGAATCTCTTAAGACAAGTGCCGGGATGGTTCATTTAAATAGGACATTGCTGATTTCCTTCCTCAGTCTGATCTTCAGCTTCGTCTCTAGTGACCTCTACGCCGACGACTCGTTAAACTCCAGTCTTCATTTGTTTTGCTCACAACAATAATCGCAATTTCATATAGGAACGGTTTGAATCACCATGGACTGTTACCTGAAAGTCAAAATGTCAATGTCCCACTAGGCAGTTTAGATGCGTTTGCCACCATCCATACAGTGTTCGGCCACATCTGTACAGGACTGTAAAGCGGAATCCGCAGTACGCGAACGGCCGCTCGGTCGCTGCGATTTTCCTGGCTGAGCGCCACGTAAACTGTTACGTAACATCCACGGTACAACGCACGTTCGTAGCCTTCAAATGCTTCTCGTGGCCTCCCCCTCCCCGCCGCAACGAAATTCTGAAACGCAGGCAGACCGGACAGCGAAGGACATGTTCCATTAATGCTTTGACAGATTTCAAAAGAAGAATTCGCTGACAGTTTCCGGCAGTCTTGTCAGTATTGCTAAAAAGCTTGTTGTGACCATTCGCGACTGCTACACTACTTGATCAAAAGTACCCGGACACCTACAAAAACACACATTTTTCATATTAGGTACATTGTGCAGCCACCTTTTGCCAGGTACTACGTACCAACGACGTCAGTAGTCAGACCGTAAAACAGAAGAATGGGGCCCTCCGCGGAACTCAAAAAAGTGGCTCTGAGTACTACGGGACTTAACATCTGAGGTCATCAGTCCCCTAGAACTTAGAACTACTTAAACCTAATTACCCTAAGGACATCACACACATCCATGCCCGAGACAGGATTCGAACCTGCGACCGTAGCAGTCGTGCGGTTCCGGACTGAAGCGCCTAGAACCGCTCGGCCACCGCTGCCGGCGCTCAGCGGAACTCACGGACTTCCAACGTGGCCAGGTGATTGGCTGTCACTTGTGTCATACGTCTGTGCGAGAGATCTCCACACTCATAAACATCCCTAGGTCCACTGTTTCCGATGTGACAGTGAAGTGGAAACGTGAAGGCATACGTACAGGACAAAAGCGTACAGGCCCTTCTGTTGACTGATAGAGACCGCCCCCGCTGAAGAGGGTCATAATGTGTATTAGGCAAACATCCATCCAGACCATCATACAGGAATTCCAAACTGCATCAGGATACACTGCAAGTACTATGGCAGTTAGGCGGGAGGTGAGAAAACTTGGATTTCATGGTCGAGCGGCTGCTCATAAGCCACACATCACGCCCGTAAATGTGAAACGACGCCTCGCTTGGTGTAAGGGGCGTAAACATTGCACGATTGAACAGTGGAGAAAGTTGTGTAGAGTGACGAATCACGATACACAATGTGGCGATCCTATGGCAGGGAGTGGGTATGGCGAATGCCCACTCAACGTCATCTGCGAGCGCGTGTAGGGCCAACAGCAGAATTCGAAGGCGGTGGTGTTAAGGTGTGGTCGTGTTTTTCATGGAGGGGGCTTGCACCCCTTGCTTTGCGTGGCACTATCAGAGCATAGGCCTACATTGATGTTTTAAGCACCTTGTTGCTTTCCACTGTTGAGCAATTCGGGGATGGCGACTGCATCTTTCAACACGATCGAGCACCTGTTCACAACGCATGGCCTGTGGCGGAGTGGTTACACGAGAATAACATCCCTGTAATGGACTGCCCTGCACAGAGTCCTGACCTGAATCCTATAGAACACCTTTGGGGTGTTTTGGAACGCCGACTTCGTGCCAGGTCTCTCCGATCGACATCGATACCTCTCCTCAGTGCAGCACTCCGTGAAGAATGGGCTGCCATTCCCCAAAAAACCTTCCAGCACCAGATTGAAAGTGCGCCTGCGAGAGTGGAAGCTGTCATCAAGGCTAAGGGTGGGCCAACTCCATATTGAATTCCAGCATTACGGATGGAGGGTGCCACGAACTTGTAAATCATTTTCAGCCAGGTGTCCCGATACTTTTGTTCACGTAGTGTATATGTGTAACTAAATGCATACAGTTTGTTTCTTGTGTGCTGTGTTGTACCACGCTCAGACAAAACTCTAACGAAGTACAAGCACAATAAAATCTTTGAGGATGTCACCTTGAACCTTGCGTTTCAGGAAAACTGAGTTAAAAACCAAGTTCGTTGGCGACTGTTGATATGCTGGAGTTGAGAGGGTGCGACCAGCACCAGCAAGGCTGAAGTATTCCATAAACGGAAACTTAACTGAATATGAGACACTTCTCACTTGATTGACCGTCTATGTAAGATGTGAGGTTGCAGAGCTTGATGTAATAGTTTGTTTTTGTAGTATAATTCTACTTTTCAAAGTTCATTATGCATCTAATTGACTGGAATGGTTTATCTTTCAAAGGCTCTTCCTGCATGTACATATTTTAACGAATCATAACTTGTCTGCAATACACATAAAGTTATAAGATACATTCTTTTACCGGATTTAAGAATACTTATTGGAGAATACGTATTGAAATATAGTTATGAATTTTTTCTTTTGTATCAACACGATAGGTCGCTCCTGTTATGCGTAGGTGCTGACCATGGCAGTATCCGTATCCTGCTGGCTACACTCCAACATTAAACACAAACAGCGGAGAACACTGGCTATCATTCGCAATACTCAACACATTTCACCGTAGCCCGTATTCTATTGAGCGTGTTCTTGTGGCCTTCAGTCTGCAGACTGGCTCGATGCGGCTCTATCCTGTGCAAGTCTCTTCATCTTCGCACAACTATTGCACCTATATCTATTGGAACGTGGAAGCTGTTTACTGCAGTTAAACCTTGGTCTGTATCTACAAGCGGCACCCCCACTCCCCCGCACTCCCACCCACCAACACACATACACACACACACACACACACACACACACACACACACACACACACACACACACACACACACACACACTTCACCAAACTGTCTATCCCTGGTGGTGGTGGTTAGTGTTTAACGTCCCGTCGACAACGAGGTCGTTAGAGACGGAGCGCAAGCTCGGCTTGGGGAAGGATTGGGAAGGAAATCGGCCGTGCCCTTTCAAAGGAACCATCCCGGCATTTGCCTGAAACGATTTAGGGAAATCACGGAAAACCTAAATCAGAATGGCCGGAGACGGGATTGAACCGTCGTCCTCCCGAATGCGAGTCCAGTGTGCTAACCACTGCGCCACCTCGCTCGGTTGTCTATCCCTCTATAACTGAGGATTCGTCCATTTAATCGATACCTTCTTCTAGTCAAGCTGTGCATTAATTTCATTTCTCTCTAAAACGGTTTAATAATTCACAGGCTAAGTACTGATAATATCCCGTTTTCGCAATGGACCATCTCTTTATAATTATGCTGTACAGATGGAGGTGATATTTTAATTTTAACTGCTGACGTCGCCTTTGGCACGATTGTTTTATGTGTCTTCCCTGCAGGATGTGATTTTAATGTATTTTTGCTTCTGTATATTTAGATATACCGAAACCGTGGTCAAGGATTTCAATAAATCTTTATTCTGCAACTGTTTGGCTGTTATCCTTTACCATGAAAAGTAACTTCTCGTTAGTAACTGACTGTAAAAACGTGATATTCTGCAGCTATATGATTGCCTATGCACTCTGGAATACTCTTATACGCTTCAACACCTGTCTTTTTAAGTCACGGCAATGACTGTCAGCCCTAATGCCATTTCTTGACTGTTTATAGCAAATAAAACATTTAAAACACGGAGTGCTAGTATTAACTGTTCGTCCTGCAATACCGGACTTGATCTCTCTGTGTCGGAAATTATCTCTCAGAGATGGCACACCTTTAGTTTGCCTCATCTTCACTAAAATAATTAAATGCTAGGCTGATGTTTCTGTCGGACCTATTCGCTTCCAGCCCTACCTTGGTCTATCACCGGCAACGCAAGACACTCACATACACACGTATACGAAAAGGAGAAGAACAGATGTAAAACCAGAATGGCTTGTATGTATACAACTAAAGACAAAGTGTTTCTCTCGATTCTGTGAAAATGTGGTTGTGTGTGACTACATTAAGTACGTTGATAAAATCTTCTCGAATGATCAGCAGACTTGTGACGTCGTATGGTCGCAAAATTTCAATGAGTTTCCTATCCATCATCTTCAGGCGAGGTTTCGTCCCCATTATCTTCGCCTCAAGATGATACGTGGAGAAAGTGTGCAATCACCCATACGTTAGGTACGTTTTTTCTGTGTGGAGCTAGGAGTGAGTAAACCAAAGTGAACTATTAATATATACTGTTTAATATGTACGTTAGGCGATATTGTGAATAAGATTAGCTATAAGTACGGCGTGACGAAGTATTGGTAGCGTATTGATGTACACAATTTTCGTATCATAAAGTCACTGATTTAAATTGAGACTACTTGCTATTTATAGAACACTACCATATAAAATTTAAAGCTCAAAGATATAGTATGTAAGTAGGCTGTTTATGTTTTCTTTATGTAAGTTTGCTGTTTATGTGGCAACGTTACGTAGCGCTCTGTATGAAAATCACTGGCTGTGCTGTGTGCAGTATGTGGCTAGTTTTGCATTGTTGTCTGCCATTGTAGAGGGGCAGCGGGGAACAGTGCGTAGCGTTGCGCAGTTGGAGGTGAGCCGCCAGCAGTGGTGGATGTGGGGAGAGAGATGGCGGAGTTTTGAAAAATGTCATGAACTGCTGTATATATTATGAATCTTGAGGTAAATACATTGTTTGTTCTCTATTAGAATCTTTCATTTGCTAAGACTATCAGTAGTTAGTGCCTTCCGTAGTTTGTATCTTTTATTTAGCTGGCAGTAGTGGCACTCGCTGTATTGCAGTAGTTCGAGCAACGAAGATTTTTGTGAGGTAAGTGATTTGTGAAAGGTATAGTTTAATGTTTGTCAGGGCCATTCTTTTGCAGGGATTTTTGATAGTCAGATTGCGTTGCGCTAAAATTACTGTGTGCCAGGTTAAGCACAGTCTTGTACAATTGTTCTAAGTGGACGTTTCATATGTATAATTTTTCTAAGGAGACGTTTCATATGTCGACACTTAGCCTAGGATACCTCACTGGAACCTTCTGATTTTTTCTTGTAGTTTGTGTATTTAGTGTAGCTTTTGTTTATTGCTAGCGCGTAATTGTAGAGAGAATCTCCTTTGTAGTTGCAGTCTTTCATTGTTGTAATGTAAAACAGTTGTGGCATGCATGTAGATTTGCAACAAGTATTTCGCAGCTGCGCTTGTAATTAACTACATATTATTTTCAGTGCTATGTTAATGTGTTCTCTTATTTTTGCTATTCAAATTGTGCTTTTCTGTGTTATCGTGTGAAATATTGTGACAATAATGGCGTGTGAAAAACGTAACACTCGGCTCCAAAGTAAACTAAGAAATGACAGTGAAGACGAAAGCAGTGTGTTGGCCCCACCATGTAATGAATTAACTAACATTCAAAGTAGTAATTTGGTAACTGTGCATAGGGAAATGGAGCGGGCGTCAAACAATGGTGTAGCCAGTCAAACAGGTAGTGAACAGGGAAGCATTATCGATCGATCGGTCGGCAACAGCTCGCCTCAGGAATCCGAAATGATAGGACACAATTTTGCAAATACTGTAGATTCAGGTTTTGCGTCCTCACCGTTTTCTCAAATGAGTCAAGACACATTTTCTGCTTGTCAAAATGTGAATGTTGCCGGTGAAAATGCACTGCCAAAAAGCATAGAGAAACAGATTCCAGACACTAATACATTATTATTGCAATTAATGCAACAAATGGAACAAAATCAGAGACAAATGGGACAAAATCTTCAAAAGTTAGACACCATGGAACAGAATCTTCTAAAGTTAGACACAATGGAACAAAATCTTCTAAAGTTAGACACAATGGAACAACACCAGAGAGAAACACAGCAACAGTTACACATAATGGAACAAAATCAGAGACAAACACAGCAAAAGCTGCAACAGTTGGACACAATGGAACAAAATCTTCGGAAGTTAGACACCACACTTGAACAAACACGTGAAGATCTAACTACTGAGTTACATAACATTGAATCGAAATGTCAAAAAGTCTGTAATGACGTAAAAACACAAATTTGTGAGCATTTTCAGCCTATTTTTTCGCGGCATGAAAATGCATTACAGAATCACGAAGCAGCCATAAAAGAACTGCAAACTATTGTTCATGAAAATCATGAGACCTTGCAAGCTAAAATGGACTCAGTTGCATCTACCGATTCGGTTACGCAACTTGCAAAAACTCAGGAAAACTTAAAGGACACAGTAGATACTCTGAAAATTGGTTCAGAAAGACACATGGAGGAAATTAGTTCATTATGAGAGAAAGTAGCCGAACTTTCGGATCAGGTCACTAACTTATCTACGAAGGTAGATGATAATCTGAATGACACAGAAGAGTGCGAACAAATTAGGAAATTGAAACAAAATCTGAATCAAATTAATACGCAACACCAAAGAGAAATCCGGGAAGTACAAGAACAGCTGACACAGGTAATACAAGAATTACGTATTTCAGAGGACACTCGCGCCCCAATACGGGAAGAGGGACATAGAAATACGGAACAGCCACAAAATAATAACACAGGGCATTTCGGTAATTATGAAAGAAATTGGCAAGGTACACCGAAGTTTGAGATGGAACCGCCGACACGACGTAACAATGACCGATATGCTACTCGCCGACACGATGATTTTGACTATAAGCTGTTCATTACTACACGTAAATTCAAAACGTTTAAGAATTCTGCCAACGACATTCATCCACAAGCGTGGCTCCATCAATTCTCTCATTGTTTCCCTCCCAACTGGTCATTGGAGCACAGGTTAGAATTTATGTGTGGCTACTTAGAGAATGAACCAGCTGTAAGAATGCGATCGGTCATTCACGATTGCCACAGTGAAGGAGAATTTTACCATGCCTTCCTCTCAGAATATTGGTCTCAAGCCACACAGGACCGAGTAAAACATAGCATCATGATGATGAAACACTTCGAACAATCTGAATTTTCCAGTCTTGTGAAATATTTTGAAGACATGTTGCACAAGAATCAATACCTGTCAAACCCATACAGCCCCTCAGAACTCATCCGCATTTGCTTAATCAAATTACCTGAACACTTACGGCATATTATTTTGGCAGGACGTTGCAAATACGACATTGAAGCTTTTCAGGGACTGTTACAAGAACTGGAAATTGACACAGACAGTCGCGGGATGCGAAAACAGGAAAACAATCACTACAGGTCACATCCGTCACAATTCCGTGACGACAGAAACAATAAATGGCCACGACAAACCTATTCTTACAACGTAAATCGTGACCAAAACAGACACCACCCATATGACAACCACTGGCAGAGTAATAGTTACAGGGAAAGATCACCTTTCCGCGGTAATGACTATCACGGAGACAATCAGAGAAACAGACAATATGGGAACCAATATAACTATTATCAAGGGAGACAGAATAACTTTAGACGCAACGGTCCAGCACGCAGTTACGACTCAGAGAGAAATTCTCCACCACGTGACAGACAAGAAAGAAACTATGTAAACTACCGACAAAACGACAGACGTGAATTTCATCAGAACTGGCGGGTTTCTAACAGAGCTGGGCCCTCTGGGCAACGTGAATTTGTAGAAGTTAGGTCTCCAAATCCCAATAACGACGCGCGCCAACAAAGAGACAATAGGCAATGACTCACACCGCTGGCAGCCACAATATGTACTTATGAAACTGACGACGGAGCTGCCGTAGCTAGTAATTACGTAAAAATGGAAGACATTAGGGACATCTTACTCCAGGAACACGACGTAAAACATAACAACATTGCATATCCTGTGATTCACATTACTGTAAATGACGTAAAATTTACGGCAGTACTTGACTCTGGCAGTCCCATTTCAGTAATTAGTGAAACAGCTTTTAGCAAATGCAACAAATCGAACAATTGCCCCACACTTCCGTTACGTAAGATTAAATTACAAGGTGCAATCTTTGGAAAAAGTGTAGATGTACGCCAACAAACCAATTTAGAATTCTTTTGCCAAAGCCACAGCTTCTCTATGAACTTTCTTATTGTTCCATTATTGTCGACGGAAATTATACTGGGAGTAGACTTTTTGAATGAATACAAAGCAATCTTAAGCTTTCACGATGCTGAAATAAGTTTAGAGAAAGAAGGTAAGTCATTAGCTTTGAAATTTGATGACTGGCTCTCAAACCATGATGAGGAAATTAATCGGCTTTACCTTCTGTTAGATAACAGTTCGGAATTTTCTACGGAACTAGACACTAACAATCACTCTGCAAGTACTGACAGGGATGACATCGACGGCATATTTGAAATTAATGAGTTAATTCAGAATAAAATTCAAACAATTGAGAATTGTAATGACACTGATAGGCAGGACCTTTTTGAGATTTTACAAGCACATTCCACAGTTTTTACTCACAAAACAGGAACAATCAAGGGATTTCAATACCAATTTCGTGTTCGTGAGCATACTACATTTTGTGTTAGACCATACGTAATTCCAGCACATTATAGGGACCGTGTTAGAACAGAAATACAATCTATGCTTGACGAGGGCATTATTGAGCCTGCAGTAAGCTCATACAACAATCCGTTACATGTTGTTGAGAAGAAAAATGGATCGATCAGACTTGTCTTAGATTCGAGACAAATCAATACTATCATTATTCCTGAAACAGACAGGCCGCAGACGATGGAAGAACTTCTTCAAAATTTTAATGGTGTAAAAGTGTTGTCTTCCATTGATCTCAGATCCAGCTTTTATCAGATCGAACTTCATCCAGAATGCAGAAAATACACAGCTTTCCTTTGTTTCGGCGTTTGTTATCAGTTTCGAAAACTTCCTTTTCGTTTGAACATTTCTTCGGCAGCATTCATTCGTGGGTTAAATTCCATACTACCTGAGTTCTTAGAACGTCACATCACCTTATATGTTGACGATATTCTAATAGCAGAAGCTTCATGGGAACAACACAATCGCATCCTCAACAGTTTGTTACGTATTTTTGCAGAATCTGGAATTACAGTTAACTTGGAAAAGTCTGAATTCGGTAGGACAAAGGTGAAGTTTTTGGGACATATTATTTCTTCTGAAGGCATTCAGCCGGATCCTGAAAAGTTAGAAGCAATCAGAGCCATTCCAGTTCCCTCCACAAAGAAACAAGTCCGCAGTTTTCTAGGTCTCGTAAATTTTTACCGTCGTTTTCTGAATATGCAAATTCTAGTTACACCAAAACTTTGTTCTCTCACTGGAAAAAATACTATTTGGAACTGGGACGAACAAGCACAGTTGGAATTCAATTCTTTGAAAGAAGCGTTACTTCACGCGCCAATACTAGCTCATCCAGATCTGTCACAAGATTTCTGCCTTAGTACGGATTCTTCTAAAGTCGGTCTTGGTGCCCACTTATTTCAAGAAGCCATTAGGGTGTGCCTTTGACATTCCTTTGTAGAGGGCATCGCTAATGCGACACGCTCGTTACTTGAAAACATATGATTTTTGTAATGCGTTGTGGGCACACAGCTGTGTCAAACACCTGGAGAACAAGCCATTAGGGTGTGCCTTTCATCGCTAATGCGACACCCTCGTTACTTGAAAACATATGATTACTCGCACTTTGTGCTAATTACTGAAATGCTTATGAATTGATGGGAAATATTCGTACATCTGCACACCTGATTATGACAAGTGTCTTTCTCCGAGAGTTGAGTGCTACTGACTTACGAAATGCCACATGGCTATTGAATGATATTTTTATGCTTTGCTTTTCATAGTTGCTTATTTCATTTGATGTCTGGTTTCCAGCTGTGTTGCAGCATTGCTTTCATAAAATAAAATGCATTTGCTAATGTGAGCACTTTCTGTCAACAGATCTATTAAATAATTATTTTATGATCCACATTCTTTAAAAAAGGAGCACTTGGAAAGGAAAGAACAATAAGAAGGAACTAGTAACAGTAACACATAATTTTCTTTTCAAGTACATGGTAATATTTTTTTTACAATCAGTTGTTATGGTGCACCACTTTAATTACATAGACATTAAGATTTGAATAGACATTTCCCTTGTCTGCATTGTTGTTTTTACTGTAATATTTTTTTCTGCTTGAGCTATGTCATGTCTAGGTATAAGTTGCTGCTGTTTGCAGACATAGTGTTATTGAATTTGACTTTTGCTAATTTCTTAATGCTGCTTGCTTCGCAAATCTGCGTTTTTTTTATTGCTGTTTATATTAACTGTGTTATGTGATGCTGCATTGCCTCGTCCCTTGGTATATAT
This sequence comes from Schistocerca cancellata, assembly GCF_023864275.1. Classification (NCBI taxonomy): domain Eukaryota; kingdom Metazoa; phylum Arthropoda; class Insecta; order Orthoptera; family Acrididae; genus Schistocerca; species Schistocerca cancellata. The sequence goes on along the minus strand of NC_064628.1, from coordinate 89,810,633 downwards.
ATCTGAGCTCAGTAGATTTAAGTTAGCTTAAGAGGGGGTAGACTATATAAGAAACTGACTATGGAGAATAGGTAAAGAATGCAATGCGAAGTTATATGAAAAAGATTTGGGCCCAAATGAGTATTGTACAATCAGAAATACTTATTTTGGAAGAGATATGAATAGAATACAGGAAGGAGGTATAGATAGGACTTTTTGGGAACAATGATGAATGAAGGGAGATCTCCGAGAAGTAAAGAAAGTTTTGTTTGCAAAATACTGCAGTAAAACAAACCCTGTCCTTTCCTTCTATTATTCCGCTATATGTCGTTGTGTACCCTTGTGTATTTGTTTTCTTCCTGTCTCTGTGTAGTTTCATAGAATTTTTTCTTCTAATATTAAGCTACATTCACTATGATGAGGAATACTGTTCTCCTCAAATATAATTGGCATTAATAATATGGTATTTTCTTTGTAAAGATGTTAGACATTATTTATTCTGTTTTGTTTTAATGCTCATGTGTGAAGTTGACGTTTCAAAAGTGATTCTGATCTTTTATTTTTGTACTCAGTCATCATTCCTGTAACACTGATGTATATGTTTATTTCTATTCTTTTGTAAAGCCCCTATTACTACAAATGTTATCTGTATTGTTATGTTTTTAATGATGTATTTTGTATCTTTGTAATTGTATTCTTGTGTTATATAATTGTAATTGACGCCAGTTAATCAAATTAAGTAACTTGTAAGCATTCATTTCACTGCACACATTTCTGTTGGTCACAGTAATGCACAAAATGTGAGAAGTAGGGACTGTTAGTGTTTGCACGTGTGTTAATAATTCAGCAAGGGACTGGATAACAGCATTGCTGGTTCTAAGGACAATTCCACAAACTTTGTGAGTGCACAAGTGGGGGTATATGGACTTGCTATCTTCTCTGCAAGACTCTTCACTGGTGATTGTGCACCCGCACAGTCACAACAGATGGCTGCTGGTCATCTCTACCAGGACTACAGTGGGCCTGTCCACACTTTCTACAAGGACTGCAGTGGGTCTGCACCTCTGGTGGCCCGCCAATACCGTCACCTCTACCAGGACTACAGTGGGCCTGTCCACAATTTCTACAAGGACTGCAGTGGGTCTACACCTTTGCTGCCTCACCAATACTCTCTACCAGGACTGCAGTGGGTCTGCTCTGTGATGACCTACCTACCAATCTTCTTCAAAACGTCGACTGACTCTGCTGTGGGTTTGCTCTGTTGTGGCCCATTACCTGTCAGCATGTCAAGAGTCAGCACTGTCTTTCTGTTGGAAGGACAACACTACTTCTTCAAGACTGCATGGAAATCCACTACTTCCGTGTGCATTGCCTTTTACTGCTCAGACTTTGATAAAAGAAACGGCAGTTTTACTATGATGAACAATCTGGACTGTCTTTATGGACTGTGAGAAAATTTTAGCTTTTGACCAACATTGTATCAATAAGTGTGTGCATTTGATATCTTTCTTACTGTAAGTATGAAAAATTTTTGTCAAATCTGTATTGGCCAGTGCCCAACACCATTTGTAAAAATTTTTTGTGGGGAGCATGGGGGCTATGTAAGTAGGCTGTTTATGTTTTCTTTATGTAAGTTTGCTGTTTATGTGGCAACGTTACGTAGCGCTCTGTATGAAAATCACTGGCTGTGCTGTGTGCAGTATGTGGCTAGTTTTGCATTGTTGTCTGCCATTGTAGAGGGGCAGCGGGGAACAGTGCGTAGCGATGCGCAGTTGGAGGTGAGCCGCCAGCAGTGGTGGATGTGGGGAGAGAGATGGCGGAGTTTTGAAAAATGTCATGAACTGCTGTATATATTATGAATCTTGAGGTAAATACATTGTTTGTTCTCTATTAGAATCTTTCATTTGCTAAGACTATCAGTAGTTAGTGCCTTCCGTAGTTTGTATCTTTTATTTAGCTGGCAGTAGTGGCACTCGCTGTATTGCAGTAGTTCGAGCAACGAAGATTTTTGTGAGGTAAGTGATTTGTGAAAGGTATAGTTTAATGTTTGTCAGGGCCATTCTTTTGCAGGGATTTTTGATAGTCAGATTGCGTTGCGCTAAAATTACTGTGTGCCAGGTTAAGCACAGTCTTGTACAATTGTTCTAAGTGGACGTTTCATATGTATAATTTTTCTAAGGAGACGTTTCAAGTAACGTAGAACATCTATGATGAAACTTCTGTTAGATGCTGTGATACTGTATAATTTTAGTTCTGGTCCCGTTAAATACAAATGAATATATTATTAAACGGCTAAACCGGCTCATGGTTCAATTATGCTCGGTTCCAGTTGCAAGTTGTCTGTCTAGCGGCTCCCAAGGACAACAAAAATGTTATTTGCAGTATTCAGTAAGATTATGACCAGAGTTAAAAACTGACACAGTCCACTCAATAATACACTCCTGGAAATGGAAAAAAGAACACATTGACACCGGTGTGTCAGACCCACCATACTTGCTCCGGACACTGCGAGAGGGCTGTACAAGCAATGATCACACGCACGGCACAGCGGACACACCAGGAACCGCGGTGTTGGCCGTCGAATGGCGCTAGCTGCGCAGCATTTGTGCACCGCCGCCGTCAGTGTCAGCCAGTTTGCCGTGGCATACGGAGCTCCATCGCAGTCTTCAACACTGGTAGCATGCCGCGACAGCGTGGACGTGAACCGTATGTGCAGTTGACGGACTTTGAGCGAGGGCGTATAGTGGGCATGCGGGAGGCCGGGTGGACGTACCGCCGAATTGCTCAACACGTGGGGCGTGAGGTCTCCACAGTACATCGATGTTGTCGCCAGTGGTCGGCGGAAGGTGCACGTGCCCGTCGACCTGGGACCGGACCGCAGCGACGCACGGATGCACGCCAAGACCGTAGGATCCTACGCAGTGCCATAGGGGACCGCACTGCCACTTCCCAGCAAATTAGGGACACTGTTGCTCCTGGGGTGTCGGCGAGGACCATTCGCAACCGTCTCCATGAAGCTGGGCTACGGTCCCGCACACCGTTAGGCCGTCTTCCGCTCACGCCCCAACATCGTGCAGCCCGCCTCCAGTGGTGTCGCGACAGGCGTGAATGGAGGGACGAATGGAGGCGTGTCGTCTTCAGCGATGAGAGTCGCTTCTGCCTTGGTGCCAATGATGGTCGTATGCGTGTTTGGCGCCGTGCAGGTGAGCGCCACAATCAGGACTGCATACGACCGAGGCACACAGGGCCAACACCCGGCATCATGGTGTGGGGAGCGATCTCCTACACTGGCCGTACACCACTGGTGATCGTCGAGGGGACACTGAATAGTGCACGGTACATCCAAACCGTCATCGAACCCATCGTTCTACCATTCCTAGACCGGCAAGGGAACTTGCTGTTCCAACAGGACAATGCACGTCCGCATGTATCCCGTGCCACCCAACGTGCTCTAGAAGGTGTAAGTCAACTACCCTGGCCAGCAAGATCTCCGGATCTGTCCCCCATTGAGCATGTTTGGGACTGGATGAAGCGTCGTCTCACGCGGTCTGCACGTCCAGCACGAACGCTGGTCCAACTGAGGCGCCAGGTGGAAATGGCATGGCAAGCCGTTCCACAGGACTACATCCAGCATCTCTACGATCGTCTCCATGGGAGAATAGCAGCCTGCATTGCTGCGAAAAGTGGATATACACTGTACTAGTGCCGACATTGTGCATGCTCTGTTGCCTGTGTCTATGTGCCTGTCAGTGTGATCATGTGATGTATCTGACCCCAGGAATGTGTCAATAAAGTTTCCCCTTCCTGGGTCAATGAATTCACGGTGTTCTTATTTCAATTTCCAGGAGTGTAGATGTAAATTTATGTTAGAGGTTTAACACGGTAAGAAAAGAGTTACAATTAGAAACTCTGTATGTCTTCAGGTAGCGTAACTCGTGGAGTGTAAATTACCCAAAAGTCATTTATCTAGTGTTCGAGAATGAGTTCACTTAGCGACTACCAACGGACTTTGCACATAATTTCATACCTTTATGAAACTTTTTCTCGCTGACATTCCCCAATAAATAACGAAAGGCAAAAAGTTTATCGCCTACTATATTCTCGATGTTCGTGCAGTAAAACTTGAGCGTCGGGCCTGTAGTTTTATTTAATTATTCCTTTACTACTAACTCCATTCGCAGCATAGTATTTTGCAGACAGTATCCACTGAATTTCCCTGCAAAATTATATAATTGTTGGCACATAGCTCAGGAGATAGGAAGTCATAAACGTTGAGATCCGTGAAAAATTAGTTGTTGCTTAAAACGGATCCCAAATTATTCACACTATACTCATCCATTATACTCTCAATAAAGAGCGTGTAGCAACTTTCAAGAAAGTTTAAATATAATTTCAATTTTTTTCTAAACTTTTTTTCGCTTAAACGCTTAAAGTCAAATATTAAACACATTAATTCATTTGTATAGTAAACAGTCGTTCGAAGCTGCTATGTGCATGGGAGTTCGATTCTTTAAAGAACCGAGGATGAGAAATTACCAGTCTGAATTGTTGCACATTGACGTACTTAGAGAAACAAACACTTCGTTATTGCAATGCCTAATATTGTGGTATATGTTGAGTGTGGTACTACACAGTCAAGTACTAATACTTTCACACGTAGATAGGAATATCGGTTTTCAAAGCGTCCAGGGGAACATCCGCCTTGGAAGATGGACAGGGAGTTGGAGGATTCGCCTATAGGGCAAATATCGGTTTTTTTTTTTCTGACGTCTATGAAGCCACTGGTCAATACTGGAAATTATCTAATGAAGGAAATGTTGAATATCAAATATTTGAATTTTTTATTCAATTTCAAAGTCGCATTTCGTGATTATCGTATCTGGCCATTATCATCAAAATTGAAGAAAAAAAACCCCATCCGAACAGACCGTTGGGTACCGACCGGCCGCCGTCTCATCCTCAGGCGTCACTGGATGCGGATATGGTGGGGCATGTGGTCAGCACACCGCTCTCCCGGCCGTATGTCAGTTTACGAGACCGGAGCCGCTACTTTTCAGTCAAGTAGCTCCTCAGTTTGCCTCACAAGGGCTGAGTGCACCCCGCTTGCCAACAGCGCTCGGCATACCGGATGGTCACCCATCCAAGTGCTAGCCCAGCCGAACAGTGCTTAACTTCGGCGATCTGACGGGAACCGGTGTTACCGCTGCGGCAAGGCCGTTGGCCATAAAAATTGAGTTCATCCAGTTCGTTTTCAGATATTTCTTAATCTATGTCGGGTCTACCATTGACACCGAGTGAGGTGGCGCAGTGGTTAAACACTGAACTCGCATTCGGGAGGACGACGGTTCAATCCCGCGTCCGGCCATCCTGATTTAGGTTTTCCGTGATTTCCCTAAATCACTCCAGGCAAATGCCGGGATGGTTCCTTTCAAAGGGCACGGCCGACTTCCTTCCCCATCCTTCCCTAATCCGATGAGACCGATGACCTCGCTGTCTGGTCTCCTTCCCCAAAACAACCTACCCAACCAGACTCTACCATTGACAGATCGTTTTCGTCAGATACTATGAATCGCAGTCAACTTCAGAGTGAGAGTCTTCAGAAAACATCGCATTGTGATCTGCATACTTCTTTTGCTTCTGTCACACACACACACACACACACACACACATATGCAAAGCTAGGTCCGCTGGCTTACGGTGGGAGCGTGACAACCGCAGGGGCACAACTGTAAGTCGTAAAACTGTGCACCCTCCTAGACTGGCCTACACCTGGTTAACTTCTGACCGTAGGCGCGTCCTTTGTATTCCGTACATTGAAATATATTCTCTTTATTTTAACCTAATTTCCTGTTCTGTCCTGGATGACCACTCCAAGTCCTGACCGCTCGACCTCATGTACGTTGTCATCATAGGCCTTATGTAACAACCTTCTTCTCCCTTCCCTGCCCGTGTACAGCGGTCTCTTCACTGTATAGCTCACTGGGTTCAGATCTCGTTAGCATCACAGGGGTATGCTCAATACTCAGCAGTAATCTCACAGGGTTCCCTCAGCATCACTTGATGTGACTGGTACCCTTGTTTCACTTTTGTCGAAACACCTCTTCTGATCTCTTTTCAAGGCACTGTCTTAGCGAGAAAATAACTTTGTTTTCGGTTCTGTTGCCTATATGATTATACTAGAAACAAAACTTTGCTTTATGACTCTTTACTTTGTTTAATTTGCTGGATTTGGCTTGGTGGCTCATTCGATGTCAAACTATAAATTCGAAAATTTTGTGCCTGCTCGGTCCAAGACTTTTTCGCTAGTGCTCGACGTATCTTCCATCACTATCATTGTTTTGTGTACGAGATGCATTAAAGTTCTAAGGCCTCCGATTTTTTTTCTCCGGACTGGAAAGAAATAGAAACATGCGTATTGTTTTAAAATGAGGCCGCGTTCATTGTCAATACGTCCCAGAGATGGCAGCACCGTACGGCAGATGGAATTTTACCGCCAGCGGCGAGAATGAGAACTGTTTTAAATACTTAAAATGGCGACGTTTTCCTTACTTGAACAGCGTGCAATCATTCGTTTTTTCAATTTGCGTGGTGTGAAACCAATTGAAATTCATCGACAGTTGAAGGAGACATGTGGTGATGGAGGTATGGATGTGTCAAAAGTATGTTCGTGGGTGCGACAGTTTAATGAAGGCAGAACATAGTGTGACAACAAACTGAAACAACCTCGGGCTCGCACAAGCCGGTCTGACGACACGATCGAGAAAGTGGAGAGAATTGTTTTGGGGGATCGCCGAATGACTGTTGAACAGATCGCCTCCAGAGTTGGCACTTCTGTGGGTTCTGTGCACACAATCCTGCATGACGACCTGAAAATGCGAAAAGTGTCATCCAGGTGGGTGCCACGAATGCTGACGGATGACCACACGGCTGCCCGTGTGGCATGTTGCTGAGCAATGTTGACGCGCAACGACAGCATGAATGGGACTTTCTTTTCGTCGGTTGTGATAATGGATGAGACGTGGATGCCATTTTTCAATCCAGAAACAAAGCTCCAGTCAGCTCAATCGAAGCACACAGATTCACCGCCACCAAAAAAATTTCGGGTGACCGCCAGGGCTGAAAAAATGATGGTGTCCATGTTCTGGGACAGCGAGGGCGTAATCCTTACCCATTGCATTCCAAAGGTTCTTCCTACGAAAATGTTTTGAAGAACAAATTCCTTCCTGCACTGCAACAAAAACGTCCGGGAAGGGCTGTGCGTGTGCTGTTTCACCAAGACAATGCACCCACACATCGAACTAACGCTACGCAACAGTTTCTTCGTGATAACTTTGAAGTGATTCCTCATGCTCCCTACTCACCTGACCTGGCTCCTAGTGACTTTTGGCTTTTTCCAACAATGAAAGACACTCTCCGTGGCCGCACATTCACCAGCCGTGCTGCTATTGCCTCAGCGATTTTCCAGTGGTTAAACCAGACTCCTAAAGAAGCCTTCGCCGCTGCCATGGAATCATGGCGTGAGCGTTGTGAAAAATGTGTACATCTGCAGGGCGATTACGTCGAGAAGTAACGCCAGTTTCATCGATTTCGGACGAGTAGCTAATTAGAAAAAAAATCGGAGGCCTTAGAACTTGAATGCACCTCGTATAAGAAGCCATATAGCTGCACTTCAGTTCACATCCTGCTTTAAAATATACCACGCCCCCATCTATCCGACTGACTGGTACGCTTTATACATATACCTTTTTTGCCATCAGTCATCTGACTGGTTGGTAGTGACATTACAGATCTCCATCTACATGTGCCTATAGCACCAGGTAAGTTATTCCAAAAAATGGTTCAAATGGCTCTGAGCATTATGGGACTTAACTTCTGAGGTCATCGGTCCCATAGAACTTAGAACTATTTAAACCTAACTAACCTCAGGACATCACACACATCCATGCCCGAGGCAGGATTCGAACCTGCGACCGTAGCGGTCGCGCGGCTCCAGACTGTAGTGCCTAGAACCGCTCGGCCACTCCGGCTGGCGTAAGTTATTCCCCAAGTCTTAAGACAAGTCCTATCATTCTGTCCTTTGGTCTTGTCAGCATTTTCCACAAATTCTTATCATCGCCTATTCTGCAGTGATCCTTCTCATTTCTTATCGTATCAGACCACATTATTGCAGAGATCCTATTACAGCATCACATCTCAAACGCTTCGACTCTCTTCTCTTCCGGTTTCCTCATAGTCCACGATTCACTATCATACAATGCTGTACTCGAAGCGTACATTCCGAGAAATTTCTTACTCAAATTAAAGCCTGTGTTTGAAACTAGTAGTCTTGTTCCAGCAAGTAACGTTCTCTTTTCTTGAGCTAGTCTGCTTCTTATATCCCTCTTACTTCGACCATCATGCATTATTTAGCTTCCAAGGTAATGGAATTCCATCACTTCATCTACCCCGTGGTTCTCAATTTTGATGTTAAGTTTATCGCTAACCTCATTTCTGCTATTCCTCATTACTTTGGTTTTTCTTTGGTTTGCTGTCTGTGCGTATGCCGTGCTCACTGGACTGTTCATTCCATTTGGAGTATCGTGTAATTCTTCCTCACTTTCATTGTGGTCAGCAGTGGCATGAGTAAACTTGTCACTGAGCTCCCTTCTCCTTGAATGCTCCTGAATCTCTGTTTTATTTCCGTTACTGTACAGATTGAACATTATGGGACAAAGACGGCTTACATTCTTTTTGTCTTTCCCTGTAGCCTGTAACCTCCCCCTCACTTATCGACCTTAATGACAGTGAAAAATTAAACCGCGTGCACCAAATGGAAATTTGGGAAAAGCAATCGTCACCGAAGTTAATTTGTCGGTAAAGAGGGAGGAAAGGGTTACATCTAAATGAAAGGAAAAATGCAAATGAAACTAGTGGAAATTAATTTTGAAAAGGGATAAAGTTAATAAAGAAAGTAAATGTGCGGTCGTTACGTTAACAGTTAACTGGCGTTAATTAGATATTTGGGATTTGGGGAAAACTACGGTCGCCAGTCCTATGGACAACTACTATAATAACTGAAAATGAAATATTAATTCACATATAATTAGCACTAAAAGCGTGGCAACTGAAGGTTGACACGTGTTGTGTGAAAACTGAATGTTTGTCAGAAGTAATAAATTTCGCTACACTCTGACTTAATTTAGCAAAAGAATTAATAAAACAGGAAAATTGAAAGTTAATTTAGTGATTGAAATTAACAGTGAGCTTTGTTTCTGATGCACTACGAAATTCAGTAAAATAAGGTTAGTCTTGGGCTACCTCAACAATCAGTTCAAAAGCTACTTGAATCTACGCAATTTAGAAATAAGAGATTTAACTTTGAACTTGAATTAAATGATTCTGAACAATTAACAACAGCAAAATTTAGTATGTACCAAGCTGAGCTGCAGTCACAGGTAAGCTAAAATATGGTAACAAAACTCGCACTCTTAATTTGTGCTTGTGTAATCTAAATATTGTAGCCAGCTATGAATACTTTAACTGAACTTTGAAATTAAAGCAGTGAAATTGAGTGATATTACTTTAATGCTGGCGTTTGAATTTCAACGACACTCGGGTCCATTCCAGAAAAGGAAGGGATCCTGCTTGGTAATGCAATTGGGACAATGAGCAACAAAGGTTCATGCTCAGTTGCTGTAATTTTGTGGGGCAAATGGAACAATTTTAAAAGTTGAGGTCTGCCACACAGTTCTAAAACATTACGTGCTTCCAGTCTTCCTTGTTGGTTGATTGAAGGTTTGAAGTCGTCGATCGAGGAGGTGGCGACAATCACTCATTGTCAGCCGTCGCTGTTGCAGAAGCTGGACGTTGGTGCGCCTTCTTCTCGACTCGGTCACCAGTAGAGATGGGTCGAACTCGTTCATTCCCGTGAACTGCTTCATTCATTTCACTCTTTGCCGTGAAGCGTTCAAATGAAGTAGTTCATTCATGAAGTACGGAAGCCTGACGAAGTTGCCCAGTTCGCCACTCAGCCGCGGCTACGCTCGCTTCGCCTCGCTCGTACAATAAAGCTTCGGAATACTTCATAATTTTACCAACAGATGGCCGAACTATGCAGTAACGTGCACGCAACGTTTTACGCTCTTACGTCGGAGCTAACTTAAATAGAGTATGGTCGAAGGGGACAAAGGAAAGATAAACAGAGAAGCCTGTCACATATAAAGAAGGTATTACATTTAATCTTGCTCGACATTTTCTCATGAAGCGCCCAAAAAAGTCTTTATCTGCCAAGTGAAACATTATTTGTTGTATTCATGGACTGAAAACTAGGGCTACCAACGAAATGCAGTTCAATTTTATGTTCCTTTTAAAATTTAATCCAAAATAGAATGTGTATGTTTACCACTGTCACAAAGTCTATATATCTACTTTAAGTAATAATTCAGAAGTTTTCCTGTAGATTTATTTTTGTTGAGAATAATAACCCTCCAGATTCGAAACGTAAACTGTCACCTGTAGTCATTGGTACGATTTCAGTGTTATTAACATGTTGGCTGTGCGTGCTCATGCCTCATCGTTTGTATCTGTAATATTTATTTGTCCGCAAGCGCTGCCAACGGTAGGCTACCGGTAGACGCGAAGTATAACTGAACTGCACAAATAGTCACGGGTAATGATGTCAGCACTGCAGGAAGCAGCTGACGCTGCCTTCCCCTCGCCCCTCACCTCCAAAACCCCGCGCAAACCTATCGTTTCCCACAAACGCCGCGCGATTCGTCGACAGGCAGTAGAGGGGGAACTGAAGTGAAGGGAGAATAAGTGACGTAGCGCCGATGTAATGGGATGAGGGGAGAGGGGAAGAGAGTGAGTGAACTAGAAAAAAGTATGGAATATGTTATCTGTGAAGAGTTTGAAGCACGAGTTCATTGAAATTGAGTGGTTAGTTCACACTTCACTGGAGTGAAGCGTTCATTTAAACGACTCATTCACGAGCTCCCCATCACTAGTCACCAGGCGAAACGGGCTCTTGATGTGCGCCAGCTAATGCTTCCCGTCCGCGACACCGTGTCAGAAACTATCATAGCAAGTCGAGCGCAATTACATGCTGCCAAACCCCGAAAGCGCGGCAACTCGCGGGAGCTTCACACAACACATCTGCTCCACCGCCCTCTACCAGCCAGACTCCCCTCTGCCCGCGCTCCACGCGGCAGAGTTAACACTACCAAAGATCCTAAGCACTTTGGTTCTCCACACGACCTATCGATGTAGTCGTTCGATAGCATAGTTTTCCCTAGGCCAGACCCAGCGTAAAAATACAAATAATGTTTACAAAACAAATCAATTATACAACGACATAAATGCATAAATATATACATGCAAATAGTAAAACAATTACAATATATAAAGACACAGAAATGTCGTATCTTCAGGTAAAAAAATAAGGAAAAAATTTATAGTACAATAGATGGAAATAGGAGGATATGCATTTTTGGCGCTACAAGCTAAGACCTATTTTCCTGAGACTTTCAAGCACTTACGTCATTTTACACAGTTGAACGCTGTTTTTGGGTCGACAAATTCTAAAAAAAGGTGTCTGGATTTTTCTTGAGACTTGTCACTGTTATCAAGACAACGTCAGAACTGTCTATCTGATACCTTTACTTTTCTTACTAAACCTCATCTAACACATCTTTCATTTTCTTTCTCATTCGTGTGTCTATTATACTTGTCAGCACCCTGCAAGCATTAGCTGTTAAATACGAGGGTTGGAACTTAAATAGTGGCAACTATTTATTCACAACCGAAACAAAAGAGTTACATGTTTACACCTGTTACTGTGCTACAAACAAGTCACCAGAGTTCTGAAGAACCCGTTGCCAGCGATGTGAAAGGCGTAGTATACAGTTAACAGAGCCTGTTCTGTTGATAGTGTGAATGGAGCGGTCTACTGCCTGTCGAATCTGTGGAACAGTTCCGAAGCGAATGCCACGAAGTGATTCCTTCATCTTCGGAATCAAATCAAAGCCACAAGGATTTAAATCTGGGGAGTATGGTGGATGGTACAGTACTTCCCAGTCCCATAGACCGAACAGAGCAGCCACAGCTTGCGCTTTATACGCCCGCGCATTGTCGTGCAAAATGATGGGTGGGTTGCGCAGAAATTGTCGCCACTTCTTTCGAAAATCTGGTCGCAGGTGATGCTCCAAAAACGAGCAGCTTTGCGAAAGAAGCGGTGACACTTTCTGCGCAACCAACCCATCATTTTGCACGACAATGCGCGGGCGCAAGCTGTGGCTGCTCTGTTCGGTCGATGGGACTGGGAAGTACTGTATCATCCACCATACTCCCCGGACTTTGGTCCTTGTGACTTTGATTTGATTCCGAAGATGAAGGAACCACTTCGTGGCATTCGCTTCAGAACTGTTCCACAGATTCGACAGGAAGTAGACCGCTCCATTCGTACCATCAACGGAAGAGGCTCTGCTAACGGTGTACTACGCCTGCCACATCGCTGGCAACGGGTTCTACACAATGCTAGTGACTACTTTGAAGGACAGCAACAGGTGCAAACATGTAACTCTTTTGTATCGGTTGTGGATAAATACTTGCCACTATTCAAGTTCCAACCTACGTAGTTTGTGTGACAGTGGTTGCATTTATCTGCCTTAGCTGTCTTCGGAATTGTGTGAATGATATTCTTCCGACAGCCTGATAGTAAGTCTCTTGTCTCAAAGAATCTACAGACTAACTGGAATAATCATTTTATTGCCACTTTCCCCAAAGTCATTAGAAATTCTGAAGGAATGTTATCTTTCCCTTCTACCTTATTCGATCTCAAGTCTTACAAATGTCTCTTTGACACTAATACTAGCTCCCCTATGTCTTCCATATCGATTCTCATTCCTCATTCTATCACGTAATCCTCCCAGTCATAGAGTACTTCAGTATCCCCTTTCCACTTATTTGCTTTCTTCCCTGCATTCAGTAGTGGAATTCCGATTGAACTATTACTTTTTACAGTTTTTCTTTTAATTTCACAGAAGTTTGCTTTCACTTTTCTGTATGCTGAGTCATGACTTCCGACAGCCATTTCTTTTTCGATTTTTTCGTATTTTTGCTGTGTTTGTCTGTCCAGTTTCTGTGAGTGCCCTTTTTATGTATGTCCGGTCTGCTTCATATTAAGTGCCTAGTGTGGTATTAATTATCACAGTAGCTACAGCCTATGAGAACGTCAAATGCACATCATCATTCCTCATTGTTTCTGTATCCCACTCCTAACACATTGATTCTTCCAAACAATACTTTATCCCACTCTTCGTCATTACGAAATTGTGATCGAGTGTATCTTTGCGTAGTTATGCATTACAGTCCAGTATCTGATTTCTGAATCTACTTCTGACCACAATGTACAGTAATCCAGCTGGTGTCTTCCCTTTTCCGGATGTATCACCTCCTCTTTAGATGCCTGAAGAGTACACTTGCTATTACTACCTGTTTTTTTTTCAGAACTCAATGAATCTTTCACCTCTGTCAGTCCTTCACCGAGTCGTTAACTTATGTAACTCTATCCTCTGGAGATGGATATGACACCGCCAATAGATTCGAGCCTAGTAAAGCACTTTCACGTTAGATATACAGATTGATACTGGTTTACTTAATAATTTTAAGTGTAGTATACTTTGAAAAATGATTCTCCCAATTAAGCAGAAATGCACGTCATTTTAACTGATTTGATAAAAATATCAAGTGCAGAAAAGTAGAACAACGCTGCTAGAAAAGATCTGCGAACACGGGACAGTAGAAGATTGCCAGTGAAGGTAGAATAAAGAAAGAAGCAAAGTGGTTCACTTCATATTGTACCTAACTGGAATGTCCCCTATGTCTCTACTTTTATACACGTACACTGTGTGGTCAAAAGTATCCGGACACCCCACAAAAAATACGTTTTTCATATTAGGTGCAGTGTGCTGCCACCTACTGCCAGGTATTTCATGTTAGCGACCTCGGTGGTCATTAGACACCGTGAGAGAGCAGAATGGGGCGCTCCGTGGAACTCACGGACTTCGAACGTGGTCAGGTGATCGGGTGTCACTTGTGTCATACGTCTATATGACAGATTTCCACACTCCTAAACATCCCTAGATCCACTGTTTCCGATGTGATAGTGAAGTGGAAACGTGAAGAGACACGTACAGCACAAAAGCGTACAGGCCGACCTCGTCTGTTGACCGACATAGACCGACGACAATTGAAGAGGGTCGTGATGTGTAACAGGTAGACATCTATCCAGACAACCACTCAGGAATTCCAAACTGCATCAGGATCCATTGCAAGCAGGCGAGAAAACTTGAATTTCATGGTCGAGCGGAGCGGTTCTACGCGCTACAGTCTGGATCCGCGCGACCGCTACGGTCGCAGGTTCAAATCCTGCCTCGGGCATGGATGTGTGTGCTGTCCTTAGGTTAGTTAGGTTTAAGTAGTTCTAAGTTCTAGGGGACTGATGACCTCAGAAGTTAAGTCCCATAGTGCTCAGAGCCATGGTCGAGCGGCTGTTCATAAGCCACACGTCACGCCGGTAACTGCCAAACGACGCCTCGCTTGGGGCAAGGAGCGTAAACATTGGACCATGGAACAGTGGAAAAACGTTGTGTGGAGTGACGAATCACGGTACACAACGTGGCGATCCGATGGCACGGTGAGGGTATGGCCAACGCCCGGTGAACGTCATCTGCCAGCGTGTGTAGTGCCAACAGTAAAATTCGGAGACGGTGGTGTTTTTCATGGAGGGGGCTTGCACCCCTTGTTTTGCGTGGCACTATCACAGCACACGCCTACACCGATGTTTTAAGCATCTTCTTGCTTCCCACGTTTGAAGAGTAATTCGGGGATGGCGATTGCATCTTTCAACACGATCTAGTACCTGTTACAATGCACTGCCTGTTGTGGAGTGGTTACACGATGATAACATCCCTGTAATGGACTGCTCTGCACAGAGTTCTGACCTGAATCCTATAGAACATCTTTGGGATGTTTTGGAACGCCGACTTCGTGCCAGGCCTCACCGACCGACATCGATACTTCTCCTCAGTGCAGCACTCCGTGAAGAATGGGCTGCCACTCCCCAGGAAACCTTCGAGCACTTGACTGAACGTATGCCTGCGAGAGTGGAAGCTGTCAGCAAAGCTAAGGATAGGCCAACACCATACTGACTTCTAGCATTACCGATGGAGCGCGCCACGAACATGTAAGTCATTTTCAGCCTGATATCCGGATACTTTGGATCACATAGTGTACATGGATTTGTGGGATTACCGAATACGTACATAACGTTCGCTGCTGTTCATCGATAGGTAATGCCATCGTGAAGACTTCAGAGATGAGGTATGCTTTGTTGGAAATGTGGTCTTCCTGTCGTGGATTTGTTCTGAATTCGGTCCATGGGACTCTAAATTGGCAATGGTTAGCGAGGATGGTAGTTGATAAACAGTGATATATATAATAAGAGTCGAAGGATATGAAAGGGGAGCAACAGTTGAGAAGGGAGTTAGACAGGGTTGTCGACTATTCTGACGTTACGCAAGCAGTAAAGAAAACTAAGGAGAAATTTGGGAAGTGAATTTAAGTTCAGGAAGATTTTTTTTTTCTAATGACATTGTAATTCTGTCAGAGACGGCAAAGGATTTGATAGATCAGCCGAACAGAATGGATAGTGTCCTGAAAAGAGGTTATAAGATGAACATCAACAAAAGTAAAATAAGGGTAATGGTATGTAGTCGAATTAAATAATGCGATGCTCAGGAGATTAGATTAGAAAAGTAGTCGACGTGTTTTATTATTTGGGCAGCAAAATAACTGATGGTGACCGGAGTTAAGAGGACACGAAATACAGCCTGCCAATACCAAGAAAAGCGCTTCTAACAAAAAGAACTTTATTAAGATCTAATACGAAATTAAATGTTATAAAGTCTTTTCTGAACGCATTTGTGTGGAATGTAGCATTATGCGAAAGTGAAACGTGGATGATAAACGGCTCCGACGAGAAAAGAATGGAGCCTTCTGAAATGTGGTGCCGCAAAAGAATGGCTAAGACTGGATGGAGAGACTGAATAGCTAATGAGGATGTACTAAATCGTGCCGGGGAGAAGACAAGATTTATGGAACAACTTGACTAAAAGAAGGACTCGGTTGATAGGATGTTTTCTGAGGCATCAAGGTGTTGTCGGTTTTGTAATGGAGGGAAGTGTGGGGGTAAAAAGTGGAGAGGGAGACCAAGGCTTGTCTATACACAATGAGAAGCTTCAAATGGATGTAGGCTGCAAAGGCTTGCATAGGACAGACTATCGTGAACAGCTGCATCATACTAGTCTTCAGGCTGAAGACCGCAACGACATAGCATCGAAAGGAGAATCGAGGAGTAGTGGTTAAATATTCCAATGGGGGCGAGAACCATGAACATATCAGTTACCTGGAGTATGCTATTTGTACTTGAGTATTTGTGTTTGAGTAAGTATTTGAAGTATACTCTTGGATACACAGGTACATACATAACAGGTACATTTATCAGTGGAAGCAACTATAGGGCTTGGAATCAATTGAAGTCTAATGGTTAGACAAGGGCTGGACACGTTAGGTGCCTGCGAGGCTGCGCGGCTATGTTGTTGTTGTGTTCAGTCCTGAGACTGGTTTGATGCAGCTCTCCATGCTACTCTGTCCTGTGCAAGCTTCTTCATCTCCCAGTACTTACTGCAATCTACATCCTTCTGAACTACTTAGTGTATTCATCTCTTGGTCTCCCAATACGATTTTTACCCACCACGCTGCCCTCCAGTACTAAATTGGTGATCCCTTGATGCCTCAGAACATGTCCTACCAACCGGTCCCTTCTTCTTGTCAAGTTGTGCCACAAACTAGTACGCGCAAAATGCCGCGACCGCTAGATCCACAGTCGGATGGTGAAGCGTGGAGAGGGTGGTAGATGGGGGGGGGGGGGGGGCTCAGTGCCCTGGAGGAAAAGTGCCGTTCTAAAATGAAGTTTCCGCTCGCACTTTTTGTAAATAATAAGCGGGGTTGCTGCATGCCTACACTTGCATCGTGACCGTTCAGAAAAATCTATTGCCACCTCTGCTTTCGTTAGGATGTAAAAAGAATTCCACCGAAAATGCAGTGATTTATTTTCGCATGGCTTGTCAACCATTTGTAACTTTCAGAGAAACGTCATGAGTGCCGAATTTTGAGTAAAACCTACACATCTCTCTTATTTGCATGTCAAAATCTGCTTTTTTTAGCCAAAACACAGCGGAATTTACAGTCTTGCTGCACTAACATGATGTGCAGATGCAGTTGCGAGAGAATTCTGAAATAGTGGTTCATTAATTTTATTAAGTGAGAAACTGAGGGAAAAGTAAAATCAGTAGCTTGGTACAGAAAAACGTGTAATGTCATCGCGTATGTTGTTCCAAAATCCATAGCATTTCTCGTTTCAGCAGCTATCGATGGCCCTTAAAAATTACATTGTTTCACTGAAAACGTCTGTAGTTATTGGAATAATACGCCACATAAAGGAGTTTTATATAATAACGGTACGGTAAAATACTCTCCTCTTTGCGTGCTATCGTTTGCTAAAATCTCATTTCGATATATGAAACCGTTTATTAAAAATGAGGAATGTTGTGGATATTTCACTCTGTCCTTATCGCTGGCGCGGCGCGATCGCAAATGAGTGTGCTACGTCAGATCAGTTTTCTCGAGATTGATGACCTCTACCCATGTCTAAAGAAAAATTCAATATGTTAGCTAAATTTCATACGCAGCAACATATTATGTAATGAGCACCAAACGCATGATCATAGCGACCACTAGTTTTTATTGCACGCTTTGCCGAATTTCGCGTAGTGTCTTTCTTCCACATAAACATAACAATAACTATGACCGTTAACGAAGTGATGAGCACTTGTTCATGAACCTGACATATAAAGCTGTAAGTGAATCAAAAATGATTTAGTTTTTGTGAATAGTTTTTGTAAAATCGTTTGAGACAGATTGCAAGATGCGCACCTCGATGCTGTCATCGGTGACGGGTCGAAAAGTGGCAAACAGTATCGGCCTCCCCTTCCGAACGAAAGAATGAACTCGGCCAGCGCTTTGGAAGATAACTCGTCACTGCGCATCAGCCACCGTATCCTGCAAGACCTTTGCCGTGGGCATTTGTATCGAAGTGCAGGCCGCGATGCGTGCGTAGCTCAAATACTCTTAACTCGCGAAAGAGACGGATAGTACACGATAAACAGCTCACTCTCGAGTTTGCAGTCACGTTAGTATTCTTTCCACTGTCGTAAATATTACAGGAGGACAATGCAATCAATACTTACAACATAATATAACGTGTGCATAGCATTTTCTGAAATGCGGCTTTAAAGACAGGACTTCTGTTACACAGAAGTGCTATCTAATGAAAAAGTAATAACAGCTTACAACAATTCTGTCGTGAAGAGAGGCAAATGCATTTACGCTAGTGTGCACGCTTTAATGTTCCATCTTGTCTTATAAGACTTTACGTCTTAATGCCAGTTGAAAAAACTTCTAAAACAGCACCTCAACACAAAATGGAAATGAAATGATCGTATGGCATTGTTGGCCGGAAGGCCCCATGCGGAGGAGTTCTGCCGCCGTATTGCAAGTCCTTTTTAAAGTTCACGCCACTTCGGCGACTTGCGGGTTAATGATGATGAACACCATGATGGATACACAACACCCAGTCGGCTGTCGGGAATCGAACCCGGACCCCTGCGTGCGAAGCGGAAACGCTACCCTTTTTTTGTGCAATAAGCTTTATTGAACAAACTAACAGTACATATATATACACAATGCAACAGATCTTCAAGGTACCATTTAAACATATACAAAACATTGTTAGTTAAACAAAAATATTAGAATAACATTAAATACGAGGTGCATTCAAGTACTAAGGCCTCCGATTTTTTTTCTCCGGACTGGAAAGAGATAGAAACATGCGCATTGTTTTAAAATGAGGCCGCATTCATTGTCAATACGTCCCAGAGATGGCAGCACCGTACGGCAGATGGAATTTTACCGCCAGTGGCGAGAATGAGAACTGTTTTAAATACTTAAAATGGCGACGTTTTCCTTACTTGAACAGTGTGCAATCATTCGTTTTCTGAATTTGCGTGGTGTGAAACCAACTGAAATTCATCGACAGTTGAAGGAGACATGTAGTGATGGAGTTATGGATGTGTCGAAAGTGCATTTGTGGGTGCGACAGTTTAATGAAGGCAGAACATTGTGTGACAACAAACCGAAACAAACTCAGGCTCGCACAAGCCGGTCTGATGACATGATTGAGAAAGTGGAGAGAATTGTTTTGGGGGATCGCCGAATGACTGTTGAACAGATCGCCTCCAGAGTTGGCATTTCTGTGGGTTCTGTGCACACAATCCTGCATGACGACCTGAAAATGCGAAAAGTGTCATCCAGGTGGGTGTCAGTGCTGAAAAAATGATGGTGTCCATGTTCTGGGACAGCGAGGGCGTAATCCTTACCCATTGCGCTCCAAAGGGCACTACGGTAACAGGTGCATCCTACGAAAATGTTTTGAAGAACAAATTCCTTCCTGCACTGCAACAAAAACGTCCGGGAAGGGCTGCGCGTGTGCTGTTTCACCAAGACAACGCACCCACACATCGAACTAACGTTACGCAACAGTTTCTTCGTGATAACAACTTTGAAGTGATTCCTCATGCTCCCTACTCACCTGACCTGGCTCCTAGTGACATTTGGCGTTTTCCAACAATGAAAGACACTCTCCATGGCCGCACATTCACCAGCCGTGCTGCTATTGCCTCAGCGATTTTCCAGTGGTCAAAACAGACTCCTAAAGAAGCCTTCGCCGCTGCCATGGAATCATGGCGTCAGCGTTGTGAAAAATGTGTACGTCTGCAGGGCGACTACGTCGAGAAGTAACGCCAGTTTCATCGATTTCGGGTGAGTAGTTAATTAGAAAAAAAAAATCGGAGGCCTTAGAACTTGAATGTACCTCGTACAACAAAATATAACATATTCTGTCTTCTTCCTTTTTATTATTATTTTTGTCGATGCACGAGAACGTGATGTGATGAGTAGGCATGGCACACCCCAACTTTGAGGGGGTTGAAGTAGGACGCTGCGGAGATAGCCAGCAAAAGTTTGTCGGTAAGATGGTTTTCGGGTGAGTGTGCTGTGCGCGGTCACAAATTTGTACCAGAAGTCAAGGACTGTAAGCGGACCACTCTGAAAGAGGTATTCTAAAGCCTGTCCTCAAAACCAGATGAGTGTATAGTGCTTGGCAAGAGGGTAGTGAAATGTCTGGGGCAACAACAAGAAATCTGGGGTTACCGTCGTTGGCGGGGCACGGAGGCAAAAGCCCACGATTCGTTGGATGAGGAGCCATACGTTTCGTTTGAGGGGGCACGTAAGACGGTGCTTGTCGGTGTCTTCGAGCTGACAGTCAGGGCAGAGTGGGGAGGTGGCCAGTCCTACGCGATAAAGTCGACCATTAGTCGGGAATCCGGTACGCTACGGAGGCGAACATCTCAACCCAACTCGTGTACTTCACAAACAAGCAGCACTTCGCCATAATCACACTCCAGCTTACCCAGGCAGGATTTAAATTGCTGATGTCCCAAACCGTGCGACCTCAGTTAATAAACCGTTTTCACAACATCCATGACGCCACTTATTTTGGGACATTTTGACAGTAGATTAACACGATGTAGGATACTCTGTATCGCAGGTACTTCCTGCCAGATAATAACTTCTTTCAGTTGTTCATTATCAGAACAGCTACACCTCTTTATCAATCATTGCAGGAATGCAAATTGGAAATTTGTAGTAAGTTCCTATGGGGCCAAGGTGCTGAGGTTATCGGTCCCTAAGCTCACGCACTACTTAATGTAACTTAAACTAACTTAACGTTAAGGACAACACACGCCCAAGCCCGAGGGAGGACTCGAACCTCCGACGGGGGTAGCCGCGCGAACCGTGGCAAGGCGCCACAGACCACACGGCTACCCGGCGCGGCTTACATATGTGCTTTCACCGAGCGAGGTGGCGCAGTGGTTAGCACACTCGGCTTGCATTCGGGTGGACGACGGTTCAATCCCGCGTCCGGCTATTCTGATTTTGGTTTTCCGTGATTGCCCTAAATCTCTTCAGGCAATTGCCGGGATGGTTACTCTGAAAGGGCACGGCCGACTTCCTTCCTCATCCTTCCCTAATCTGATGAGACCGATGACGTCGCAGTTTGGTCTTTTCCTCCCAAATCAACCAACCAACCATATATACTTTCATCCAACACGAAAGAGAAGAAAGTCTTTAGTCTTATCTTTCAGTGGCGTTTCCACTTCGTTTTGCCATATCTTCGATGAGTCTGCAAACTTTTCTCTGTGAAAAAGGAATTTTTTCGAAAACCGGAAGAGCTGCTGGACACAAGATTGTCGTGGGAGAAATAAGACACCCTTCATCAAACTCCCCATCACTGAACGAGGTGTGAGATATCTCACTCTCAGTTCACTACCATTGTGGATGACATGGTTCTCTTTCTGTAAAATTGAGACCACATACTTCGTAAATAATAGCAACATTTCTTTCCTGTTTTATCTGGAGAAGTTTGACCTTCCTTTCGTTACTATGCAAACTGATAACGATTTGCTGACGAAGGAGCTGAAAATGTCGCTTTACATTGCACTGCTTCCACGCCGACAAACTAACATTGGAAAAGATACACTCAGAGCCGGCTTTTGTGTCAATAACAAAAGAATCTTCTTCCCACTGCGGGCTGAAGCGTAGGGATTCATAGACTTTCGTTTTGAGGGTCTTAACTACTCCTCAGCCATTTTCCTTTCATTAATTTTGTCCTACCACGGACACCAAAGAGACTTCGACACTGACAGCACTAACGACACGAAGTAAACAGGCGCTTCTTGCAGCGTGCGTATCGATAACAAACAAGCGGTGCTAGCAGAGAAATGGAGGGGGAACAGTTGGCTGATAGCACCCGCGGGCAAGCAGCGTGGACAATAACGGTCGCCCGCCCCTGCATTAGCGCATTTTCCCACCCCTAGGTTAGAACATGGATTCCTATGACACAGACGGTGTAGAGCACAAAACTGCTCGTCTCCCAAACATTCATTTTCGCGACTCTGCGCTCAGTTCTTCTATGCTGGTCCTGGCTCTGCAGCCTCATGAGTCACTGCAATTCCGCGGCCAGCAGACATTTCGTAACTACTGTTTGGCGGCCGCCGCGACAGATAACGGATTGCAGCGTCCTCTCAGAACGGACCGTTAGTCGAAACGCACTTGCTTTAGCGAGTAAGTGAGTTATAGGTCACGGCAGCGCCCCAAGTTTCGTATCATGTTCAGTCCATTTCAAGACTCGAGGCAGTCGTTATTGGGGGCAAAAAGGAGTGCTATGTGCCACTAGATAGGTGTCTCGTTCAACAGTTTAACAGCCCATAATTCATGACGGTGGCCCCCTGTCCTTGCAGTCGCCTTGGAGAAGATGGGATACAGATTAGCGGTATTCGTTTGACATTTCGTATGTTTTTTTTTTTTTTTTTTTTTGCATATTGCGTTTTTCGGGCAGTGGTACCACACTACTGGTCATTAAAATTGCTATACTACGAAGATGACGTGCTACAGACCCGAAATTTATACGACAGGAAGAAGGTGCTGTGATATGCAAATGATTAGCTTTTCAGAGTATTCACACAAGCTTGGCGCCGGTGGCGACACCTACTACATGCTGACATGAGGAAAGTTTCCAACCGATTTCTCATACACAAACAGCATTTCACCGGCGTTGCGTGGTGAAACGTTGTTGTGATGCCTCGTGTAAGGAGGAGAAATGCGTACGATCACGTTTCCGACTTTGATAAAGGTCGGGTTGTAGCCTATCGCGATTGCGGTTTATCGTATCGTGATATTGCTGCTTGCTTTGGTCGAGATCCAATGACTGTTAGCAGAACACGGAATCGGTGGGTTCAGGAGGGTAATACGGAACGCCGTGCTGGATTCCAACGGCCTCGTATCACTAGCAGTCGAGATGACAGGCATATTATCCCCATGGCTGTAACGGATCGTGCAGCCACGTCTCGATCCCTGAGTCAACAAATGGGGACGTTTGCAAGACAACAACCATCTGCACGAACAGTTCGACGACGCTTGCAGCAGCATGGACTATAGTTCGGAGACCACAGCTGCGGTTACCCTTGACGCTGCATCACAGACAGGAGCGCCTGCGATTGTGTACTCGACGACGAACCTGGGTGCACGAATGGCAAAACGTCATTTTTTCGGATGAATCCAGGTTCTGTTTACAGCATCATGATGGTCGCATCCGTGTTTGGCGACATCGCGGTGAACGCACATTGGAAGCGTGCATTCTTCATCGCGATACTGGCGTATCACCCGGCGTGATGGTATGGCGTGCCATTGGTTACACGTCTCGGTCACCTCTTGTTCGCATTGACGGCACTTTGAACAGTGGACGTTACATTTCAGATTTGTTACGACCCGTGGAATTACCCTTCATTCAATTCCTGCGAAACCCTACATTTCAGCAGGATAATGCACGACCGCATGTTGCAGGTCTTGTACTGCCTTTCTGGATACAGAAAATGTTCGACTGCTGCCCTGGCCAACACATTCTCCAGATCTCTCACCAATTGAAAACGTCTGGTCAATGGTGGCCGAGCAACTCGCTCGTCACAATACGCCAGTCACTACTGTTGATGAACTGTGGTATCGTGTTTAAGCTGCGTGATCAACTGTACCTGTACACGCCATCCAAGCTCTGTTTGACTGAACGCCCAGGCGTATCAAGGCCGTTATTATGGCCAGAGGTGGTTGTTCTGGGTACTAATTTGTCAGGATTTATGCACTTAAATCGCGTGAAAATGTAATCACATGTCAGTTCTAGTATAATATATTTGCCCAATGAATACCCGTTTTATCATCTGCATTTATTCTTGGTGTAGCAATTTTAATGACCAGTAGTGTACTTAAGAAGAAACACAGAATAAAGGCATCAGTCACTTCTAGATCTCAGGAAGACGACGGGACAATCGTCTAAACTCTGGTAATGCATGAAGGAAAACGAGACTGCAGGCGCACACGTAGTACTTGAGTAATGATAACAAAACCATCGGCTGTATTTGAATATATCGTCGTTTATTGTTTTTAATACATGCCACCAGTTTCGCCACCGCATGATGCCATCTTCAGGTCCCCAACGTAATCTACCATCCACAACCGTTTTTCTGTGCAATGAACACAATCGTATCCAGCGGGCCAAAATTAACTCGATTCCGAACCTTCCGTGGCAACAACAAGCCCAACATGGTCAGACGACAACATATTTCGGAAATCGTTAGGGCATTCAGTATTCCGAGATCCACAGCATCAAGAGTGTGACGATAATACCAGATTTCAGGCGTTACCTCTCACCACAGACAACGCAGTGGCCGACCGACTTCACTTAACCCTGTGGTGTTTGAATTTCACTGCAGTGGTCAATTCTCTGGCGTTTTCAATCAGTCATGAGGCTGCAAATTCATGCAGAAAACAACACCAGTAGGGAGTGGCCACTGCAGTGAACTGTGTGCATATGCAGCCTCAGGACTGAATGAAAACGCCAGAGAAGTGACCATTAACAGCTGTCTATTGTAGTGGACGCCAAAGGTTGCGTTTCATTGGCAGGACTCTTAGAAGATGCAACAAGTCCACTAAAGAGACAGCTTACACTACACTCGTTCGTCCTCTGTTAGAATATTGCTGCGCGGTGTGGGATCCTTACCAGGTGGGATTGTCAGAGGACATCGAAAGGGTGCAAAAAAGGGCAGCTCGTTTTGTATTATCACTTATTAGGGGAGAGAGTGTGGCAGATATGATACGCGAGTTGGGATGGAAGTCATTAAAGCAAAGACGTTTTTTGTCGCGGCGAGATCTATTTACGAAATTTCAGTCACCAACTTTCTCTTCTGAATGCGAAAATATTTTGTTGAGCCCAACCTACATAGGTAGGAATGATCATCAAAATAAAATAAGAGAAATCAGAGCTCGAACAGAAAGGTTTAGGTGTTCGTTTCTCCCGCGCGCTGTTCGGGAGTGGAATGGTAGAGAGATAGTATGATTGTGGTTCGATGAACCCTCTGCCAAGCACTTAAATGTGAATCGCAGAGTAATCATGTAGATGTAGATGTAGATGCGCCACAGGGTTAATGACTGTGAGTAGCGGTGTTTGCGTCTAGTTGTTAGTGCTAACAGACAAGCTACACTGCGGGCAATAAACGCAGAAATCAATTTGGGATGCACGACGAACGTATCCGTTAGGAAAGTGCGGCGAAACGTGGCGTTAATGGGCTACGCCAGCAGACGACCAACGCGAATGCCTTTGCTAACAGTGCGACATCGCCTGCAGCGTCTCTCCTGGGCGCGTGACCATATTGTTTGGTCCACAGACGACTGGAAAACCGTGGCCTGGGGCCCTATTCTGTATCTTTAATATCGATCGGTGTAGTTGGTTCGTTTCGGTAGTGACGTCATTTTCGGTTCTTTATCGAAATATCCTATTCAGTAAGCTTCTGAGAGCTGCTGCCGAACGGTCCCCCCACTGATTTTACGACAATTGTACCGAGAGGTTTTGGATTTCGGTGTGGTCCTGTCGATCGGTGAGCTGTGGTTTATGAACACCTATAAATTGTTATTTTAAACATATTTAGCGGTTTTAGCTTTGGATTTAGTGATTGTGTTATTAAATAATCACCAGAGGACGCATCCTGTTGGAAAGTGAGTTCATAATTGTTGTGGGTTGGCAGGAGAGCCAACACCGGGTACTAGAGGAAGCCGAAAGGCACGCGTTTAAGCTCACGCATGCTGGCCTGAGATCTGGAACAGGACAAGGAAATTAGACTTTAGAAAAACGGACGTAGCTGGTGGAATACTTAACTTTAATCCATTAATGATGTGCGTCGCTCTTGGCTGTACATGATTCAGTATCAACAGTAACTGGTAATGGCGCCTTGCTAGGTCGTAGCAAATGACGTAGCTGAAGGCTATGCTAACCATCGTCTCGGCAATTGAGAGCGTATTTTGTCAGTGAACCACCGCTAGCAAAGTCGGTTGTGCAACTGGGGCGAGTGCTAGGAAGTTTCTCTAGACCTGCCGTGTGGCGGCGCTCTGTCTGCAATCATTGATAGTGCCGACACGCGGGTCCGACGTATACTAACGGACCGCGGCCGATTTAAAGGCTACCACCTAGCAAGTGTGGTGTCTGGCGGTGACACCACAATAATAGACCATTTTCCTTTGTTAGAAATATGGTTAGGTTAGGTTGTTACTGTGAATGATTACATCCAAAAAGAAAACGTTTTCAGTCGATATTCTCTCAAAATACGTGTTATTTAAATGCAAATAAGAGTTTAAAGATCAATAAATAGCAAGACATCGGCTCTGCTTACATATATTACATGAGTGTGAACTGACGTTACTAGTGACTTTGTGTAATTTTTCCCACAAATGGTTTGTTAGTAGTTATCGAAACGTGTTTAGAACTTTCAAGTAACAATGGAAAGCAATTATGTGAAGCTTGATATTAGAAACTTTCCAAACTATTACGGAGCGTCGTTTGGCAACGAAGTCAGCCTACGTTCCTCCCGAATAGTACAAGAATTCAGCCACACGTAGCTGTTGTTTAGCGTAGCGAAGTGGTTGCCGGCACGGTAGCTCAGCGTGTTCGGTCAGAGAGCCGGTTGACCGCTGTAATAAAAAACTGAGTGGAAGGTTCAACCACCGAACCTGAATAGGATGTCTTGCGACGTCCGCAACAACCAAACACAACGATCAATAATGAACAAAATGCAAAAAACAAAAAAAAAGTGGTTAGGGCGCAGGATTGCTATACGTAAGGACACGGGTTCGTGCACGGAAAGGTGCAAACTTTTTTTTTTCCTCTTCATATATGCAAAACGTTCTGAGACATTGTTATTCGTATAAGTATATTTATTTATTTATTTATGCATTTATTTTACCTGGCAAGATTAGGGCCTTCAGGCCCTCTCTTACACCTAACCAGGCATACTCAGATTGAACGAGTTACAGTTCCTACAGAACATTAAGGACATATAACGTGTTATACAGTATTAATGTTACAGAAAAAAGAAATAGAGATATAACAGTAGTACAATGGCAATTATAACAATCAAAGAAATAATTATAACAATCAATAATAATAATAATAATAATAATAATAATAGTAATGACTATGTATATGAAAGTAAACATATTTTTCTTTTATGAATGTCAGTCCTATTACTAGTTGGGAATTTTCTCGTTATGTTCTTGCAGCTTGTGAGTTATTCTCATCGGGCAGAGACATAAGACGATAGAATGGGGTGAAAGAGATATAGAAGAGGTAGATAGGTTAGAGGAAGAGAAATAGAATGGTAAAATTCGAAGCTATGATGGAGAGGAGAAAGAAAGATACGAGAGGGGTACAACAATGGTGGCTATACCGTCCCTAATATGTAAGTTTTGAGTTCCCTCTTGAATGTTGAGTGGTTCTGGATAAGACGCAGATCACAGGGGATCGCATTCCATAGTCGTATGGCTGAGATGGAGAATGACACGGAGAAAGATTTTGTGTTATGTAAAGGTACAGCCAAGGTGCTAGATGTATCCGATCTGGTATTGCGGTTGTGGAATAATGATAGGTGTTTAATGTGAGAAGATAAGTATTGGGGGCACCAGTGGCTAAGAAATCGATGAAGTAAGCACATCGTGTGAAGATCGCGTGCCTTATGTGTGCGTATCCAACCTAGCTGGGTGTATGAAGGACTCATATGATCATACAACCGTATATTACACACGTATCTAACGCAAGCATTCATCACTAGCTCGAGGCATCTCGAATTTTCACTATTTGTGCCGTGTTGAACTACATCACAGTAGTAAAGATTAGGCAAGACTAGTGTTTGGACTAATTTTTGTTTAACATGGGTTGGAAATATTTTTCTAAATTTTTGAATTGCATGGAGGGAGGAGAGCGATTTCCGGCAAGCTGTGACTGCTTGTTCTTCCCAGTTTAGGTGTTCATCCAAGATTATTCAAAGGTCTTTTACTGTTTTTTGGTATGGTAGTTGGGTACCATTGAGGAGTATTTGAGGGACTGTTTCGCGAAAGTACCGGCTGATTAACTTTGGATGAGATATAAGTATGACCTGGGATTTCTTGGGGTTTAGTTTCAGACCTAGGTTCTGTCCCCTTCGAGAAACAGAGCAAAGATCTGCGTTCATACTCGCTACCGCGTCAGCAATGTTCTTGGGGCTTGCACTTATGTACTGTTGGATGTCGTCGGCATATAGATGGTAGTTGCAGGAGAAGTTGTTTCTGCAATATTAATTACATGTAACAGTGCACTTCCTCAGTAATGATTTCGTGATTTCTGTGTGTTTAAAATATGATATTGTTGGAGATGAAACTGCTGTGAGTGAAACAACCGACAGTGACCTTTATATTTTTTTCTTGTTAGAAATAATTCACCATTTTTTCCGAATATGTAGCGATTTCCGAGTATGCGGTTAGATGGGAATCTAAGAGCACAACTTAAATTACTGGGACTGTAACTAGCAGCAGTCATCTTCATAATCTTGCTTGCCACAAGTCTTTATCTGCGATCGGACCCTCAACAACAGTAGACAGAGACGAAAGATCTCCGCCGTAATATTTTTAGACTGTTCAATAACAAGTGCCTCTCCATACCCAGGGTTGCTGTGTTTGTTTCAAATAAAATACCCATAAACGACAATCACAATAGCAATCCTTAACGCTCTTTCAGTGGCACTGAACTGTGAACCTACTAACCTCATTTTCGTCCTACATTTCCGCCGGTATTTTAGCAACACTTCGTACTGCGAAAACGCAAGTTCTGTACTGCAAAGAATAGCGCGCCTGCGTCGTCTGCTAGCCGCTTTTTGTTCGTGGCGCTGTGCGCACTCCAGTGCGCATGCGCGGATGTGCGGCCGCTTGCTTTTGATTGGCTTGCGCGACGCGAACCGACAACAGCGCTTCGGTTCTCTAGACCCGAACGGTATCGCTACCGAAATGCATACTGAATAAAAATGGGACTCTAATTCGAGTACTAGACCGTTCGGTGCTCTTGAGTACCGAAACGATCGGCGCAATGGCGGAAAGATACAGAATAGGCACCCTGGTCACACGAGTCCTCACTTCAATTGGAAAGAGCTGATCGTAGGTTTCGAGTGCGGGGCAGACCACATGAAGCCATCGGCCCAAGTTATCAAGGGACTGTGCAAGCTGTTGGTGGCTCCATAATGGTGTGGTCTGTATTTACATGGAATGTAATGGGTCCTCTGGTCCAACGGAGACGATCATTAAATGGAAACAGTTATGTTCGGCTACCTGGAGACTGTTTTCAGCTGTTCATGGACGTCATGTTCCGAAACAGCGACGGAACGTTTTTGATGACAACATACCATGTCACCAGGCCACATTTGTTCGCGATCGGTTTGAAGAAGAGTTCTGGACAATCCGAGCGAATGATTTGGCCACTCAGGTCACCCGAAATGAATCCCATCGAACATTAATGAGACAAAATCGAGATTTCAGTTCGTGCACAACATCCTGAACTGGCAACACTTTCGCAATTATGGATGGCTGTAGAGGCAGCATCGGTCAGTGTTTCCGCAGGAGATTTCCAACGACTTGTTCAGCCCCTGCAACATGGAGCTGCTGCATTACGCCGGGAAAAAGGAAGTCAGACACGAGATCAGGGGGTATCACGTGACTTTTGTCACCTCAGTGCATAAACGGAGCAGAGAAGAAAACGGAATCATTCTAGCGACGATGCGGCCCGCAAATGGGGAAATCCACTGAATAAGCGACTCTGAGAATGGGCAGCCTGTTATGGCCCAGCGCCTGAAAATGAGAACCGAGCGGGGTGGCGCAGTGGTTAGACACTGGACTCGCATTCGGGAGGACGACGGTTCAATCCCGCGTCCGGCCATCCTGATTTAGGTTTTCCGTGATTTCTCTAAATCACTCCAGGCAAATGCCGGGATGCTTCCTCTGAAAGGGCACGGCCGACTTCCTTTCTCATCCTTCCCTTATCCGATGAGACCGATGACCTCGCTGTTTGGTCTCTTCTCCCAACCCCCCCCCCCCCCCCCCCCCCCCTATGGGTCGGGCATACAACGTCTCTGAATCGTGTTGTGAGTCTAGTCGTGTAAACTAGCAGTAGAAAATTGATCGCGTTTTTCCAGAGATAATTCATACACTTTCAACCATGACAGATTCAAAGACAGTTTTTTTTATTACTCTGAAGTAAGATATCAATTCAGTTCCAGTCTATTTTTACTAATTTGTTTCCCTGAGTAATTTTATTTAATTACTGTATTGGTTAAAAACAATCTTGGTTGCAATTTCAGTTTTTTGTTTTTCAATGACGCGTTTCGCCTTATTTAGGCATCTTCAGGTTATCTTAATTTGGTATTTCTTAGAAGAATCCTTTGGTCAGTGTAGCCAAAGGACATCGTCGAATATATGAGGCCAACATCGCCTTCGTTGAAGTCAGTAAAAACTTTTCTAGATGGACGCGAGTGACACCAAGATCTGCATAACGCATCCATGTAGAAAAGTTTTTACTGAGTTCAACGAAGGCGATGTTGGCCTCATATATTTGACGATGCCCTTTGGCTACACTGACCAAGGGATTCTTCTCAGAAATACCAAATTAAGATAACCTGAAGATGCCTAAATACGGCGAAAAGCTTCGTTGAAAAATGAAAATAAAAAATTGCAACGAAGACTGTTTTTATCCAATACTGTTAAGCACTGGTTTGCTGTATGCCACATATGGATTGGAAGAATTTCTATTTGATTTAGTTACTTTAGCAGTCTGTATGCATTTGTTGAATCCTATTAAATATTTTTCTAAAAAGCTTCCTTCAGTAATCCTTGAATGTTCACAAATATTATTGTCTATGTACTAGCTGTTTATGGAATTTAGTAAACACTGGGAATATGTCGTATATTTCTGTTTTATTGACACAGTTAAGTTCTTAAATTAATGAGAGATAGCACTGGGGGGATCAATAAAAGGAAAGTTGATCCTAGTGTGTATTGTTTCAGTATGATAGCAGTCAGTCAGTACTACATTCCTTCGTGTACCTATCACCAAAGACATCCTTTCCCATGAAACTGTCCTTTGCCATTAATGTCAGATAAATTATAAATAAGTCTCTGGGCCTTACAATATCTAAGCTTCTGGATTCTCACGACACGATATTAATTATGGGTTCGAATCCTTTCAATGTCTGTTCAGCACATGCTTAGTCTTTTCAAGGGCACTATTTTTCATTTCTCGTTTATTAGCGGAATCATCTTGACAACGAGCGGCAAAGATAATAGTGTGATAAGGCCCAACCTACTTGCGGTCCCGCCGGCGGGGGTGGCCGAGCAGTTCTAGGCGCTACAGTCTGGAACCGCGCGACCGCTACGATCGCAGGTTCGAATCCTGCCTCGGGCATGGATGTGTGTGATGTCCTTAGGTTAGTTAGGTTTAAGTAGTTCTAAGTTCTAAGGGACTGATGACCTTAGAAGTTAAGTCCCATAATGCTCAGAGCCATTTGAACCAAATTTCCGGTTCCGATACTCTTTAATAATTCGCATAAAGCGAATTAAGTCCTAATTCAACATAAAAGTTTTCGTATTGTCAATAAATCTCTTCACAGTCGTAAGTATACGATCGTAGCGTTTCGTTTAACACGTACAATCACCATTCGCTTGAATATCAATGTTCGTACACCCAATAACCTCTAATTGACTCCGTCTCTGAATTTATCCCAAAATAATCTATTCTCCACCACTCCAATGTCTAATCCAGTTCTAAGAATGCAATTTAATTAGGCTTCTAATCCAAAAGTTCCGACTTACGGGGAAGAACTGCGAACACACTCGCCACCGCTGAAAACAAAAACTGAAGAGACCTAACAATGCTGCGCATTGGTTTATATATTACATTCAAAATAAATCGCAGCTCTGTTATGTCTTCCTTAGATTCCCTTTGTGCTACTTTGCGTTACTCCATTTCGAATATCTACTCTTTGTAAAATTCTAACTATTACTTCGAAATACTGCTACCGTTTTTTGGCTCTTAGGTCATTTCGTATTACAGAATTTAATTTAATACTCTTTTCTGTATAACTACTATCTAAAGAGCGGTTACACTGTTCAGCTGTTCTCATGGAAAGTGGTTCAAGGACGGCGAAACCACGAGTAGGGGTTGGACGTCCACGTCCTCATCACAGAGTATTGAGGTCGGAAGCTTGCCCGCAACTGTCTTGCACTATGGAGAGGGAGGGGGGGGGGCAATTGTGGCAGATATGACGACAGAATACAATGCTTGTAAAGGCACAAGTGCTTCGGGCCCACCGTTCAATGTACATTGTCCAACATGGAACACCAGAGCAGACGACCCGTACCTGTTCCCATGTAAACCCAAAATCGTCAGTTACGATTGCAGTGGGCACGTCATCAAGACTTGAAGATAGATCAGTGGAAATACGCCACCTGGTCGGATGACTCCTGTTTCTGTTTACACCAGGTCGCTGGTCGTGCCTGGATAGGCCGTTATCCACGCTGAGAATAAACGTGACGTCTCGAAACGGGTATTGGCGTTAACTGTTCTTAATAGACGGCTGGTTGCTGCTTTAATTTTATCGTGGGAATTAACCTGTAAATATGTGACAATGAGAATATCTTTACGAAACCAACCACATTTAGCATTACAAATCTATGTGAGAACTGAGTTTCTCCTGGCGTATACAACTTTCAAATAACTTTACGATAAATAAAATAAATTTGCGATCACAGGAGACAACGGACTACCCATCGCAAATTTGTTTATGGAAGACTTCGAGGAACGTGCATTGGAGACGGCGCCTTTGTAACCCGCCTGTTTCTTTAGACATGATGACGATACCTTTGTTGTTTGGTCTCATGGTAGGGAGAATTTGAATGTCTTTCTAGAACATCTGAACTCGATCTACCCGAACATTCGTTTTACGATGGAGGTGGAAGAGGATGGTTGCCTTCCCTTTCTTGAGGTGTTGGTTAGGAGGAAGGATGATGGATCATTGGGACATGCAGTCTACAGGAAACGTACTGACACCGACTTGTACTTTCAGGCTAATAATTGTCACCATCCGGCTCAGAGTGAAGGGGTACTTCGTACCTTGGTACACAGGGCACATGTCGTTTCTGACGCTGATACTTTGCCAGCTGAGCTGTCCCATCTTGAAGTTACATTTCGTCAAAATGGTTATAGTGATAGACAGATTGAACGTGCGTTGGGCTATCGCCCAACTGTCCATCGGGTGATTGATGATAATTCTGAGTCGACACCTAAGTCTACTGCCTTTTTTGCTTTACGTAGGAAACACTTCGAGCAAGATCGGTCGTATTTTACAGAAATACGATGTGAAATGTGTTTTCCGACCTCCATCTAAAATTAGAGCGCTTTTGAGTTCTGTTAAGGATGATCTTGGTCTGCGTAAGGCGGGTGTATATCGCAATCCTTGTAACTGCGACATGGCATATATTGGTCAAACTATCAGGACCGTGGAGGACCGATGTACTGAGCATAAACGGCACACACGATTACAGCAGCCAAGTAGATCTGCTATTGCCGAATATTGCTTGGATACTGGTCACCCCATGTTATATAATAACACTGAGATATTGGCATGCACGTCCAGCTATTGCGACAGTGTTATTAAGGAGGCAGTTGAGATTAAATTAGCGAGCAACCTCGGTAGCAGCGATGGAGGTTTTTGTTTAAACTCTGTTTTGAATCCGGCTCTCTCCCTTGTGAGAAAACAGTGGAACAGAGTCAATGCTACCTCACCTGCGAGTTCGTAGTCTCGCTATCGATAGCTCCATGGAGGCAAGAATAGAGGGAGACGCCGTGACGTCACAGCTGCGAAGCTATGTGAAGCCGAGGGTAGCCATCTCAATCCGACCAAAACATTGCTGCTGTAAGCTTGTGTGCATAGGCTTGTCGCTCGCTTTTGGAAGGATTTTGAGCTATTATGGTGACTTGTGTGGTGTTCGGATGTACGAATCGTTGTGATTGTGATGCGAAATCGAAGGGAATAACATTTCATGTGTAAGTTGTCTCGTTAAGTGTGATTTTACAACTTCATTGTGAATGAACGTATGCTACATCGGTACTTGTACTATAGCGCGTTTTTCTCCTGTATGATTTTAGATTTCCTAAAAATGAAAGTCGGAAAGCTCTGTGGGAGAATGCCGTGAGGAGGAAGAA
This sequence comes from Schistocerca cancellata, assembly GCF_023864275.1. Taxonomy (NCBI): domain Eukaryota; kingdom Metazoa; phylum Arthropoda; class Insecta; order Orthoptera; family Acrididae; genus Schistocerca; species Schistocerca cancellata. Next base: position 89,776,282 of record NC_064628.1, on the reverse strand, counting down.
TTGGCGTGCATCTGAATGGAGCACTATATGTTCTCAGCATTTCCGAGAAGAGGACATAGACCGAACTTCCCTTTCAACAGTAAGGCTCCGAGAAAATGCTGTACCGTCAGTTTTCCCTACACACCCAAAACATTTGCAAAAGGTATGTTAATTCAAAGAATTAAATTCTTAGTTTTCAAGTTCACGTTTCAGTATAATACGTACGTATCGTCGATAATCGAAGTGTTGAGTAACTCACTTTGTCTTCATTAGGTACCAAATTAAAAACTAACACTACATTAACTGGCGTAAAGTATAGGCCTAAACAAGACACTGTGTAGATTTGCCATTCTATGTACCGTATTTCAGTAAATATTGGTGGTAATGAACAGTGTTTCCCAGTAGTGTAACGTTACTGAATTGTCCCAGTACGTATTACAAACAAGATGTATTTATGGGGCTTTGGAGGGAGGGTATAGCTAACTTAGTTTTCAGTTTCTATTATTTAGTTTGTGATACACGTTTATTACTGAATTAACAAAATTGTATCGTTTACATTGAAGACTAGCTATTCGTAATATTACATCAAAAACTATTTTTAATCAGAAGAAACGCGGAATTTCGCCTTTACGAGATTTTATTTTAAACAAAAACTTCGAAACAGCCAATCTGATAACGTTACATGCGTATATGGTTCAATTAGCGACTGTAATACACGCAGCACTATAGCACACTGGCAATGTTTTGGTCAGAGTGTCATGGCAGCAAGCCACGCCCTCATGGCTTCAAAACGTAGTACGGCTGGGATACGTAGCGCCATCTCCCCTTATTCTTACCTCCATGGATAGCTCTGACTTTGGTCATCTTTGGTGGCACTAGTGTTCAGTGTGTGTGTTATCTTTCCTGCATCAGTCCGAGAACCGAGGTTTTAAATTTGCATGTACGCCGCCTGTCCGTTGCAGTTTGCCTTGAAAATGGCGGGGTGTTCTCCCGCCGAAATATCGGCGGTCGCTGAAAGTGTTACCCGGCTGAATTCCCGGAAGTTATTTGAAAACTGCAAATATAGTATAACGCATAAATAAAAACTGAGTAGTAAAAGCGACACTCTATTTAGATTAATCACACTGTGATTCGGATTCCACGTTAACTGTAGGTCTCCTCTCAGTGGCTGGAAGAAAACATTCTGATGCTGCAGGAATGCAAGGCCATACTATCTCCAGAAGGAGCAACATCTGGTCGATCAGCACTTTGCTTTTTTGAAAAAATAAAAAATCGTGAAGCGTTTCAGTTTTTCTAAAAGTCGTTGCCTAGTCAATAAAGTGAAGAATATATTATTAACAGTCTACCAAGTACTGCGTCTAGGAATATTTGTTTTATTTTATATCAATGAAAATTCTACACCCGGAGCAAATGAATTTTCCGTGGCAACTGAAGCAATTTTATGCATAAAGCTAAAAAAGCAAGTTGGCTTCTCTCTATAGCTACGGCAGTGGTTTATATTACTCTGCGAATTCTCTTGATAATTTCCAGATGTCGCACCGCGGCCAAAGTCCGAGTGCCACCTGGCGTGCTTAGCTTTTCTTTTACGCTGTTTCACTCCTGAGCCTTTTCCTTAACAGGTTTCGCCAGTTCAGACGGCGCAGCAGTAGAGCAATTCACCTTCACGTACTGACGGTATTTTGTATCACATAAGGTGCAATCCAAGAACTAATCCCCTATACTAATTCGTCGCTTTAGAATTTAAAAAAATTCTGCTGTGGAACGTATGTTTGTGAGTCTCTTCACCTTCTTACATCCATAGTCAACGCTTTGGCGCTTCCGGTTTGCGTTCGTGCTACAGTCATTGAAAAGAAACATTCTCGCAGTGAAGTTGCTTTCAACAAGGAGCTGTTGCGTGAGTTTTTGCACAGCTTCTATCCGGTTGGACCTAATCTCGTTAATACGTTAATATTTGTTCCATAGATCACGAATACGACATGTCGTAATGATGTCGAACGTGTCAGATCAACATAAGTTTTCATTAGACAAAATAATACTAACTCATTCCAACACAAAATCGTGTACGATGTTTAGTCGTACTCCTCTGAACGTCTTAGTTTTAAAAAAGCTGAGAGATATGTTAAAGAAAAGGTTTTCTTTCGTGATGCTTCTGTGCTGGCACAGATTCGAAGCCTCTTCAAAAATAGTAGAGTGACAGTTTCGAGAAAGATATCCTTTTCTCGATTTCTGAATTAAGCAGAACCGTTTCTCGTGGCTTTAGTGGTGAGATATGACTATACACATTCTTCACCAACTCTATGTTATATTACACACGAACTCTTCAGTTAAACAGGAATTTTGTGTACTGTTACAAACAAGTCTGCGTACCTAACACCAAATGCTGCGTTCAGCTTCTCTATCAAAACGCGATTCAGTCAAAACCAATTCATCGTCGCCAAGTTCGCAGTTTGAGCGTCAACTGCACAAAGAAATTCCAGCACTTTTTGAAAGCTACACCCAGAGCGTATTGGCGGTCGCTGAAGGGCTTTGCTGTTACCATTTTTGGCCAGTGGGAACGGAAAATTTATTTCCGTTTATCTCTTACTGACAGTCATCCCCCGAAAAGCAACTAAATGTTATTTCCATTGCTTAATAGAAATAGTGTTAAAATTTCCTCCGCACTGTCATCTTCTGTGCACAAAAATCTAGTGAGATCGATTTTGTATTGAACCCCAACCAACTTTCTCCTTCCAATGCGAAAATATAGGGAGAAATTACTATCTCAGTTAAGTAAGACAAGTAAGAGCCAGCACGGAAAGAATTAATTGTTCATTTCTCGTAGGTGCTGTTCGAGAAGGGAAAGGTAAATAAATAACCTGAAAAGGTTTATATGAGCTCCCTGCCAAGCACTTAAGTGTGAATTACAGAGTAGCCGCGTAGATGTAGGTGTAGAAATCGCATACCGATTACGGATCATTTTACAAACAAAGTAAGTCAGGCAGCAGTACCTTAATGCCCAAGGCGCTAGCTTACAAACCTGGAGGTGAGTCAAGACCCAGATCGAATCCACGCTATAGATTAACGCTTGCTAGCCAGCGTGAGTGTGGATTTTAGGTGGTTTTCCACGTTCGTTTTATGAAACGCTGGGCCAGGCCCCAATCTCTGAATCAGGAAATGTGATACACAAAACAGTCATGTCGATAACGCAGAGAAAGAAGTTAACACGATTCAAAGACAGGTGGCACACACGAGTTCCCTCCCACAGGTTAGCTGATACCTATGCTGACACGCCATGAGTCAGCTTGCTGGGTGTAAGCGTGGAGTGGGATGACATCCGGCCGCAAAGTTAAATAAAGTGAAATTGTCAAATCATTAGAAACAGCGTATCCTGCGTAACACGGTAAACGCTAGGGGAGAGAAAGGGAGAGAGAAAAACTCTGCTCCTGTATAAAACAGTAGAATTATTGGTAAAATGCCATCTTCGCCGGAGTAGGAGTAAGTACTCCAGTGTCGAACATGAGCGAGCTGTGTAGGTGGCAGCAGTGTGAACACAGTGCAACGTTTCCACTTACACTAAGTTAGCGATTGACGTCTTTTTGATAGTAGTAGTTTCTTAATCACTAAAGACCAAGAACTCTCATGGATATGACGGGGTATCTAGCAGAATACTGAAGTATTGTTCCATGTATGTTAGCCCAGTACTTAGCCATATCTGTAACTTTTCCTTTAGGAGTGGTCGGTTTCCTGACCGATTAAAGTACTCGGTAGTGAAGCCACTTTATAAAAAGGGAGACAGAGATAATGTTGATAATTATAGACCTATTTCTATGCCATCGGTGTTTGCTAAAGTTATCGAGAGGGTTGTATATACAAGGTTACTGCAGCATTTAAATTCACATAATTTGCTGTCAAATGTACAGTTTGGTTTTAGAAATGGTTTAACAACTGAAAATGCTATAGTCTCTTTTCTCTGTGAGGTTTTGGACGGATTCAATAAAAGGTTGCGAACGTTAGGTGTTTTCTTTGATTTAACGAAGGCTTTTGACTGTGTTGACCACAAAATATTACTGCAGAAGTTGGAACATTATGCAGTAAGGGGAGTAGCTTACAATTGGTTCGCCTCTTACTTTAAGAACAGAAAGCAGAAGGTAATTCTCCGCAATATTGAGAGTGGTAATGATGTTCAGTCCCAATGGGGCACTGTTAAATGGGGCGTTCCCCAAGGATCGGTGCTGGGGCCACTGCTGTTTCTTATTTATATAAATTATAGGCCTTCTAGTATTACAGGTGATTCAAAAATATTTCTGTTTGCTGATGACACCAGCTTGGTAGTGAAGGATCTTGTGTGTAATATTGAAACATTATGAAATAATGTAGTTCATGAAATAAGTTCGTGGCTTGTGGAAAATAATTTGATGCTAAATCACAGTAAGACTCAGTTTTTACAGTTTCTAACTCACAATTCAACAAGAACTGATATTTTAATCAGACAGAATGGGCATGTTATAAGCGAGACGGAACAGTTCAAGTTTCTAGGCGTTCGGATAGATAGTAAGCTGTTGTGGAAAGCCCATGTTCAGGATCTTGTTCAGAAAGTAAATGCCGCTTTATTTACCATTAGAACAGTATCTGAAATAAGTGACATTTCAACACGAAAAGTAGTCTACTTCGCATATTTTCATGCGCTTATGTGATATGGTATTATTTTTTGGGGTAATTCTTCTGATTCAAAAAGGGTATTTTTGGCTCAAAGACGGGCTGTTCGAGCTATGTGTGGTGTAAGTTCGAGAACCTCTTGTCGACCCCTATTCAATAGTCTGGGAATTCTGACATTGCCCTCACAGTATATATTTTCTTTAATGTCGTTTGCTGTTAGCAATATTAGCTTATTCCCAAGAGTTAGCAGCTTTCACTCAGTTAATACTAGGCAGAAATCAAATCTGCATGTGGAATGCACTTCCTTGACTCTTGTGCAGAAAGGAGTGCAGTATTCTGCTGCATCCATTTTCAATAAGCTACCACAAGAACTCAAAAATCTTAGCAGTAGCCCAAACGCTTTTAAGTCTAAACTGAAGAGTTTCCTCATGGCTCACTCCTTCTATTCTGTCGCGGAGCTCCTGGAAGAGCTAAAAAATTAAGCAAATTCCAGTGTTACATTCTTGATTTTCTTTATTTAAACTAATGACGTGTCGCCTGAATATGTTTCTTGTATTTCATTTTATCTGTTTCTACAATCGCGTTATAGTTTCATGTATTGACTCGTTCCATGACCATGGAGACTTCTCCTTAATCTGGTCCCACGGAACAATAAATAAATAAATAAATAAATAAATAATGGCTCTACTTGGGCGGACTGACACTGTACAAATGACTTGTGACGATAGCGCGCGTTAACAGTTGCGGGCCAAGGTAAACACTTTTTCTCGTACACAAATACAGGTGAAACGTGCCTCCCGTGGATAACTCATTAACCATCTTCCTTCCTTAATTTTTTTGTCCAGTCAGTTTTTGCGTTCCCCCTGTTGCTGCGCCCTTGGCGGGGGGCCTATCTCGCCACCCTGTCGGTGCAATCCTGGTGGAAGATATGTTTAGTTGCTATGAAGGACCGAGAAGGTTACCTTCGGGGAAGTGGTGTTTGCAGGGGCGCGTGTGCTGAAGTGCACCGCGCAAACCGGGCGCTGCTCTCGCCAGAAGAGTTGCAAATACGGTACCAAGAATGTCAGCACTCCCGTAATGTTCCTGAAGTATCGAGCGCCCGTGATGCTTATGCTGTTACCTGCCTAAACAGTTGTCCGCTGCTTTCACCGGTTGGCCACATCCTTAGTTGCGCTACCAACGCTGAAATACACAGTGCACTTTTCCCCTAGTAAATACTTTAATGCTCATTATAACAGGTTACCTGATTACCCACTCGTTCTGTACTGGCTCGCGTTCGATTTCTTACCAGCATAAGCTGTCGCTTTAGAACATTATCATATTTGACGTGTGCTTTATCTTCACTACACTGTCAGTGTTTTCCTTCACATAATTTTGCAGGAGTTTCGTTAGTGCGTTCTCGCTGCCTCCGTGTTTCCGGGATAGCGTTGTTGCTTGTGCAGCAGATGTCATGGGTTGTAATTCCACCTACGGAGTACCATTACGTTGTGTTTCTTTATGTTAAATGGGTAGCCCTCTTAAAACGCATGAAAAATAGGTGGTTTTCGTGATTTCTTTTTCAAGTAAAATAAAGTGTAATGCTCAATCTGAGGATATTGTTTTATTCCTCTCACTCTTGTCTTTAAGAAATCATTTTTGTAACCACATCGAATGCTGCCTGTAACCGCTGCACCAGGTGGAATTGCCCTTTGCAGCCGGAACATTGGTCATCGGCGGGAATTCCCAAAGCCTTCTTATTGGATTTATAACAAAATAAATTTACATCATCATCATTTAAGACTGATTATGCCTTTCAGCGTTCAGTCTGGAGCATAGTTCCTCCATGATCCCCTATTCAGTGATAACATTGGTGCCTCTTCTGACGTTAAACCTATTACTTCAAAATCATTCTTAACCGAATCCAGGTACCTTCTCCTCGGTCTGTCCCGACTCCTCCTACCCTCTACTGCTGAATCCATGAGTCTCTTGGGTAACCTTGCTTCTCCCATGCGTGTAACATGACCCCACCATCTAAGCCTGTTCGCCCTGACTGCTACATCTATAGAGTTCATTCCCAGTTTTTCTTTGATTTCCTCATTGTAGACACCCTCCTGCCATTGTTCCCATCTACTAGTACCTGCAATCATCCTAGCTACTTTCATATCCGTAACCTCAACCTTGTTGATAAGGTAACCTGAATCCACCCAGCTTTCGCTCCCATACAACAAAGTTGGTCGAAAGATTGAACGGTGCACAGGTAACTTAGTCTTGGTACTGACTTCCTTCTTGCAGAAGAGAGTAGATTGTAGCTGAGCGCTCACTGCATTAGCTTTGCTACACCTCGCTTCCAGTTCTTTCACTATGTATATGCATCCTAAGTACTTGAAACCGTCGACCTGTTCCAACTTTGTTCCTCCTATTTGGCACTCAATCCGTTTATATTTCTTTCCCACATACATACGACATTTTTTATAGTTTCTATCAACATGGATACGTTAATTGAAAAATAGTAAGTTCTCACAAAAGGGTGGCGTGTTCGAACGAATGTCATTTTCTTCGCCCAAAAAATCGAAACAAAAGCGTGCACCGGAAATAGACTTTTGAAGATATCACAAAACGGGTACGTATGCTGACTGGGATGAAAATTCCAATCTAAATCGTCTGAAACGTTGCCAAGTTATGTTTCCCACCAATTTGAAAAAATTCTGTTACGAGTAAAAGGTGCTTAAATTTTTTGGTTGCATTTTTTACGGTTAAGTTAAACATACATGTAGTCAGTGATCCCTGGACCTTACAGCAGACATTCCAGATCCAAAAGGAGGTCCTCCTGCATCTTCTTCGTGGCCACGGTGGTCCTACGGACCTTTTTGGTAGCTTCTGTCATCCGCTGCTCTGCCCTCTCGATACGCTTTCCGTGGGCACTTGTTGTCTGAGCCCGTTCATGATTTCCATAATAGTGACTGTTAGGCCGCCGTTGAAATTACATGCTGCCACACTGGCTGCGAAGTCGATTGTTTTTTTTCCCCACTGTAAATGGTTTTCGGAGACACTTTTTCACAAATTGCCTTATAACTCGATAACGGAGTTTCTGGCGAGCTTGGGGTGGACAGTACAAGACAGTAGACAACCCAGAGAGCATTTTAAGAAAAATTCGTTTTTTTTTAAATTTTCGAAGAGCAATTCGCCCTTAATACATTAACACATTGCGTATTACTAGGTTGGTGCATAAGTTCGTAGCATTTTTCCACAAGTTTAATAAACATAACAGATACACATAACAGGGACTTCAGTCATCAATAATACCCCGCAGAGCCTTCGGAATTGGTACTCCTGCCTAATATCGTGTAAGGCCCCCACTAGCACGCGGAAGTGGCGCAACACGACGGGGCATGGACTCGACTAATGTCTGAAGTAGTGCTAGAAGGAATTGACGTCATGAGTCCTGCAGGGCTGTCCATAAACAGGGCTGTTCATAAACCCGTAAGAATACGAGGCGACGGAGATCTCTTGTGGACAACACGTTGCAAGGCATTCCAGATATGCTCAATAATGTTCATGCCTGGGGAATTTGGCGCCAGCGTAAGTGTTTCAACTCAGAAGTGTGTTTCTGGAGCCACTGTATAGCAATTCTGGACGTGTGGGGAATCATCCAAGTCCGTCGGAATGCACAATAGACATGAATGGATGCAGACAGGATGCTTACTCACATATCACTTATCGAAGTCGTATCGCCGGTCGCGGTGGCCGTGCGGTTCTGGCGCTGCAGTCCGGAACCGCGGAACTGATACGGTCGCAGGTTCGAATCCTGCCTCGGGCATGGGTGTGTGTGATGTCCTTAGGTTAGTTAGGTTTAAGTAGTTCTAAGTTCTAGGGGACTTATGACCTAAGATGTTGAGTCCCATAGTGCTCGGAGCCATTTGAACCATTTTTGAAGTCGTATCTAGACGTATCAGGGGTCCCATATCACTCCAACTGCACACGCCCCACCATTACAGAGCCTCCACCAGCTTCAACAATCCCCTGCTGACAGGTAGGGTCCATGGATTCATGAGGTTGTCTCCATACCCGTACACATCCATCCGCTCGACACAGTTTGAAACGAGGCTCGTCCGACTAGGCAAGAAGTTTCCAGTCATCAACAGTCCAACGTCGATGTCGACGGCCCCAGGCGAGGCGTTAAGCTTTGTATCGTGCAGTTATCAAGGGTACACGAGTGAGCCTTCGGATCCGAACGCTCATATCGATGATGTTTCGTTGAATGGTTCGCGTTGTTCTTGGATTGCGTCTGCAAGACAGCTCAGTTGTTGACAGTAAATGTCATCAGCGATGGCTGCACCTCGGGGAAGCCATTCGTAGTACACCACAACGTGGCTGTTCCACCAGATCCATTGTGGAAGCGCGTGGGTCTGTGTACGGGGAGTTGCAGTTCTGTTTGGCTCGACCATTCCTTCCTTTTCCGTATTTTAGCGTACAGCCACCATTTCTCATCACCAGTAACGATACAGGATTGGAATGGTTGGTGCAGTTCACGAGCCAATTGATGACGAGCAAGGAGAGAGGCACATACGGCCGCCCGCTGAATTTTCTGGTTTTGGTTTAGAGCATGCGGTACCCATACGCCAGATTTTTAAACCTTACCCACTGCATGCAGATGTCGCACGTTGTTTCGTCACGTTTGCCCGTCCTCCAGTACACTAACATGGATGATTGTGGATTAAAGCGTTCGAACGATCATCATAAAACCCCGAAGATCTTCCTGAACGTAGAGGGTCACTAACGCCAAAACGATCCCCCTTAAAACGAGAAACGATTATATTGCCGCGCTATGTCCAGTAGCAACATCCTCACACACGGTGCAAATGTACCTGGCTGCCTCCGATGTTGTCACCACTCTACTGAAGTCAAACAGAAGAATATGTAGGAAATGTTCCGATGTCTGCTCTTGGCACTCCATTTTCTACCGTTCACAAATCCAGTAATTATCTCCAAATAAGAAAACGACTCAATTGTAAACTCAAACAGCAATAGCGAGCTACAAAAAGTGGTTCAAATGGCTCTGAGCACTATGGGACTTAACTTCTAAGGTCATCAGTCTCCTAGAACTTAGAACTACTTAAGCCTAACTAACCTAAGGACATCACATACATCCATGCCCGAGGCAGGATTCGAACCTGCGACCGTAGCGGTCGCGCAGTTCCAGACTTTAGCGCCTAGAACCGCTCGGCCACTTCGGCCGGCAAAGGTTTTTTTAAATTACCGCTACCAGTCACTTTAAAAAACCTGTAGATATGTGTATTTTGACGTGACAAGACAATAGATCAGACAAAGGTTATGTGGTTCCATGATCTGAATGATTAAATTTTTTAAATGTGACTGCGGTATTATCAACGCCACACAAGCTTATTGGTTTCAGAAAACTTGAGTGTTAAAAATCTGCTGTACATCTGACAAGCATTTGTGGAGTAAAAAAACATTTCTGTACGTACGTCGCCGCCTTTTGAACGACGCGCTCAGAAATTTATGTCACTCCGCTCGTAAACGAGCACAGTCGAGGCAAGCGCTACATACTCGTGCGTGAATGGAGCACGCTACCGGGCGGGGCGCCATTCCAATCGTCGCATAAGCAAGACAAAAATCCCCATATTCAGTGTAGTTCGAATTCATAATCGAAACTTCTTAGCAAATTAAATTATATGCCGGACCGAGTTTCGAACCCAAAAACGTGACTTTCGCAGGTGATGCTATTACTGACCTTTCTGTCTTTGGCTCAAATGGCTCTGAGCACTATGGGACTCAACATCTTAGGTCATAAGTCCCCTAGAACTCAGAACTACTTAAACCTAACTAACCTAAGGACATCACACACACCCATGCCCGAGGCAGGATTCGAACCTGCGACCGTAGCAGCCCCGCGGTTCCGGACTGCAGCGCCAGAACCGCACGGCCACCGCGGCCGGCTTCCTGTCTTTAGTATTATTCTTATTAGTATTGTTTTATTACTAGTTTTATATTTTTATTTCTTTATTTTTTGGCCCACTGTGTAAGTTTTCGTGCGTTCTGTTCTCGAATTTATTGGTTATCGCAAAATAAACTTCAGTACTCCTGCAGAGCTCAAAAGTCTTGTTACAATGATAAAAGAAAATAAATACATAAATAAAATTTCTTGAGTAGCTAAAATATCACTCGACGTTTAACTTATAATCTCCATTGTGTTGTATACTGTTTCGTACTCAACGGTAAGGGGAGGTGGGCTACAGAATGGTACAGCAGCTGTCTTAGGGTAGTTGGACAGGAGCAGAAATGATTAGTGAACGCGTAAATACAGTAAAGAGAAGTTTCTCCATGAGACCAGTAAAGTCTCTGAAACTGTGCCATTCCATTGAACGAGTGCTTGTTGCAAGGGAAAGTCCCACATTCCGCGAAATTCTACAAGTGACCGTTTTTAAGAAAGGGGACGACAAGGGTTCCTCGTTGGTGAAGTCTCATCGGCTCACGTACCTATTAAATAACATAGCAAAAGTATAGGAGAGGTTGGCCTCCAGGAGATTAACAGAGGTACGAGCAATGAGAGAAAGACTCACTCAAAATCATTGTGAGTTTCGAAAAGGGAAATCCACAGAAGATACCGTTAATCGAGCATTGAGCATTCTAAGATAAAGTAGACATGTATACCATTGGAATAATGATTGGCATCGCATGAGCGTTCGATAAACTGTGTTGCCTTTCGTTGTTATCACGGCTGCGTGACTCGCTGTGTCCTACTGCTCTGTGTAAAATTATGAGGAACTATTGTAGGAATAGGCAGGGCAGACTTAGTTGCCCAGATAAAGTTATGCAGAAAATAATAGCGAAAGGACAGCTGGGTTCTGTGTTACAAAGAAAACAATAACGAAAGGATGTACAGGCTCTATTTCGGGACCAATATTTTGGGATGAAGGTAGCGGTTTCAGATGTAACTTTCTATATAGCGTATACAGACGACCTGCTTTCACTCGTGACTGGACAGTTTAGAGATAAATATAAGACACGGCGAAGATTGCAATGGAAATACTACACAAATGCTTTCTGGAAAGTAAACTAAGAGTTGCTGCTTATACAATGTTCCATATACTACTAAAAGGCCACCTCTTAACCACGAGAAATTCTACAATTAGGGCGGACAAGAGATCGTTCAAAAATACAGGTATTTAGGCATCATGTTAGACCAAAAGCAAAAATCTGTAGCGCATGTTAAAAATGGTGGCAGCATCACAGACTCAGCCATAATGAGTAAAGCCCAAAATAGATTTAAAGTCCTTTACAGATAATCAGCATACATCACGTTGGCGTCGTGGCATACGGAACTAGTGTTCGGGCTGAAAGAATGAGAGTCTGTGACACGTACAAAGACGGCTGTTGCTACTGCTTACAGAGGCCTACCGTGCAACGCCAGAAGATGCCCTCACCAGGAGTTTAGGAATACGCCCAACTGGCTGTATCGTAAGATATAGTGGAGTGATGTACTGGCTCCCGAGACGGGACAGAGAAAAGGTCGATGACACTGTGGACAGTTATGCTGATAGTGAATTAGAAAAATGGCTCTGAGCACTATGGGACTTAACATCTGTGGTCATCAGTCCCCTAGAACTTAGAACTACTTAAACCTAACTAACCTAAGGACATCACACACATCCATGCCCGAGGCAGGATTCGAACCTGCGACCGTAGCGGGCACGCGGTTCCAGACTGAAGCGCCTAGAACCACACTGCCACATCGGCCGGCTGGTGAATTAGAGATAATACACAAGTTCAAATAACTTATGTGAATACAGCCGGGTGACATCGTCGACAACCGCCGATATTTAGACAGGAGCACACCCCGCCATTTTCAAGGCAAAATTGTAACAAGTAAGGGCAGCGCAAGTGATCTTAGAACGTAGGTTTTCAGAGAAAACCCGGAAAGACCCCACTCGCTCACACTGTAATTACTAACGCTAACACAAGCTTAAGATGGATGACGTCGGTCATGTTTGATTTGTGATGGCGCTCGTGTTTAGTGTTTGTGAGTGTTATCTATCCAGAGTTTCTATGAAAACCGAGTTTTTAATCTTCCTTGCACAGTTATTACTTGCTGCAGTTTTGTTTTGAAAATTGCAGAGTGTGGTCCTGTCAAAATACCGGCGGTTGTTGGCGACCTCACCTGGCTGCATTCCATATTGTTATTTGAACATTGTATTGTGTGTATTGTGTATGGAACTGGGGACCTAGGAACGACGGTGTTGCTTCTTCCCGCCGTAGCCCTCAGTGGTTCACAACCCCACAACAGTCCACAGCAGTCCATCCACCCCACCGCCGCCCCACACCGAACCCAGGGTTACTGCGGTTTCTTCTGCATTCACCGTAAATTTCCTCTTTGCCCCTTTCATGCTGGTAACGATGCTTCACGACTTTGGATGGTTTCGTTTTTGAAGGTGCACAGAAGAATGCGATGTCTTGTGCCTATTTCAGTTTCGTAATTTATAATGTATCTTTTTCAAGGACGAGTTAACCAACGTTTCTCTCAAGATATTATACTTCTGCAAGGTCATACTGATAAAATTTTTCTCAGATTAGCGATACTGTGGATCTTGATATGTGTTACTTAAAATCTTCGTGGGAGTCGCTTAATATTTTAATGCAGTTTGTGGCCGAACCCTCATGGTTTTACGTAAATTCAATTTGTGCCTTTATGTGGCGACAAACGGCATACAATCGCTTCAAATTCCTTATTTCTCAGTTGTTACAAGACTGATATTTACTGACCAGTTGCTCTTATTATTATTTGTTGCATCAGTTAATAGCACTTAAATTCGATAAGTGCGATCAAAACGTTTGTACTGAACGACGAAAGCCACTGTTCCGCGTCATCGACCGCTACATGCGAAATAGGACGCTGCTCCTGCCATCTATGGGCCTTTGGCGTGCTACCTAAGCTATGAAACAGATCGTAACTTTTTCATTTGCAAAAGTTATCAGCAAACACTACAGCTTTTTTCTATCACTCAGTGGAGTATTTACACGGTATTTACGTTGCGAATGACGATATTATTATCACTGTTTTTGCTAATATGAACCGTGTGTACACTAACTGAACAGCTGTGCAACAATGAAGGCAATCGGCTAATAATTCCCAAGTATCTGGTGAATGTAGGGGCTCCATCATATGTTTCACCACTATTACAGAAGACATTGCCTTAAATGTAACACTGCCTACCTTCGGTATTGTTTTGATACAGTGAATACATCCGCCAGTAGAACAGCTTTTTGTTGCAGGCATAGGAAAAGAGATTATTTGTGACTCAAATTATTAAACTGCTCTGAAATTAATATTATGATTAGTTATTCAGGTCTCCCAATTTGAAGCAGCTAATTTAAATATTATTAATTCTGAAATTTACATCGAATTAGACAAGCAATCCTGTTAACTGTGATGGAAGTAAGCAATACTGATGCTTCTTTGTAAATAGGCAGCCATCTTCAAACTTTTACGTAATTATTTATTGATAATTATTACTTCGATCATGAACTTTCAGTCACCAAAATTTACGTCAGCAGATGGTACAACAAGCGACCAGTGCATGTACCTTAGGTTTTAAATCATTTAAAAGAACTCCATAAACAACATCGTACTTTGAAATACCAAAGATTCTGAAAATGTAATTACGATTCTGAAGATCGTAAATTTTACACAAGTTATTATTTGTAATAAAGTGACAAAGGACTGAGGATAGAAAATTGATGGAATGTTCAATTTAAAGCCAGTTCACTGGTAACAAAATTATTATGTGCAAGTTAACTGGGTAATCACGCTTTGACCGTTATGACAGTTACTCCATACATAAACCTCTACTAAAGATAATGACAGTCTTACCTTAATGTGGTTGCGTTATCGGAAATGTGATGGCCAATGATCTGTTACAGCTTATTCACGTCTCTGATAAATTAATATAAGCCAACATGACGCTTCCTAGAGTTCCAGCTGCAGCCATGCCTCACATAATTTCACAGCATCGTAAGTCCTGAAATACTTGTATCTGCGATTTGATGACTTCAGAGACGACTTACTAGCGTGTAGGTGAAAGCCACACCACTTTCATAACGCTTGGACGCACTGCTTAGCACCATAACGGTTTTACATCCGCGGCCATCGACATAGTTTCAATATTCGTCAAGGCCGAGCTTCTGCCCGCTGTCCAGCTGCTGTTGCAGTTCTCAAATTGTCCAGTCCAACTGCTTAAGTTTTGCTGTAATATTTTTACTCTTTTTAAACCCTTGGATTAATGCAGTCATTTACGTTCATAGAATAATTATGACAACTATATATTTTTCTAAAACAAAGTAGATATTAAGGTAAGTCACTTTATCTTAAATTGAAATCTGCATTACGAACCTACACATATTTTTCGAGATTAATCGATCTCTGGTGCATCGAAAAAGATTTTGAAAAATTTATTTTTTACTATGTTTGGTGCAGTCGCTGTATTATAAGTTGCTGATAGCGATGCTATGTTGTTCAGAAGTTATCATTAACTATTGCGCCCATAGAGGTTGCCCCCCCCAACCTGTATTAATCTCTGAAACTCGAAATAGTTAATAAAACAATTAAGTTAATGTTTCCACTTTCAATTATGCTTCTCTGCAGATTAATTATTGCTACCCGAACGTCTTACTTCTCTTAGGATATATTATGAATTACTTTAGTTCAAAATGCATTAAATATTGTTTTCACAAATTCCCCTCACCCTAGCCCAGAGACGCCATGTATCGAGTTCAGTTTGAAACATCCCCTTAGAAAAATTAATGAATTACTGTGCTGATAAACCTCTACGTTATTTGATTTCCAAACAGTTGAGCAAAACTGAACGTACTCAGACATTACTCTTTTTACTTATTCAGATCAACACTAAACAGAAGATGAACACCAACAGCAGCAAGGAGGAGGAGAAGAAGGTCAACTCAGGAGCCTCTGAAGAGAAGATGTAGGCCATGTTTAGTTAGTAAGAAAAGAAGAATCTCCCGCTCCGAATGTGAAATATTATTTGTTTACAGCATCTAAGAAATGTTTGCAATGATTTTATTTCAGCTTCTAAATAATCACCCGTTTCAAATGTAAGACATATAGACAGTATGTTTTGTTTACATCATTCAAGAAATGTTTGCACTAATTGTATTTCAACAACTAAATAACTGTAGTAATTTGAGACACCAAAATTTCAAGCATAATCCTGTATAAATTTGAGATTCGTACACGGACAGTATATCTCGAGAAGCTGTGGGAAAAAATGTCTGTTTTGAAACATAACTTTATTTTTAAATAATTTTTTTACCTTGCTTTTGTTTGTATAACCCGTGAATAATACCTAATATTACCTTTATGGTAAAAATTTTGATGTTTGAAAAGACATAAAGTTTGTTAACAGCTAATGGTATTTCCGAGATAATGCGACCGTCCTTGCCCAAATAGAAGAAGGCGCGCCTATCGGAAGGTTTCTAGAATGAACGGGCCGGCTAGTCCAGTCGCCGAATATTCTCTCCTTCCAAAGACCCCTCCACTTGCACTGTTCAGTGCGGTGTCGCTCTGTAGTCCATAAAAATTAAGCTAGGGCCGAATGCACCCCTGAAATGACGCACATCGGAGAGGAATACAATGTCACAATAACGTTGATCGGTACATGTATTGCGTTCAAAGAATTGGAGATCAGTACGTCCATGCGACAGTGTGCTTCCCCACGCCATAACACCTGAACTACCAAAACGATCGTGTTCGGCATGTTCCTGGGTACATAAAGTCTTCCCACGTCTCGCCGTATGAGTTTACGTACAGCGTTATCAAACGATCATTCAGCAGTTTCACCCACGCTGGAGTAGGAACGGAACGCCCTGTCACGAGAACTGTCTACCAAACTTGTGGCCAGCACAGGAGGACATTGCAGAGCACGCATTGCCGCCCGTGGTGATCACGTGCTCTATTAAAAACCATGTCCCGCCTTTTCTAATGTCTAGGGGACCATCATGGATCGCGGTGATTTCAGTGTAATTATCGTCTCTGAATAAAAGCGTTATTTCTGCTCCCCTCATTGCGTATTTCTTTTAGTAAGCTTCTCTATTATACTGTAGCAGTTATTTCTACGTATACTCGAAGTTCCATCAACTATGTTACTTGGCTGTGACACTTCATGCCAAAGCTATTTCCTCCTTAAGCTTTTCACAACATTGTAGCTATGGAAAGGCACCATACTTCGATTATCTGGATGAAAGTAGAATTTCGATATCTTAAACGATTCCGAAAAGATTTGAAGCTAACAGCTTAACTGAAACATCCTGTATACGTAGAAATAGATGTGGAATAAAACACAGCTGTAGAGCTTTGAAGGTACCCGTACATAGTCGAGTGTTATAGAAGGAAATGTGTCTAGAGTACTGTCATTAGCTGCCTAACTTATAGACTATACTGTTTCTTAGCCGAGCTGCAACTGCTGGTCAGAATAATCGTTCACATTCTCCGTGTAAACGAAGCACGTGCAAGGATGCAGTCGTGTGGAGAGACAGGGAGGTCTGCTTACAGGTAGCATTTGCACAACGGGGTTTCAGTCCCTACGCTGCTCATTTGCATTATAGCAGTGTTGCAGCTGCCACGTGTATGCAAATTCGGATTCCAATCACGAAGGGAATCTACATCAACGTCTGCAACCGTAGGCACAATTAGCATTGGGCGTAAGGCGAATAGTACGAGGCGTAACATGAGATTGAAAGACTGCCTTCTTTTTCATAGTGAAATTCCAGCAGACAGTATTCAACTGGCGGGTTATTTTGTATGATAATCTACTAGTCGATGTGCACCTTGATAGAGTTGTTTCGTGCATCTTCATGCCTGTAGTGACTTGATAATCATACCTTAAATTTCTGTTCTAACAGCAAAAATTATCTTCTTTTTTTCGTGTGTTCTCCAACGCTAACAAGGAGAAGTAAACCAGGTTAAAAATGAAAAAAAAAGTAATTTGAAAATCATGTCTGTATTGACGTCATCACCGTGATCCATTTGACAGCCAATGTTAGGCTTCTTTTATGCGTTATGGCTTTCAACGATACGCATCTATTGTGCTGCTGCACCATTAAACTATTTTCCATTTGGTCGTCATTTTAGTTCTAGTAATCTAGCAAAAAATTGCCTTGTTCTATCTACCATCCCTTTGAGAAAAACATTATGATCCCCATTCCAAAGAAGGCAAATGCTACAAGATGTGAAAATTATAGGACGCTCAGCCTAGTTACTCTCGCCTCTAAAATAGTAACCTCAATTATTCTAAAACGCATAGAACAAAAAGTCGAAGCTACACTCTCCGAAGACCAGTTTGGATTCCGGAAGGATAGAGGAATCAGAGAAGCAATATTTGCTCTAAAACTAATAATAGACGTAGACGCAGAGAAAGCCTTTGATAATGTTAAACGGGATAAGATGTTTGAGGTACTCAAAAAAGTAGGAACAGATTATAAAGATAGAAAAATGATATGGAACCTGTACAAAAACGAGACAGCAGTTATCCGTGGACGAACAAAACAAGAAGAGGTGCAGATACGGAAAGGTGTCCGACAAGGTTGCGCACTATCCCCTGTTATCTTTAACCTATACATTGAAGAGGCGCTGAAAAAAGTAAGGGAAAATTCACAGACAGGTGTAGTAATTCATGGCCCACGAATAGATATGATAAGATATGCCGATGATATAGCTGTCCTAGCTGAAACTGAAGAATATCTTGTAGTCCTACTGAATAGAATGGATAAGGTTATGGGGGAAGAATATAATATGAGAATTAATAAAGCAAAAACAAAAGTAATGGCATGCGACAAAAAAGATCAAGTGAAAAAGTCCAAGTTCATGTAGGCAGTGAACTGCTTGAACAAGTTGATAAATTTACTTTTCTGGGCAGTAATATTACCAGGGATGAAAGGAGCAAGGCAGAAGTGAGAAGTAGAATTGCTCAAGCAAAGGCTGCTTTTAACAAGAAGAAAAACATCTTAACATCTAAGAGCATCAGCCTTGATATCAGGAAAAGATTTTTGAAATCATATGTGTGGAGTGTGGCATGCTATGGGTGTGAAGCATGGACTCTCGGGACAGAGGAAGACCAGAAGCTAAATTCTTTTGAAATGTGGTGCTATAGACGCATGCTCAAAATAAAATGTATCGACAAGGTCACAAACGAAGTGGTTCTGGAAAGAGCAGGTGAGAAGAGAAGCTTCTGGAGTTTCATTGTTAAAAGAAGAGTGCAATTTACAGGCCATCTATTAAGACATAAAGGACTGAACACAATCATAGAGGGCTATGTCAAGGGAAAACCACCAAGAGGAAGACCACGGCTGAGGTACATGGATCAAATCGTGAAAGATGTGGGATGTAACACCTATAAAGAAATGAAGAGAAAAGCTGAAAGACGCACAGAATGGAGACAAGCTGCCATTGTAGCTTTTGCAAACCAATCCTTGGATTGACCACTACAGAAGAAGAAGAAGGAGAAGAATCTACCATCCATTGGCTTGGCTGCATGACTCGTTCACTTGTATCTCATTTTCATTATACTCATAATTACTTTTTCAATCCAGTCTGTATTCTTATCCATTTGCTTGTTCCCCTACATCTGCTGGTAATTTCCAATATGAACCTCTCAATAACCTGTTGAGGAGTTGTAAATTTTTGTGTGGTTTCAGCATCTTTTAAGTCCATATATCGCTGGCTGCCATAAGTTGAAATCTGTTTAGTCACACTGAGTGTAAACTTGCGTCTCAGACACATTAGAAGCATAGTTTTGCAAACCCTAGGTGGTGTATCAGCCGGCGGCCTTGCCGCGGTGGTAACGCCGGTTACCGACAGATCACCGAAGTTAAGTAGCGTCGGGCTTGGCTAGCACATGGGTGGGAGACCGTCCGGGCTGCCGCGCGCTGTTGACAAGCGCAGTCCACTCCGCCCTCGTGGGGCAAATTGGGGAGCAATCTGACTGAGAACTTGTGGCTCCAGTCACGAAAACTGCCAACGGCCGGGAGAACCGTGTGCTGACCACACGCCCCTCCTTATCCCCATCCAGTGGCGCCTGTCGGCTGAAGATGACACGCCGGTCAGTGAATACCGTTGGATCTTGTGAAGTCTCTTCGGACGAAATTTTAGTTTTTATTTTGTATACCGAAAGCACTTTACTCCATTTTTACCGTTCTGTTTACTTCTTTTGCTGTCCACCCAGTTTAAAACGCCAGGTCTTACTTCAGACCTTATCTGGCATTACGAGGTGCATTCAAGTTCTAAAGCCTCCGATTTTTTTTCTAATTAACTACTCACCTGAAATTGATGAAACTGGCGTTACTTCTCGACGTAATCGCCCTGCAGACGTACACATTTTTCACAACGCTGACGCCATGACTCCATCGCAGCGGCGAAGGCTTCTTTAGGAGTCTGTTTTGACCACTGGAAAATCGCTGAGGCAATAGCAGCACGGCTGGTGAATGTGCGGCCACGGAGAGTGTCTTTCATTGTTGGAAAAAGCCAAAAGTCACTAGGAGCCAGGTCAGGTGAGTAGGGAGCATGAGGAATCACTTCAAAGTTGTTATCGCGAAGGAACTGTTGCGTAACGTTAGCTCGCTGTGCGGGTGCGTTGTCTTGGTGAAACAGCACACGCGCAGCCCTTCCCGGACGTTTTTGTTGCAGTGCAGGAAGGAATTTGTTCTTCAAAACATTTTCGTAGGATGCACCTGTTACCGTAGTGCCCTTTGGAACGCAATGGGTAAGGATTACGCCCTCGCTGTCCCAGAACATGGACACCATCATTTTTTCAGCACTGGCGGTTACCCGAAAATTTTTTGGTGGCAGTGAATCTGTGTGCTTCCATTGAGCTGACTGGCGCTTTGTTTCTGGTTTGAAAAATGGCATCCACGTCTCATCCATTGTCACAACCGACGAAAAGAGAGTCCCATTCATGCTGTCGTTGCGCGTCAACATTGCTTGGCAACATTCCACACGGGGAGCCATGTGGTCGTCCGTCAGCATTCTTGGCACCCACCTGGATGACACTTTTCGCATTTTCAGGTCGTCATGCAGGATTGTGTGCACAGAACCCACAGAAATGCCAACTCTGGAGGCGATCTGTTCAACAGTCATTCGGCGATCCCCCAAAACAATTCTCTCCACTTTCTCGATCATGTCGTCAGACCGGCTTGTGCGAGCCTGAGGTTGTTTCGGTTTGTTGTCACATGATGTTCTGCCTTCATTAAACTGTCGCACCCACGAACGCACTTTCGACACATCCATAACTCCATCACCACATGTCTCCTTCAACTGTCAATGAATTTCAATTGGTTTCACACCACGCAAATTCAGAAAACGAATGATTGCACGCTGTTCAAATAAGGAAAACGTCGCCATTTTAAGTATTTAAAACAGTTCTCATTCTCGCCGCTGGCGGTAAAATTCCATCTGCCGTACGGTGCTGCCATCTCTGGGACGTATTGACAATGAACGCGGCCTCATTTTAAAACAATGCACATGTTTCTACCTCTTTCCAGTCTGGAGAAAAAAAATCGGAGGCCTTAGAACTTGACTGCACCTCGTAAGACGAGATATCCCGGTCAGCACTGTCATCTCCGAAATGCAGACAGTTATGCTATGTACACAGCCCATCCAAACGTTCTAAGACTGGTCTTATTCCTGGCATATAAGCTATGTCAACGCAGTAACTACTGTGGCAGTTTCAACCAACAACTGTAAACAACAGATGTGCATTCGATCAGTTAGTCGTGAACAGGAGGCGTCCGACCATAGAGTGTCAACGTCGTTGCATTAGAAATCGTAATGAAGTAACATCTCTAGATCACGTGTTGGAGACGTCCTCTAGAATGTTTTCAAGAAGAGAAAAACGTGTGCAAAGGTTGTCGCACACACCTTAACTCCCGAACAGAAACAACGACGTTTGGATGCCCGCCACGACTTGACTGAAATGTAAACAGCGGACAATTCTATTCTAGAAAAAAATCGTCACATGTGACGAGACTTGGTGTTTTCAGTATGAAAGTGCCAAAAAGCTCTACGCAGGAATTCATATCAAGAGTAAGCGATCTGACAACATAATTGACCTTCAAGACAGTGTGAAGCGCGACTGGAAGAGCATCCCACATAAGGACCTTTCTGAGCTTTCGTGGGTTTATGAACGTCCAGCGCGTTGTACTCAAGTGAAGGGAGACTATGCAGAAAACCTGAAGCATTAAAACCACCATCTTAATTTTCTTTACATTTTATTAATGTAATCTCGAAGCGTTTTCGAAAGAGGGGATAGCCATAGAACGGACGTGCCTGAGATTATAATAAACGCAATTATTGTTTGTTTCTGATGTGCCTTTACATTAGCACATAAAAGAAGTGCGTCACATTAAATCAAATAAAAAATTTCTGCAAGTTTGGAAAGGTACGGGCGATTGTTTGATACAGGTTATTACACTAAAAGCAGATGATGCAGGAACAAATGGAATCTGACATAGAACAAGGCAACTTTCAAGCGAAATGCTACGGTATTAAATAATTGGTAACATGAACGTGAACATGACAGAATGCACTGTATTAAATAAAACTGTTTGGCAACGATTTCGAGAGTATCCGAGAAGACAGAATGAATGTAATGGATAGAAAGCCTGATGTTGACTAGACAACAGATTTCATCAGTTAATATTGCGTATGATATAGTAACTATGGATAGAAAGTTGTTAAAATAATCAAACATTTCTTTACATTATATTCTTGTAATATGAATCGACAGTTGCGGTGGGTGGTAAGTTTCTTTGGGACTAAACTGCTCAGGTCATCGATCCCCACAGCTGCCGTAAATATTTTGTAGGATTCCATCTAGTTTTCAGCTGTTAGAATAATGACACAGAGGAACTACAAACACTGGCTACAAGTGCTCATTGATTTGCATCTTTAGGGAAGTTGAAAATTTGTGCGACACCGGAATCTTAAAGCAGGTCTCCAGTTCACGAGGCATATGAAAACAGATACTTCTTTGCTTTTAAAGAATAGTGTGTATCTTATTGCATGTGAATTTTATTTAAATTTGTACTGTGTAGAAAATATCTGATGAAATAAAACTAGGCTCGTGTCCAATTCCCAGTTTAGTAGTGACTTGCATTTGTAGTTTTGAAGTTATTCATTTTCGTCAAAGTTTTTTATATTGATGAATGTAACTGTGTCTTTTGTGTTTGTGACAACGTGAATATCTTTCTGCTACTGCTTTTACCCTCCATAACATTTTTTTGTGACTGGGTTCATTGCACTTACGTAGGAAAGAAGTATAGGCTGAGTTTTTCCACTAAAACTGTCTACTTTTTCTTTAATAGAAATGTTTCACATTTCTATGCCTAATTAGGGTGGCGACCGTATTCTATTTCATTTGAGTAAGTTTGAGTATTTAAAACAGTTTCTAAATTAGATCTGTTACTTTCTGTCTGTTTTCGTAAATTTAATTTCATGTCCGATAGGCAAAATCCCTCTAGGCATCTCACGGTCAAATCTACAAAAATCCTTACAGAGGGTAACATTATACTGCATCTAAGTACCGTAACTGGTTATAAAGACAGTATCAGTATACTAAACTGTGCAGAGTATAGTGTTATACGTAGCTTTTCCCGTGACAGGACTAGCTGTTCTGTTGGGGTATAGTGCGCAGTAAACCAAATTTGGTATTTTATAGCACAAGTGTAGGCAGTTAATGTTATACACTATAAGAATGAAAATCAGGTTTTCTTTAAATACACGCTGTAGCAGTCAAGAGCGCTGGTTGCCTTTGGGAGTGGACGTGGTGAGTTGATGTTAGTCAGGAATGCCTGTAAGGCGACAAGGACGCCATTATCACCACCTCACTGAGTTTGAACGACGTCGTGTATCAGGGGGAACGAGAAACTCGATGTTCCTTCTCCGATATCGCAGAAAGACTCGGCGGAAATATAGTCACCGTAGCTGCTGCCATGATTGCTGGCAGCGGTAGTCATGTTAATGTACGGTCGCAAAAAGACCGAGCTCCGAACGGCCACGTGCCACGGCCGTCAGAGGAGACCGTCGAGTTCGGCGTATGCTCTGGCGAATCTTACTGCATCTGTAGCAGCAATTTGAGCAGCAGTTGGCACCACAGTGACACAGCGAACTGTTACAAATCTGTTACTTCAAGGGCAGCTCCGAGCCAGGTACGCTGTAGAGTGCATTCCACCGACCTCAAGCCACCGCCATTTCAGTGGTGTCAAGCGAGACCTAATTGCAGGGAAGAGGGAGGTCTGCTCTGGTTTCTGGTGAGAGCTGGTGCCAGTGATGGTCGTGTGTTGGTTACGACGAGGCCAGTTGAGGGCCTGTAACCAACCTGTCTGCGCGCTACACACACTGGACCTACCCTTGCAGATATCGTCTGGGGTGGGATTTCGTATGGCACCAGGAGGAGGAGTCTAGTCCTTATCCCACGCACCCTGACTGCGGATCTGAACGTCAGTTTGTTGATTCTACTTGTTGTGCTGCCATTCATGAACAGTACGAGGTGCATTCAATTTCTGAGGCCTCCGATTTTTTTTCTAATTAACTACTCACCCGAAATCGATGAAACTGGCGTTACTTCTCGACGTAATCGCCCTGCAGACGTACACATTTTTCACAACGCTGACGCCATGATTCCATGGCAGCGGCGAAGGCTTCTTTAGCAGTCTGTTTTGACCACTGGAAAATCGCTGAGGCAATAGCAGCACGGCTGGTGAATGTGCGGCCACGGAGAGTGTCTTTAATTGTTGGAAAAAGCCAAAAGTCACTAACAGCCAGGTCAGGTGAGTAGGGAGCATGAGGAATCACTTCAAAGTTGTTATCACGAAGAAACTGTTGCGTAACGTTAGCTCGATGTGCAGGTGCGTTGTGTTGGTGAAACAGCACACGCGCAACCCTTCCCGGACGTTTTTGTTGCAGTGCAGGAAGGAATTTGTTCTTCAAAACATTTTCGTAGGGTGCACCTGTTACCATAGTGCCCTTTGGAACGCAATGGGTAAGGATTACGCCCTCGCTGTCCCAGAACATGGACACCATCATTTCTTCAGCACTGGCGGTTACCCGAAAATTTTTTGGTGGCAGTAAATCTGTGTGCTTCCATTGAGCTGACTGGCGCTTTGTTTCTGGATTGAAAAATGGCATATACGTCTCATCCATTGTCACAACCGACGAAAAGAGAGTCCCATTCATGCTGTCGTCGCGCGTCGACATTGCTTGGCAACATGCCACACGGGCAGCCATGTGGTCATCCGTCAGCATTCTTGGCACCCACCTGGATGACACTTTTCGCATTTTCAGGTCGTCATGCAGGATTGTGTGCACAGAACCCACAGAAATGCCAACTCTGGAGGCGATCTGTTCAACAGTCATTCGGCGATCCCCCAAAACAATTCTCTCCACTTTCTCGATCATGTCATTAGACTGGCTTGTGCGAGCCCGAGGTTGTTTCGGTTGGTGTCACACGATGTTCTGCCTTCATTAAACTGTCGCACCCACGAACGCACTTTCGACACATCCATAACTCCATCACCACATGTCTCCTTCAACTGTCGATGAATTTCAATTGGTTTCACACCACGCAAATTCAGAAAACGAATGATTGCACGCTGTTCATGTAAGGAAAACGTCGCCATTTTAAGTATTTAAAACAGTTCTCATTCTCGTCGCTGGCGGTAAAATTCCATCTGCCGTACGGTGCTGCCATCTCTGGGACACATTGAGAATGAACGCGGCCTCATTTTAAAACAATGTGCATGTTTCTATCTCTTTCCAGTCCGGAGAAAAAAAAATCGGAGGCCTTAGAACTTGAATGCACCTCGTAGAAAAAAGTCCCCTTGATTAGCAGCTCATGTTGTGTTCGGTCCTTCATTGTGGTGGGAAAGCACGATAATCAAGAAGTAACTCTTCTCTCTAAACGTCGCACCGAGCGAGGTGGCGCAGTGGTTAGCACACTGGACTCGCATTCGGGAGGACGACGGTTCAATCCCGTCTCCGGCCATCCTGATTTAGGTTTTCCGTGATTTCCCTAAATCCTTTCACGCAAATGCCGGGATGGTTCCTTTGAAAGGGCACGGCCGATTTCCTTCCCCATCCTTCCCTCACCCGAGCTTGCACTCCGTCTTTAATGACCTCGCTGTCGACGGGACGTTAAACACTAATCTCCTCCTCCTCCTCCTCTAAACGTCGCATCAACCATTCCCACAAATCAAGACACAAAAGAATTAGTTACATTAGCTGCAAGTGGACATTGATTTAAATCAAGGGAAAAGTTGAAAATTTGTGCCAGACGGGGATTGGAACCCACGTCACATACGTAATTGGCAGAAGCGCTGGCCACTGCTCGATCCGGGCACAGTGGTCATTCCACCTGCGCGGACTAACCTAACACGCTTCCCATCGGACCCCTCAACTGAAGTAGTGCCCCTGCCCATTATCCTCATTGCTCGCGTCATTTCGCCGATTCCCGTAAGAGTTCGAGTGTGGTGCGCATCTGCGCTGAAGGGACCATTCACCGCCCTCGCCTCCGTTACATATGTGGTGACTCATTAATTAAAACTTCCGGGCTGAATTGCCGTGGTCCATATATAAAACTTCTTTTCCTTCCTGACGTTTCGCTGCCGGCTGCGGGCAACAGCTTCTGAGATGAGTCGGCGACTGTCTGCTAGGCGCTGGAGGTCCTGCTTATATAGAGCGCCTAGATAGCGCCACCACTCATCACATGCTTTCGACTTTAAAACTATCTTTCGCTAGTGCCATCTCTTTCGATTACAGCTAATCGATTGTCACTTCGTTGGTACAAAATCGAACGCTATATCTTGTCCAGTTTTAATCCTTCTTCTTTTCTATTAAAATTATTTCCGTGCTTGTAGATCTCTATAGCTTCTCTATACATGCGGGTATAATAATGTGAGGTCCTAGCTATCACGTTTGTCTCACTAAATTTTATTTCGTGATCACCGTCTTTGAAAACGTGTTCCGCTACATCTGATTTCTCAATCTGTCCCAATCTACAGTTCCTTTTGTGTTCCGTTAGGCGGGTATTAACACTCCTTTTAGTTGTTCCAATGTAAACCATGCCACAGCTACACGGAACTTTATACACACCTGGGGTAGCTAAGGGGTGTCGAGCGTCTTTCACCGATCTTAAAGTTTCACTAATTTTCTTGATACGTCGAAAGATTGTCTCCACTTGAAACTCGGCTAAAACTTTCCCAACACGGTCCGTGATGTTATGAATAAATGGAAGAAAAACTTTTCCAGCCGACGGTTGTTGTTGTCGTGTATTTTCGCACACTTTTCTTCTAGGGTGGAGTGCTCGATCTATTTCCTTGTCAGTGTACCCATTTCTCTTGAAAGCTGTTCGCAAATGGCTTAATTCATCTTGCAAGTAAATTGGCTCACAGATGTTATTAGCTCTGTCCACTAAAGTTTTTATGACTCCTCTCTTGTGCCTAGGATGACGATTCGAATTCTTATGTAGGTAACGATCGGTGTGTGTGTCTTTCCTATATACCTTGTGCCCTAAAGTCCCATCTGCCCGTTTAATAACCAATACATCCAAAAAATTTAGTTGTCCATTACTCTCTTTCTCCATGGTGAATTGTATCTTGGATTGAAACTGTTTATGTGCGCCAAAAAATCACTCAGTTCCTCTTCGGCATGATTCCATATCACAAAGGTGTCATCCACGTATCGATACCATTTCAAAGGGCTTTTTTTTGGCCGACTGCAGCACCTGTTGTTCGAAAATTTCCATAAACAGATTAGCAATAGCAGGGCTTAGAGGGCTACCCATGGCGACCCCATCAATTTGTTCATAAAACTCCTTGTTATATTGAAAATAAGTCGAGGATAGACAACGTCGAAACAAAGCTATTATATCAGTAGGAAACATATCACCTATGTACAGGGTGTTTCAAAAATGACCGGTATATTTGAAACGGCAATAAAAACTAAACGAGCAGCGATAGAAATACACCGTTTGTTGCAATATGCTTGGGACAACAGTACATTTTCAGGCAGACAAACTTTCGAAATTACAGTAGTTGCAATTGTCAACAACAGATGGCGCTGCGGTCTGGGAAACACTATAGTACGATATTTTCCACATATCCACCATGCGTAGCAATAATATGGCGTAGTCTCTGAATGAAATTACCCGAAACCTTTGACAACGTGTCTGGCGGAATGGCTTCACATGCAGATGAGATGTACTGCTTCAGCTGTTCAATTGTTTCTGGATTCTGGCGGTACACCTGGTCTTTCAAGTGTCCCCACAGAAAGAAGTCACAGGGGTTCATGTCTGGCGAATAGGGAGGCCAATCCACGCCGCCTCCTGTACGTTTCGGATAGCCCAAAGCAATCACACGATCATCGAAATATTCATTCAGGAAATTAAAGACGTCGGCCGTGCGATGTGGCCGGGCACCATCTTGCATAAACCACGAGGTGTTCGCAGTGTCGTCTAAGGCAGTTTGTACCGCCACAAATTCACGAAGAATGTCCAGATAGCGTGATGCAGTAATCGTTTCGGATCTGAAAAATGGGCCAATGATTCCTTTGGAAGAAATAGCGGCCCAGACCAGTACTTTCTGAGGATGCAGGGACGATGGGACTGCAACATGGGGCTTTTCGGTTCCCCATATGCGCCAGTTCTGTTTATTGACGAAGCCGTCCAGGTAAAAATAAGCTTCGTCAGTAAACCAAATGCTGCCCACATGCATATCGCCGTCATCAATCCTGTGCACTATATCGTTAGCGAATGTCTCTCGTGCAGCAATGGTAGCGGCGCTGAGGGGTTGCCGCGTTTGAATTTTGTATGGATAGAGGTGTAAACTCTGGCGCATGAGACGATACGTGGACGTTGGCGTCATTTGCACCGCAGCTGCAACACGGCGAACGGAAACCCGAGGCCGCTGTCGGATCACCTGCTGCACTAGCTGCGCGTTGCCCTCTGTGGTTGCCGTACGCGGTCGCCCTACCTTTCCAGCACGTTCATCCGTCACGTTCCCAGTCCGTTGAAATTTTTCAAACAGATCCTTTATTTCATCGCTTTTCGGTCCTTTGGATACATTAAACCTCCGTTGAAAACTTCGTCTTGTTGCAACAACACTGTGTTCTAGGCAGTGGAGTTCCAACACCAGAAAAATCCTCTGTTCTAAGGAATAAACCATGTTGTCCACAGCACACTTGCACGTTGTGAACAGCACACGCTTACAGCAGAAAGACGACGTACAGAATGGCGCACCCACAGACTGCATTGTCTTCTATATCTTTCACATCACTTGCAGCGCCATCTGTTGTTGAAAATTGTAACTACTGTAATTTCGAAAGTTTGTCCGCCTGAAAATGTACTGTTGTCCCAAGCATATTGCAACAAACGGTGTATTTCTATCGCTGCTCGTTTAGTTTTTATTGCCGTTTCAAATATACCGGTCATTTTTGAAACACCCTGTAAGAAAGAGCTTCGTCAACAGGGACCATTGTGAACGGGGATACTACATCGAAACTGACAAGGATGTCACTTGGACTAACTGTGACCTCCCTCAGTTTTTCGATGAAATTCATGGAATTTTTAATATGAGTGTCAGTTTTACCTATATACGATTGCAAAAAAGAAGCAAGATATCTAGCCAGCTCTTGAGTAGGAGCGCCAACGGCGCTTACTATCGTACTCAATGGGACATTGGGCTTGCGTATCTTAGGTAACCCATACAGTCTAGGAGGGTAAGCTTCCGTTTTGCAAAGGTATCTTTTATCCTCTGTAGGAATGGAAGAGCTTTTTATTAATCGGTGGGTAGCACTTAACACTTTCGTTGTAGAGTCCTTTTTCAGTTTTTTATAGTTGGTAGGATCCAAGAGGTCACTGATCTTTCTATGATAATCCTCACTCTTCAGCACGACAGTAGCATTACCCTTATCAGTAGTAAGTACAATGATATTCCTGTCCGCATTAATCTCCCGTAACGCCTTCCTTTCTCCTAGGGATAAATTACTGCTGGGTGGCTTGGCTTTACGTAATATCCTGGCTGTTTCCATCCTGATTTCATTGGCAGAATGCGGTGATAACAGACGAATCCCTGCTTCTATATTGGCAACAATATCTTCCGTGGGAATCTGTGATGGAGTGATAGCAAAATTTCCTCCTTTCGAAAGAACAGAGACTTCCTCCTTGGATAGTTCTTTCCCGGACAAGTTGATAAGGCCTTTGAAATGGTATCGATACGTGGATGACACCTGTGTGATATGGAATCATGCTGAAGAGGAACTGAGTGATTTTTTGGCGCACATAAACAATTTCAATCCAAGGATACAATTCACCTTGGAGAAAGAGAGTAATGGGCAACTAAATTTTTTGGATGTATTGGTTATTAAACGGGCAGATGAGACTTTAGGGCACAAGGTATATAGGAAAGACACACACACCGATCGTTACCTACATAAGAATTCGAATCGTCATCCTAGGCAGAGGAGAGGAGTCATGAAAACTTTAGTGGACAGAGCTAATAACATCTGTGAGCCAATTTACTTGCAAGATGAATTAAGCCATTTGCGAACAGCTTTCAAGAGAAATGGGTACACTGACAAGGAAATACACTCCTGGAAATGGAAGAAAGAACACATTGACACCGGTGTGTCACACCCACCATACTTGCTCCGGACACTGCGAGAGGGCTGTACAAGCAATGATCACACGCACGGCACAGCGGACACACCAGGAACCGCGGTGTTGGCCGTCGAATGGCGCTAGCTGCGCAGCATTTGTGCACCGCCGCCGTCAGTGTCAGCCAGTTTGCCGTGGCATACGGAGCTCCATCACAGTCCTTAACACTGGTAGCATGCCGCGACAGCGTGGACGTGAACCGTATGTGCAGTTGACGGACTTTGAGCGAGGGCGTATAGTGGGCATGCGGGAGGCCGGGTGGACGTACCGCCGAATTGCTCAACACGTGGGGCGTGAGGTCTCCACAGTACATCGATGTTGTCGCCAGTGGTCGGCGGAAGGTGCACGTGCCCGTCGACCTGGGACCGGACCGCAGCGACGCACGGATGCACGCCAAGACCGTAGGATCCTACGCAGTGCCTTAGGGGACCGCACCGCCACTTCCCAGCAAATTAGGGACACTGTTGCTCCTGGGGTATCGGCGAGGACCATTCGCAACCGTCTCCATGAAGCTGGGCTACGGTCCCGCACACCGTTAGGCCGTCTTCCGCTCACGCCCCAACATCGTGCAGCCCGCCTCCAGTGGTGTCGCGACAGGCGTGAATGGAGGGACGAATGGAGACGTGTCGTCTTCAGCGATGAGAGTCGCTTCTGCCTTGGTGCCAATGATGGTCGTATGCGTGTTTGGCACCGTGCAGGTGAGCGCCACAATCAGGACTGCATACGACTGAGGCACACAGGGCCAACACCCGGCATCATGGTGTGGGGAGCGATCTCCTACACTGGCCGTACACCACCGGTGATCGTCGAGGGGACACTGAATAGTGCACGGTACATCCAAACCGTCATCAAACCCATCGTTCTACCATTCCTAGACCGTCAAGGGAACTTGCTGTTCCAACAGGACAATGCACGTCCGCATGTATCCCGTGCCACCCAACGTGCTCTAGAAGGTGTAAGTCAACTACCCTGGCCAGCAAGATCTCCGGATCTGTCTCCCATTGAGCATGTTTGGGACTGGATGAAGCGTCGTCTCACGCGGTCTGCACGTCCAGCACGAACGCTGGTCCAACTGAGGCGCCAGGTGGAAATGGCATGGCAAGCCGTTCCACAGGACTACATCCAGCATCTCTACGATCGTCTCCATGGGAGAATAGCAGCCTACATTGCTGCGAAAGGTGGATATACACTGTACTAGTGCCGACATTGTGCATGCTCTGTTGCCTGTGTCTATGTGCCTGTGGTTCTGTCAGTGTGATCATGTGATGTATCTGACCCCAGGAATGTGTCAATAAAGTTTCCCCTTCCTGGGACAATGAATTCACGGTGTTCTTATTTCAATTTCCAGGAGTGTAGATCGAGCACTCCACCCTAGAAGAAAAGTGTCCGAAAATACACGACAACAACAACCGTCGGCTGGAAAAGTTTTTCTTCCATTTATTC
This sequence comes from Schistocerca cancellata, assembly GCF_023864275.1. Lineage (NCBI taxonomy): Eukaryota > Metazoa > Arthropoda > Insecta > Orthoptera > Acrididae > Schistocerca > Schistocerca cancellata. Next base: position 89,744,516 of record NC_064628.1, on the reverse strand, counting down.
ATAACATCACGGACCGTATTGGTAAAGCTTTGGCCAAGTTTCAAGTGGAGACAATCTTGAGACCTACCAAGAAAATTAGTGAAACTTTAAGATCGGTGAAAGACGCTCGACACCCCTTAGCTACCCCAGGTGTGTATAAAATTCCGTGTAGCTTTGGCATGGTTTACATTGGAACAACTAAAAGGAGTGTTAATACCCGCCTAACGGAACACAAAAGGAACTGTACATTGGGACAGATTGAGAAATCAGCTGTAGCGGAACACGTTTTCAAAGACGGTGATCACGAAATAAAATTTAGTGAGACAAACGTGATAGCTAGGACCTCACATTATTATACTCGCATGTATAGAGAAGCTATAGAGATCTACAAGCACGGAAATAATTTTAATAGAAAAGAAGAAGGATTAAAACTAGACAAGATATGGCGTTGGACTTTGTACCAACGAAGTGACAATCGATTACCTGTAATCGAGAGAGATGGCACTAGCCAGAGATAGTTTTAAAGTCGAAAGCACGTGACGAGTGGTGGGGCCATCTAAGCGCTCTATATAAGCGGGAACTCCAGCGCCTAGCAGACAGTCGCCGACACACCTCAGAAGATGTTGCCCGCAGCCGGCAGCGAAACGTCAGGAAGGAGAAGAAGTTTTATATATGGACCACGGCAATTCAGCCCGGAAGTTTTAATTAATGAAGACGCCGTGAAAGCTTACATGCTATGATATGTGGTGACTGTTCTTTTGGAATTTGGGTCTGAAGGAGGCGTCCAAGGGTAGTCTGTACAGTTATCATGACCCGTGTGCCCGGATGGCACAGTGATCATAGCACCCGCCTAGTAAACAGGAGACCTGGCTTCCATCCCTGTCCAGCGCCAATACCCCCATTGAGTTAAAACAGTGCCCACTGCCAGTTAATGTCACTAATCTTTTCGTGTGCTGTGATTTCCACAAATCGGTCAATCACTTGCTATATACACTCCAAGAGAAAAGAAAGGTGACCACACATCACGAAGGAAATGTCCGAATGGGACAAAAATCGGCAGATATGATAACAGTTTCAAAAAACTGGATGATTTATTCAGGAGAAGGAGCTTTACAAATTGAGGCCTTATGCAAGCAGCTGTTCGGCTGGCATTTAATGATAGATTTGTTGGATGTGCCAGATTCTAACCAATTGGCGCGTTAGATCTTCAGAATCCCGAGCTGGATACAGGGCAGTGCCTGTAATGCCCTGAACGTCCTCAATTGGGGAGAGATCCAGCGACATTGCTGGGCAAGGTAGGGCTTTTTCAAGCACGGAGACAAACACTAGAAACTCTTGCCATGTGCGGACGGGCACTGTCTTGCTGAAATGTAAGCCCAGGATGGCATGCCATAAAGGACAATAAAACGGGACGTACAACAGTGTCCACGTAACGCAGTTGTGTAAGGGTGCCGCTGTGACAGTTAGAGAGGTCCTGCTGTGAAATCAAATGGTGTCTCAGACCATCCGCTCTGGTTGTCGGTCCGTATGGAGGGTTACAGTCAGGTTGGTATCCCACCTCTGTCCAGGGCGTTTCCAGAACGTCTTCAATTCGAAGTGGGACTCTCCTACTCCCCGTTTTGTTGCCATTTATGACACGCAACCCTCGGCTTACATTTCAGCAAGACAATGTCCGCACGCACACGGCGAGAGTTTCTGCTTCTTATCCTCGTGCTTGCAAACCCTGATATGGCCAGCAAGGTTTGTACATCTCTCCCCAACTGAGAACGTGTGGAGAAATATGGACAGGGCTCTCCAGCTAGCTCGGGATTTTGACGATCTAACTCGCTAGTTGGATAGAATTTTCTAGGTTTTCCTTTGTCTGAGAGCGTACATCACTCTTCACTGTGAGTATGCACTTGTGGTCTCGTTTCGTAGACCTCACCAAGTTAAATTTGAATACCTTTTGTAGCCATTGTTCGCTTGCTCAAAAACAAAATCGTGTTCGAATTTCATACACAGTAGCTGTTCTAGCTCTGTTTATCCATTGAAAAATACCTGCCTTCACTCGCATACAGTACCTATCTGAATGCATATTTTCCTTGTCACACATAATTTGCCTGTAGCCCCATTGAAAAATATGTTCAAATGTGTGTGAAATCTTATGCGACTTAACTACTAAGGTCATCAGTCCCTAAGCTTACACACTACTTAACCTAAATTATCCTAAGGACAAACACACACACCCGTGCTCGAAGGAGGACTCGAACCTCCGCCGGGACCAGCCGCACAGTCCACGACTGCAGCGCCTCAGACCGCTCGGCTAATCCCGCGCGGCCCCTGTAGCCCCGTGTCAGGTTCATTATTGGAACTTATTTTGCGGGTAACCTATTGTAAAAGGCTACCTCAAGCTATTCAGGACGTGGAAAAATAAATTTATACAGGTTGAGTCACCTAACATTACCGCTGGATATATTTCGTAAACCACATCAAATACTGACGAACCGATTCCACAGGCCGAACGTGAGGAGAGGGGCTAGTGTAATTGTTTAATACAAACCATACAAAAATGCACGGAAGTATGTTTTTTAACACAAACCTACGTTTTTTTTAAATGGAACCTCGTTAGTTTTGTTAGCACATCTGAACATATATACAAATACGTAATCAGTGCCGTTTGTTGCATTGTAAAATGTTAATTACATCCGGAGATATTGTAACCTAAAGTTGACGCTTGAAACCTCCGACGTTCAGTTGCGTGCTGTAACGAACACGGGCCACGGTCGACGAGCAGCATCTGCAGGGACATGTTTACGATGACGACCGTGTTTACGAATGTGGCTGTAGTGCACTGTTGTGGTTTGGTCTAGCTGTCGCAGTGTCCGCATGTAGCTCTTGCTGCTATTGTTATTCTGCATTCGTCTCCGCACGCAGACCAACTGTAGTACACCGTGTTACCAGACGTCTGTGATAGTGTAGCGTGTAGGAACTGTGACTGTGGTGTATTCGAACTCTGAATAGGCGGAGATGATACTCATCTATGGCGAGTGTCGACTAAATGCAGCTGAAGCCTGCAGGGTGTATGCAGAATGGTACCCGGACAGAGAGCGTCCAACGTGCCGCACATTGCAAAACATCTACCGCCAACTGTGTGCAACAGGTATGGTCGTAGCATGCAAACGGGTCCGTAACAGGCCCGCCACAGGAGAAGCGGGTGCAGTTGGTGTGTTAGCTGCTGTTGCCATGAACCCACACATGAGTACACGGGACATTGCGAGAGCCGGTGGACTGAGTCAAAGTAGTGTCATGCGCATACTGCATCGTCACCGCTTTCACCCGTTTCATGTGTCGCTACATCAGCAATTACATGGTGATGACTTTAATCATCGAGTGCAATTCTGTCAATGGGCATTAACAGAGAATGCGTTGCAGTTCTACCTGTTTACCGATGAAGCGGGTTTCACAAACCACGGGGCAGTGAATCTACGGAACATGCATTACTGGTCCGTGGACAATCCTCGCGGCTCAGACAGGTAGAGCGACAGCGACCGTGGACTGTAAATGTATGGTGCGGAATCATTGGCGACCACCTCATTGGTCCTCACTTCATTGCAGGGGCCGAAACAGCTGCAACATACATCGCGTTTCTACAGAATGATCTGCCAACGTTGCTCGAAAATGTCCCACTGGAAACGCGTCGACGTATGTGGTATCAGCATGATGGTGCACCTGCACATTCCGCAATTAACACTAGGCTGACCCTTGACAGGATGTTCGATGGGCGTTTCATAGCACGTGGAGGACGCATAAATTGGCCAGCCCGTTCTCCTGATCTTACACCTCTGGACTTCTTTCTGTGGGGTACGTTAAAGGAGAATGTGTACCGTGATGTGCCTACAAACCCAGAGGATATGAAACAACGTATTGTGGCAGCCTGCGACGACATTACACCAGATGTACTGCGGCGTGTACGACATTCATTACGCCAGAGATTGCAATTGTTTGCAGCAAATGATGGCCACCACATTGAACATCTATTGGCCTGACATGTCGGGACACACTCTATTCCACTCCGTAATTGAAAACGGAAACCACGTGTGTACGTGTACCTCACCCCTCATGGTTTTGTACATGTGCGTCAGTGAGAAAGACCAATAAAAAGGTGTTAGCATGTGGACGTAATGTGCTGCTCCAGTCTCTTCTGTACCTAGGGTCCATCACCGTTCCCTTTGGCTCCCTACGTAATTCGGTGCTCTCCGATACACACGATCGAACAGCGGAGGAGTGGTACTCAAGCGTCAAATTTAGGTTACAATATCTCCGGATGTAATTAACATTTTACAATGGAACAAACGGCACTGATTACGTATTTGTTTATATGTTGAGATGTGCTAACAAAACTAACGTGGTTCCATTTAAAAAAAACGTAGGTTTGTGCTAAAAAACATACTTCCGTGCGGTTCTAGGCGCGTCAGTCTGGAACCACGAGACCGCTACGGTCGCAGGTTCGAATGCTGCCTCGGGCATGGATGTGTGTGATGTCCTTAGGTTAGTTAGGTTTAAGTAGTTCTAAGTTCTAGGGGACTGATGACCTTAGCTGTTAAGTCCCATAGTGCTCAGAGCCATTTGAACCATTTTTGAGCCATACTTCCGTGCATTTTTTTATGGTTTGTATTAAGCAATTACACTAGCCCCTCTCCTCACGTTCGGTCTGTGGAATCGATTCGTCAGTATTTGATGTGGTTTACGAAATATATCCAGCGGTAATGTTAGGTGACTCACCCTGTATACAGCTAAACTTGATATGCAGTTAAACTTTCAAAACGGTGTAGAAATAACACCACTGGTCAGAAAGACGTCAAATTGCAACGGAACATTATCGAAGAAGGGGAAAAACGTATGGCAGAAGAAAAAAATAGTACGAAAATTGATCAATGGATGGCTCTGTATGTGTCAGAATACCTAAATAAAAACATCTGTCATGCGCACGACCGATAGAAATTGGTATAAACACGCCAGGTACACGGCTTTTCCTCCATTCGCGTCTGCACCGTTCGCCATGACTCTCACAATGCAGGATCGCGCTCTGCTTGTAAAGCTGTAATGCAAGATTGATGACTGTGCACACGTCGCTCTGCAGAAGTTCTGCTCACTGAAGGGTTTCAAAAAAGGCGTTGGTCCGATGACTGCTGTGGGTCAGGAGAAAATGATTCGGAAATTTGAAAAGACGATTTCTTTTGGAGTGCAGCCTGGTAGAGGGAGGAAACGAACTGATTTGACGTCAGTGGAAGCAGTGGCCACAGCAATCCAGGGGGAGACGAGTGATGGTGTGCAAACGTGTATTGCACGGAGAATTGCCCGATCATACCCGTGAGCACGGTGCGTAAAATCCTACGAAACATCCTTCCTTGCTATCCATCCAAAATTACCCATGTGCACGAGTTGCTTCCTTTGACCTGCCAGCAAGAGAGATCTTTGCTTTAGAATTTCTTGCTCGCATGGAAGTGGAGGTCAAGCGGTTCTAGGCGCTTCCACCCGGAACCAAGCGGCTCCTACGGTCGCAGGTTGGAATCCTGCCTCGGGCATGGATGTGTGTGTTGTCCTTAGGTTAGTTAGGTTTAAGTAGTTCTAAGTCTAGGGGACTGATGACCTCAGATGTGAAGTCCCATAGTGCTTGGAGCCATTTGAACCATTTTGATGGAAGAGGACAATGATTGGCCTTGGAAGATTTTGGGGGGACAGACGAAGCCCACTTCCATCTCACAGGATATGTCAATACACAAAATTGTTGAATATGGGCAGTGGAAAATCCACACACAAATCAACCAGTACCACTTCATCCTGAAATGGTCACTGAGTGGTCCGGGTTTACGGTATCTTTTATCATAGGGCCACATTTTTTCGAAGATACAGGTGCTTCCGGTCCTGTTACCTGTACCGTCACTGGTAAGCGCTATGAGTGTCTTTTGCGCTTTTCCAGCTCTCCGACAGCGTGGATGTGTGGAAGGGATCATTTTTATGCAAGATGGCGCAACTCCGCACATTGCAAATCCAGCTAAGCAGCTGCTGAAGCGCCATTACGGGAATGTTAGAATTATCAGCCGCCATTTCCCTACAGCCTGCCCGTCCCGATCACCTGATCTTAATCCGTGTGACTTTTGGATGTGGGCTGTCTGAAAGATGTTGTGTCCAGTGTTCCAACTGCAAACTTAGCTGCATTGAAGGCACACATTGCGTAACACATTCTGAACGTGACCCTGGAAACACATACATCAGTTGTGAAACATGCTGATTCTCAATTTCAACTTGTTGCAAAAAACGATGGACAGCATGTTGAACATGTTTTGCGCCAGTCACTCGGAAAATAATAATCCGATTTGATTTTGATTGATGCTTTTTATATAGTTTTTGGCCTCGGGATAGTTAAAAACCGATGTGATTGATGCTTTTTATACGGTTTTTGGTCTCAGGACAATTAAAAACCGATTTTTCCCATCTGATGTGATATGACTTTGCCGTGGTGGATGGGCTTACGTAACTAACAGCATCATACCTCTACACACATGCACACTGAGTAATACAGTTTGTTTAACGTCAAATGTACACCTTAGGCATTGTTGAATGATTCATTTGTCATTAGCAGTGGATCACTATTAAATTATGGTGCTTACAGTGCCATCTATTGATACAATTTGTAACTATTTATTTTTCTTATGCCATACGTTTTCCCCCTTCTCCGTTAATATTCCGTTGCAATTTGACGTCATTCGGACCAGCGGTGTTACTTCTACAGCGGTTTGAAAATTTAACTTTAATTACAATCACCCTGTATTTTGATGGCAGTTTGCAGCTACTAAGACTCTTTCCTTGTTTTCAACCCATTCATCTTCTTTTGTAATTCAAGAGCATAAAGAAGTATCATTGTATTGCGATCTGGGAGCCTCGTAGATTGAAGTTCTGTTGTGGAGCTACCGCCGGCCCCAGCTACACGTCAGTCAACTACATCACTTTCTTGTTATTCTATTGGCTACCAGAGAGTATAGTGTCATTTATTGGAAATCTCTTCGTCGTGGACTGAACAGAGAGCATTTGACACCGTCTAACTTACACGAGTAGACGGAGCCGAGAGAGGCGGAGCAGCATTGCAAACCATCTTTACAAACAGCGGAGGCCACGAAGAAGACGGGTTGTACAGGGTTATTACAAATGATTGAAACGATTTCACAGCTCTACAATAACTTTATTATTTGAGATATTTTCACAATGCTTTGCACACGCATACAAAAACTCAAAAAGTTTTTTTAGGCATTCACAAATGTTCGATATGTGCCCCATTAGTGATTCGGCAGACGTCAAGCCGATAATCAAGTTCCTCCCACACTCGGCGCAGCATGTCCCATCAATGAGTTCGAAAGCATCGTTGATGTGAGCTCGCAGTTCTGGCACGTTTCTTGGTAGAGGAGGTTTAAACACTGAATCTTTCACATAACCCCACAGAAAGAAATCGCATGGGGTTAAGTCGGGAGAGCGTGGAGGCCATGACATACTGATCGTGATCTCCACCACGACCGATCCATCGGTTTTTCCAATCTCCTGTTTAAGAAATGCCGAACATCATGATGGAAGTGCGGTGGAGCACCATCCTGTTGAAAGATGAAGTCGGCGCTGTCGGTCTCCAGTTGTGGCGTGAGCCAGTTTTCCAGCATGTCCAGATACACGTGACCTGTAACGTTTGTTTTTCGCAGAAGAAAAAGGGGCCGTAAACTTTAAACCGTGAGATTGGACAAAACACGTTAACTTTTGGTGAATTGCGAATTTGCTGCATGAATGCGTGAGGATTCTCTACCGCCCAGATTCGCACATTGTGTCTGTTCACTTCACCATTAAGAAAAAATGTTGCTTCATCACTGAAAACAAGTTTCGCACTGAACGCATCCTCTTCCATGAGCTGTTGCAACCGCGCCGAAAATTCAAAGCGTTTGACTTTGTCATCGGGTGTCAGGGCTTGTAGCAATTGTAAACGGTAAGGCTTCTGCTTTAGCCTTTTCCGTAAGATTTTCCAAACCGTCGGCTGTGGTACGTTTAGCTCCCTGCTTGCTTTATTCGTCGACTTCCGTGGGCTACGCGTGAACTTGCCCGCATGCGTTCAACCGTTTCTTCGCTCACTGCAGGCCGACCCGTTGATTTCCCCTTACAGAGGCATCCAGAAGCTTTAAACTGCGCATACCATCGCCGAATGGAGTTAGCAGTTGGTGGATCTTTGTTGAACTTCGTCCTGAAGTGTCGTTGCACTGTTATGACTGACTGATGTGAGTGCATTTCAAGCACGACATACGCTTTCTCGGCTCCTGTCGCCATTTTGTCTCGCTGCGCTCTCGAGCGCTCTGGCGGCAGAAACCTGAAGTGGGGCTTCAGCCGAACAAAACTTTATGAGTTTTTCTACGTATCTGTAGTGTGTCGTGACCATATGTCAATGAATGGAGCTACAGTGAATTTATGAAATCGCTTCAATCACTTGTAATAGCCGTGTATATGGCAACTGTTGGTGCGAACCCTCAACACACTAAAGCGAACAGTACTTTTACCTGAGAACGCCCCAGGGGTCTATAACCACGATCTTGACGGGTCACATTTCGATAGAAGAGGAATAGACGCCGAAGGCATTTTATAAGACTAGTGTCACCTTTGGAGGCATCGAATGCCAATTGGCGAAAATGAAACTGTTGAGGCATTGCATCGCCCTCTACTGTACGGAAGGTGCTATACCTCCCCGATCAACCACCTCTCGGCTAACTCACGCTACAAGATTTTTCTTTTTCGGGAATGTCAAAACAGGAAACCGAGCTACAAAAAATCTGTTAAATAGCGTGCGGCACGAAACACATGCTATTGTGCAGCAACGAAGGATCCATAATACGGTTGCATCGCGAAAGCTCGACGACGGCTCAGCCTGGAAAGCGACAGACTTCCCCGAAGCGCGCCCAGCGTCTATTGCCACCAAAAGTTGGTCAACGAGCCAGGTGCAAAACTTATAGCCTAGATAAAGTGTGTTGTGGAAGACGCAAACGCTGTTCTGAAAGCCACATAACAGGTGTCATAGCGATCACCAAGAGTTGTTAATATTTGGCAAGTCCTTTCTGGTGATGGTTATTTATTTGACAGAGTATTGAAAAGCCTAAGTCGAAACAAGAGCCCTGGAGTAGATGACACTCACTCAGAATTACTGAAACCATGACGTAACTATTCGACATGGTGTGCAAGATGAGAGAGACAGGCAAAATACCCCTCAAATTACAGGAAAAGTTCAGCAATTCCAAAGAAGGCAGCTGCTGACAGATGTAAATATTACCAAACTACCACTTTAATAAGTCATGCTTGCAAAATACTGAATCGAATTATTGCAGAAGTATGAAAAAGCTTGTAGAAGTCTATCTCGGGAAAGATCAGCTTGGAATCTGAAGAAATGTTGGAACACGTAAAGTAATACCGACGATAGGACGTATCTGGAAGATAGCTCGAAGAAAGACAAACCTACGTACACAGCATTTTTAGGTGTAGAGAAAGCTTTTGACGAACCTGCACGCACAGATCCTATTATCACATATGAACAAATTGTGTGGAGTAGAAAGACTTATCAAGCAGTTGTGATATATGTTTGAAATTAATTTTATTACTTACAAGATTACTCGAATCACATGTTGGCAAAAGCATTTTTAAGTGACCGAGCGAGGTCGCGCGGTTGTTAGAGCACTAGACTCGCTTTCGGGAGGACGACGGTTCAGACCCGCATCCGGCCATCTGATTTAGTTTTTCCGTGATTTCCCTAAATCGCATCAGTTAAATGCCAGGACAGTTCCTTTGAAAGGCCACTGCCGATTTACTTCCCCACTCTTCCCTAATGCAAGCTTGTGCCCCGTGTCTAATGACCTCGTTGTCGACGGCACGCTAAAAACTAATGCCCTCCTCCTCCTCCCATTTGTAAGTAAATATCTCACTTGTTTACGTGCCACACTTTCCACGCTATGGCAGAGTAATGGGTAACACAGTAATGGATAGCGTAAGTAATTTCTTCTTGTAACATTATGAATGTTACTGTTGTTTTCGAATTGCTATAGAGGAAACTGACAGTGACCATATCGGCACATCGATTCCAATAAATGTAGGGGAAATTTATTTATTTTTTGCTGTCTTTAGTCCTATTATCTACTTTTTTTATAATAGGCCGTGTTTAAAATTTTTTTTGGAAATTGTGACATGTTTTAATTAATAACAAGGTAGTGTTCAGCATGTTAATAATTCTAATAATAAAATAATAACACTAATAACACACCGAGGTGACAGACCTGAAGGGTTACCTCATAATATCGTGCCTGACCGCCTTTTGTCGGGCATAGTGCAGCAGTTAGACGTGGCATGAACTCAACAAATCGTTGGATGTTCACTGTAGAAATATTTTTTTTTTTTATTAAGAGGTGGTGCCCCTCCACGCCCACACCGGCATGATGGCAAAAGGTCTACTGCCATCTCTGCATAAGGGTTAGTATTGATTTAAGTGAGGTGTCGCAGGATGTGGATACTGCGATGTTTGCGTACGTCTGGTTAAGGTTAACCATTAATACGCGCTCATCTGGAGATAGATTGGGTCTAAAGTCGAACGAAGTCGTACGTCTGGTTAAGGTTAACCATTAATACGCGCTCATCTGGAGATAGATTGGGTCGAAAGTCGAACGAAGGGTAGCGGTTTGAAGGGCAGAGGAAAAACAGTGCGAAGGCAAGAGCCAATGGAAAAAAGCTCTGCGATAGTTAGGTCGGGTAGTAAGAGCAGTAGCTGATGTCTTGCTGCGTGCGACAGGTCGTACAAGGGTAGGCTTTGTTAGTAGCGGGTATCATGCAGGTTGATACCTTTGGCGTTGTGCAGTGCTTTTACTCGGCGGCTGCTGCTGGGTGTCGGTTTGATCTCTCGGTCAGCGTCAGCATACCTGTAAGAGGTTCATCACCGTTTTGTGCCCGATAGCTCACATATCAGATGCACAGTGTAGGGTGATGTTGGCGATTTGTTTGTGCGTCAGTGGGCGAGCTCGTCGGTTTAGCTGGTATATCCAGTCAACGTTGCTGATATGCAGGGGCTTGCCGACGTTTGTCGCTTGCTGGTGTATGTCAGCTTGCCATAGGTGGTTATGCCCTAGCTAGTAGTGTCTTTGGCCACTTATGCTTCCACCTATGGTTATAAGTGCTCCTGTCGGGTAGACCGATCGCCTGGTGCAAGTCATTTTAGGTGACTCCAATTCGACAACTTAAGTGTCGATGAGGCCCTTTGCATGGCATTCCGACGCGCTGACCATTTAGCTGTCGAGGAATATTGGGCCATGCTGCCTTTATAGCCGGCCATAATTGCGAACGTGTTGACAGTGCACGATGTTGTGCCCGAGCTGACCTAACTAGCCCAAGGACATCACACACACCCATGCCCGAGGCAGGATTCGAACCTGCAACCATAGCAGTCCCGCGGTTCCGGACTGAGCGCCTTAACCGCGAGACCCTCTCGATTAGGTCTAGGGGATTCATCTCAGGCGATATGGATGGCTAAATCATTCATTCTAGTTGTCCAGAACGTTCTTCAAACCAATCGTGAACAATTGTGGCCCAGTGACATGGCACATTGGCTTCCTACGTCTGGTATGAACATCTATATTCTGAGACAATATGAAAATCACACGTTGCACTGTTTACACTCTAAGTCACAAGTGTGTATGCCAACTTCTAGATAATTACCTGCCCACAATATCACTTGGACGAGAGTACGTGTAACCGAACATGGTGCGGATGATTGTTAACGGTGCGGAAACGCGATGACCGAACGCACGTTCTCACGCTCGCTACAAGACACTGGCACTTGATTGCACTATTTTACGGTAACATCGAGTATAGATTTAAGTGTCAGGAAGTCGTTTCTGAAAGTATTTGTATGGAGTGTAGCTATGTATGGAAGTGAAACATGGACGATAACTAGTTTGGACAAGAAGAGAATAGAAGCTTTCGAAATGTGGTGCTACAGAAGAATGCTGAAGATAAGGTGGGTAGATCACGTAACTAATGAGGAGGTATTGAATAGGATTGGGGAGAAGAGAAGTTTGTGGCACAACTTGACTAGAAGAAGGGATCGGTTGGTAGGACATGTTTTGAGGCATCAAGGGATCACAAATTTAGCATTGGAGGGCTGTGTGGAGGGTAAAAATCGTAGAGGGAGACCAAGAGATGAATACACTAAGCAGATTCAGAAGGATGTAGGTTGCAGTAGATACTGGGAGATGAAGAAGCTTGCACAGGATAGAGTAGCATGGAGAGCTGCTTCAAACCAGTCTCAGGACTGAAGACCACAACAACAACAACAATGTTTACTGATTCACATTAGTTCATTCTAAGAGACCGAATACGGAGCAGATGGTTGATGCTGTACGGCACGCAACAAGAGGATACACAAATACGTTATCGGCGGCATTGCTCATTTTTAATTACATCATTACGTACTTTCCTGTGAATCACATCCATATTTCATCATCTTACTGTAATAGCACTTGTAGTAACTCCTGAACTTCCATAACAACAATGCCTCTGACATGCAGAGCTACCCACAACACAAAATAACAGTTCCGTGTCCCGTGCTGGACTCTGCAAACGCGCTGCCCGCAACTAAGCCAGCGATATGGCAGTACGCTTACATGGTCACAAGCCCAGGAGATGCGCTGCGGGCGATGTCGTGCTGTTAGAGAAGGCATTCGCTTCGGTCGTCTGCTGCCACACCTCATTAACAGCAAATCTTTCCGCGCTGTCCAAGCCGGCCGTTGTGGCCGTGCGGTTCTAGGCGCTACAGTCTGGAACCGCGTGTCCGCTACAGTCGCAGGTTCGAATCCTGCCTCGGGCATGGATGTGTGTGATGTCCTTAGGTTAGTTAGGTTTAAGTAGTCTAAGTTCTAGGGTAATACACCCGTGGTCTAGGGGTAGCGTCTTTGATTCATAATCAAAAACGTCATCGGTCCCGATCCCCGCCACTGCCTAAATTGTGATAAATAATCAGCATTGGCGGTCGAAGACTTCCGGCATAAGAAGTCAGCCTCATTCTGCCAACGGCCTTGTCAAAGAGGGCTTAGGAGCGGATAGAGGTTCAGGGCACTCTCTTGTCCTAGGGGTGGGAAATTGCCCCTAAAGGCGGAAGAATCAGCAATGATCAACGACATGAGGATGCAGAAGGCAATGGAAACCACTGCAGTAAAGACACGTAACGTGTATCCACAGCACATGTGGCCTATATTTGAAGAAGTGTAATGATGATATCTCCATTGGCAAAAGATTCCGGAATAGTCCCCCATTCGGATCTCCGGGAGGGGACTGCCAAGGGGGAGGTTACCATGAGAAAAAGATTGAATAATCAACGAAAGGATAACGTTCTACGAGTCGGGGCGTGGAATGTCAGAAGCTTGAACGTGGTAGGGAAACTAGAAAATCTGAAAAGGGAAATGCAAAGGCTCAATCTAGATATAGTAGGGGTCAGTGAAGTGAAGTGGAAGAAAGACAAGGATTTCTGGTCAGATGAGTATCGGGTAATATCAACAGCAGCAGAAAGTCGTATAGCAGGTGTAGGATTCGTTATGAATAGGAAGGCAGGGCGGAGGGTGTGTTACTGTGAACAGTTCAGTGACCGGGTTGTTCTAATCACAATCGACAGCAGACCAACACCGACAACGATAGTTCAGGTATACATGCCGACGTCGCAAGCTGAAGATTAACAGACAGAGAAAGTGTATCAGGATATTGAAAGGGTAATGCAGTATGTAAAGGGGGACGAAAATCTAATAGTCATGGGCGACTGGAATGCAGTTGTAGGGGAAGGAGTAGAAGAAAAGGTTACAGGAGAATATGGGCTTGGGACAAGGAATGAAAGAGGAGAAAGACTAATTGAGTTCTGTAACAAGTTTCAGCTAGTAATAGCGAATACCCTGTTCAAGAATCACAAGAGGAGGAGGTATTCTTGGAAAAGGCCAGGAGATACGGGAAGATTTCAATTAGATTACATCATGGTCAGACAGAGATTCCGAAATCAGATACTGGATTGTAAGGCGTACCCAGGAGCAGATATAGACTCAGATCACAATATAGTAGTGATGAAGAGTAGGCTGAAGTTCAAGACATTAGTCAGGAAGAATCAATACGCAAAGAAGTGGCGTACGGAAGTACTAAGGAATGACGAGATACGTTTGAAGTTCTCTAACGCTATAGATACAGCAATAAGGAATAGCGCAGTAGGCAGTACAATTGAAGAGGAATGGACATCTCTAAAAAGGGCCATCACAGAAGTTGGGAAGAAAACATAGGTACAAAGAAGGTAGCTGCGAAGAAACCATGGGTAACAGAAGAAATACTTCAGTTGATTGATGAAAGGAGGAAGTACAAACATGTTCCGGGAAAATCAGGAATACAGAAATACAAGTCGCTGAGGAATGAAATAAATAGGAAGTGCAGGGAAGCTAAGACGAAATGGCTGCAGGAAAAATGTGAAGACATTGAAAAAGATATGATTGTCGGAAGGACGGACTCAGCATACAGGAAAGTCAAAACAACCTTTGGTGACATTAAAAGCAACGGTGGTAACATTAAGAGTGCAACGGGAATTCCACTGTTAAATGCAGAGGAGAGAGCAGATAGCTGGAAAGAATACATTGAAAGCCTCTATGAGGGTGAAGATTTGTCTGATGTGATAGAAGAAGAAACAGGAGTCGATTTAGAAGAGATAGGGGATCCAGTATTAGAATCGGAATTTAAAAGAGCTCTGGAGGACTTACGGTCAAATAAGGCAGAAGGGATAGATAACATTCCATCAGAATTTCTAAAATCATTGGGGGAAGTGGCAGCAAAACGACTATTCACGTTGGTGTGTAGAATATATGAGTCTGGCGATATACCATCTGACTTTCGGAAAAGCATCATCCACACAAATCCGAAGACGGCAAGAGCGAGACGGCAAGAGCGAGACGGCAAGAGCGAGAATTCTCGCACAATCAGCTTAACAGCTCATGCATCGAAGCTGCTTACAAGAATAATATACAGAAGACTGGAAAAGAAAATTGAGAATGCGCTAGGTGACGATCAGTTTGGCATTAGGAAAAGGAAAGGGACGAGAGAGGCAATTCTGACTTTACGGCTAATAATGGAAGCAAGGCTAAAGAAAAATCAAGACACTTTCATAGGATTTGTCGACCTGGAAAAAGCGGTCGACAATATAAAATGGTGCAAGCTGTTCAAGATTCTGAAAAAAGTAGGGGTAAGCTATAGGGAGAGACGGGTCATATACAATATGCACAACAACCAAGAGGGAATAATAAGAGTGGACGATCAAGAACGAAGTGCTCGTATTAAGAAGGGTGTAAGACAAGGCTGTAGCCTTTCGCCCCTACTCTTCAATCTGTACATCGAGGAAGCAACGATGGAAATAAAAGAAAGGTTCAGGAGTGGAATTAAAATACAAGGTGAAAGGATATCAGTGATACGATTCGCTGATGACATTGCTATCCTGAGTGAAAGTGAAGAAGAATTAAATGATCTGCTGAACGGAATGAACAGTCTAATGAGTACACAGTATGGTTTGAGAGTAAATCGGAGAAAGACAAAGGTAATGAGAAGTAGTAGAAATGAGAACAGCGAGAAACTTAACATCAGGATTGATGGTCACGAAGTCCATGAAGTTAAGGAATTCTGCTACCTAGGCAGTAAAAAAACCAATGACGGACGGGGCAAGGAGGACATCAAAAGCAGACTTGCTATGGCAAAAAAGGCATTTCTGGCCAAGAGAAGTCTACTAATATCAAATACCGGCCTTAATTTGAGGCAGAAATTTCTGAGGATGTACGTCTGGAGTACAGCATTGTATGGTAGTGAAACATGGACTGTGGGAAAACCGGAACAGAAGAGAATCGAAGCATTTGAGATGTGGTGCTATGGACGAATGTTGAAAATTAGGTGGACTGATAAGGTAAGGAATGAGGAGGTTCTACGCAGAATCGGAGAGGAAAGGAATATGTGGAAAACACTGATAAGGAGAAGAGACAGGATGATAGGACATCTGCTAAGACATGAGGGAATGACTTCCATGGTACTAGAGGGAGCTGTAGAGGGCAAAAACTGTAGAGGAAGACAGAGATTGGAATACGTCAAGCAAATAATTGAGGACGTAGGTTGCAAGTGCTACTCTGAGATGAAGAGGTTAGCACAGGAAAGGAATTCGTGGCGGGCCGCATCAAACCAGTCAGTAGACTGATGACCAAAAAAAAAAAAAAAAAAGGTTCTAGGGGACTGATGACCACAGATGTTAAGTCCCATAGTGCTCAGAGCCATTTGAACCATTTTTTCGCACTAGCCAAACGGATACGTTCGTCCCACATTGATTTCCGTGGTTATATCACGCAGTTTTCCTTGTCTGTTACGTGACAACTTTGCGCAAACGCTGCTGCTCTCGGTGGTTAAGTGGAGGAGGACGGCCACTGCATTGTCCACGGTGAGAAATAATGCCTGAAATTTGGTATTCTCGGCACACTCTTAACACTGTGGAACTCATAGGCCTTCAAAGTCTGTTAATTCCCGTCGTGCAGTCACAATCACGTTTACGACCTTTTCGCATGAATCACCTGAGTAAAAATGACAGTTCCGTCATGGCACAACCATTTTACACCTTGTGTACGCGACACTGCTGCCATCTCTATATGGGCATGTCACTATCCCAAGATTTTTGTCACCTCATTGTGATTAGGTAACATTAAAAATATCATGTATTGGTAGCAGTAATATTCGAGAGAATGTGTGTATATGAACTGGTTAAAAATAAAGAAATGACGAGTTAAAAAAAAAGAATGCATGCTAGAAAGATATAAGGTAACAGTGGGAGACGTTGCACGAAAGAGGGCCGAGGGCAGAGAGGAACCAAGTTCATACCACCACCTTATAAAATCATGACTTGTTTTATCAAAGGCCGACCGGAGTGGCCGAGGGATTCTAGGCGCTACAGTCTGGAACCGCGTGACCGCTACGGTCGCAGGTTCGAATCCTGCCTCGGGCATGGATGTGTGTGATGTCCTTAGGTTAGTTAGGTTTAAGTAGTTCTAAGTTCTAGGGGACTGATAACCTAAGCAGTTAAGTCCCGTAGTGCTCAGAGCCATTTTTTTTTTGTTTTATCAAAACATGAGTATATATCCTCTGAAACGGTTTCAGAAAGTTACCATGCTATCTGTGCACCAACCATCACGATGTCTTCCGACTACTAAGCCTGGAATACAAAGCGCTACCGTGTTGCATAGGTGCTCTGTAACCAATGTACGTGTGCTGGAGTTTCGCAGAAGATTCACGTCGGCAAAATTTCTACTTACACACTGCCAACTAAGGAAAAGGAGTATTTTACTGATCTGTTCCATATTACTAACCCAGCGCCATATCTCGGCTTGCATTTCCTTGAGACCCAGAATTTACGAGGCAACCAGGTTACCGTTTCTACATTTCCCTGACAGATCGGAGAGTTGTAACCATCGCCGAACGAAATAATAATGTATGAGATTACATACATGGAGTGAAAGAATACGTGATGGGTAGGGCCGCTAGCAGTACCATGCCCTAGTCAGTCAGAACGCTATGATCGCCGACGTACTATCGATACAAACCCGTCCCGGCCATAACAGCGTCACCTGGCGCGGAATGACTGTTAGATATACACACGTATGGTGCATGTAGTATCGGTGTTGGAATGAGATTTTCACTCTGCAGCGGAGTGTGCGCTGATACGAAACTTCCTGGCAGATTAAAACTGTGTGCCGGACCGAGACTCGAACTCGGGATCTTCGCCTTTCGCGGGCAAGTGCTTTACCATCTGAGCTACCCAAGCACGACTCACGCCCCGTCCTCACAGCTTCATTTCTGCCAGTACCTCGTCTCTTACCTTCCAAACTTTACAGAAGCTCTCCTGCGAACCTTGCAGAACTAGCTCTCCTTAAAGAAAGGATAAGTTAGGAAGGTAGGAGACGAGGTACTGGCAGAAGTGAAGTTGTGAGGACGGGACGTGAGTCGTGCTTGGGTAGTTCAGATGGTAGAACACTTGCCCGCGAAAGGCAAAGGTCCCGAGTTCGAGTCACGGTCCGGCACACACTTTTAATCTGCCAAGAAGTTTAGTATCGGTGCTGTCCGTGTGTACAATGGGAAAGGCACGGTATCCATCTGCGTTTGACCCGACCGCTACGGGTGCAGGTTCGAATCCTGCCTCGGGCATGAATGTGTTGTAACCTCCCCCTCACTTATCGACCTTAATGTCAGTGAAAAATTAAACCGCGTGTACCTAATGGAAATATGGGAAAAGCAATCGTCACCGAAGTTAATCTGTCGGTAAAGAGGGAGGAAAGGGTTACATCTAAATGAAAGGAAAAATGCAAATGAAACTGGTGGAAATTAATTTTGAAAAGGAGTAAAGTTAATAAAGAAAGTAAATGTGCGGCCGTTACGTTAACAATTAACTAACGGTAATAGATATTTGAGATTTGGGGGAAATTACGGTCGCCAGTCCTAAGGACAATTACTATAGTAACTGAAAAAGAAAGGTTATTACACATATAATTAGCACTAGAAGCGTGGCAACTGAAGGTTGACACGTGTAGTGTGAAAACTGAAAGTTTGTCAGAAGTAATAAATTTCGCTACACTCTGACTTAATTTAGCAAAAGAATTAATAAAACCGGAAAATTGAAAGTTAATTTAGTGACTGAAATTAATAGTGAGCTTTGTTTCTGAAGCACTACGAAATTGAGTAAAATACAGTTAGTCTTCGGCTACCTCGACAATCATTTCAAAAGCTACTTGAATCTACGCAATTTAGAAATAAGAGATTTAACTTTGAACTTGAATTAAATGATTCTGAACAATTAACAATAGTAAAATTTAGTACGTACCAAGCTGAGCTGCAGTCACAGGTAAGTTAAATACGGTAACAAAACTCGCACTCTTAATTTGTGCTTGCGTAATCTAAATACTGTAGCCAGCTATGAATACATTAACTGAACTTTGAAATTAAAGCAGTAAAATGGAATGATATTACTTTAATGCTGGCGTTTGAATTTCAACGACACTCGGGTTCATTCCAGAAAAGGAAGGGACCCTGCTTGGTAATGCAATTGGGACAATGAGCAACAAGGGTTCATGCTAAGTTGCTGTATTTTTGTGATGCAACAGTTTTAAAAGCTGAGGTCTGCCATACAGTTCTAAAACTTTACGTGCTTCCAGTCTTCTTTGTTGGTTGATTGGAGGTTTGAAGCCGTTGATCGAGGAGGTGGCGACAGTCACTCATTGTCGGCCGTCGCTGTTGCAGAAGCTGGATGTTGGCGCGCCACCTTCTCGACACGGTCACCAGGCGAAACGGGCTCTTGATGTGCGCCAGCTATTGCTTCCCGTCCGCGACACCGTGTCAGAAACTATCATAGCAAATCGAGCGCAATTCCATGCTGCCAAACCCCGAAAGCGCGGCAACTCGCGGGAGCGTCACACAACACTCCTGCTCCACTGCACCACCCCAGCCAGACTCTCCCTCCGCCCGCGCTCCACGTGACAGAGTTAACCCTACCAAAGATCCTAAACACTTTGGTTCTCCACACGACCTATCGATGTATTCGTTCGATAGCATAGTTTTCCCTAGGTCAGACCCAGCGTATAAATACAAATAATATTCACAAAACAAACCAATTATACATCGACATAAATGCATATATATATAAATAGTAAAACAATTACAATATACAAAGACACAGAAATGTTATATCTTCAGGTAACAAAATAAGGAAAAAAATTTGCAGTGCAATAGATGGAAATAGGAGGATATGCATTTCCGGCGTTACAGTGTGTGATGTCCTTAGGTGAGTTAGGTTTAAGTAGTTCTAAGTTCTAGGGGACTGATGACCTCAGATGTTGAGTCCCATAGTGCATTTTTTTTTTTTTTGGGACCGAGGGCAGATTGTGATGGCCCGAAGGCTCGGCATGAGCATTTGGGAAACTGCACGACTTGTCGCGTGTTCGAGGAGCACTGTGGTGAGTGTCTTCAGCATGTGGCGAAATCAAGGTGAAACGACGTCCAGACATCATGAGGTTTGGCGATCACCCCTCATTACAGACGTCGGACGTCGTAGGCTGGGCAGACTGGTGAAACAGGACAGGCGGCGAACAGCGGCGGAACCAGACATTAATGCTGAGCAGAGACAAGAGTTTCTTTAAAGTCAGTATCGCCATTAGACTGTTGTTTATTTACAGTGTTACATTTACACTTACACAATCATGATTTTGGCTTCAAAGTGCCATTATCAAGTGTTTTAAGTGTTATAAATTGCCTAAGATGGCATACCGTCGTATTAAAATACACTATTAGACAGTATGCCATCTTGGGATTTTTTTTTTTTTTTTTTTTTCATCAGTCTACTGACTGGTTTGATGCATCCCGCCACGAATTCCTTTCCTGTGCTAACCTCTTCATCTCAGAGTAGCACTTGCAACCTACGTCCTCAATTATTTGCTTGACGTATTCCAATCTCTGTCTTCCTCTACAGTTTTTGCCCTCTACAGCTCCCTCTAGTACCATGGAAGTCATTCCCTCATGTCTTAGCAGATGTCCTATCATCCTGTCCCTTCTCCTTATCAGTGTTTTCCACATATTCCTTTCCTCTCCGATTCTGCGTAGAACCTCCTCATTCCTTACCTTATCAGTCCACCTAATTTTCAACATTCGTCTATAGCACCACATCTCAAATGCTTCGATTCTCTTCTGTTCCGGTTTTCCCACAGTCCATGTTTCACTACCATACAATGGTGTACTCCAGACTTCCTCAAATTAAGGCCGGTATTTGATATTAGTAGACTTCTCTTGGCCAGAAATGCCTTTTTTGCCATAGCGAGTCTGCTTTTGATGTCCTCCTTGCTCCGTCCGTCATTGGTTATTTTACTGCCTAGGTAGCAGAATTCCTTAACTTCATGGACTTCGTGACCATCAATCCTGATGTTAAGTTTCTCGCTGTTCTCTTTTCTACTGCTTCTCATTACCTTCGTCTTTCTCCGATTTACTCTCAAACCATACTGTGTACTCATTAGACTGTTCATTCCGTTCAGCAGATCATTTAATTCTTCTTCACTTTCACTCAGGATAGCAATGTCATCAGCGAATCGTATCATTATTTCCATCATTGCTTCCTCGATGTACAGATTGAAGAGTAGGGGCGAAAGGCTACAGCCTTGTCTTACACCCTTCTTAATACGAGCACTTCGTTCTTGATCGTCCACTCTTATTATTCCCTCTTGGTTGTTGTACATATTGTATATGACCCGTCTCTCCCTATAGCTTACCCCTACTTTTTTCACAATCTCGAACAGCTTGCACCATTTTATATTGTCGAACGCTTTTTCCAGGTCGACAAATCCTACGAAAGTGTCTTGATTTTTCTTTAGCCTTGCTTCCATTATTAGCCGTAACGTCAGAATTGCCTCTCTCGTCCCTTCACTTTTCCTAAAGCCAAACTGATCGTCACCTAGCGCATTCTCATTTTTCTTTTCCAGTCTTCTGTATATTATTCTTGTAAGCAGCTTCGATGCATGAGCTGTTAAGCTGATTGTGCGATAATTCTCGCACTTGTCAGCACTTGGGCAATTTATAACACTTAAAACACTTGATAATGGCACTTTGAAGCCGAAATCATGACTGTGTACGTGTAAATGTAACACTGTAAATAAACAAGTATAATGGCGGTACTGACTTTAAAGAAATACACTCCTGGAAATGGAAAAAAGAACACATTGACACCGGTGTGTCAGACCCACCATACTTGCTCCGGACACTGCGAGAGGGCTGTACAAGCAATGATCACACGCACGGCACAGCGGACACACCAGGAACCGCGGTGTTGGCCGTCGAATGGCGCTAGCTGCGCAGCATTTGTGCACCGCCGCCGTCAGTGTCAGCCAGTTTGCCGTGGCATACGGAGCTCCATCACAGTCCTTAACACTGGTAGCATGCCGCGACAGCGTGGACGTGAACCGTATGTGCAGTTGACGGACTTTGAGCGAGGGCGTATAGTGGGCATGCGGGAGGCCGGGTGGACGTACCGCCGAATTGCTCAACACGTGGGGCATGAGGTCTCCACAGTACATCGATGTTGTCGCCAGTGGTCGGCGGAAGATGCACGTGCCCGTCGACCTGGGACCGGACCGCAGCGACGCACGGATGCACGCCAAGACCGTAGGATCCTACGCAGTGCCGTAGGGGACCGCACCGCCACTTCCCAGCAAATTAGGGACACTGTTGCTCCTGGGGTATCGGCGAGGACCATTCGCAACCGTCTCCATGAAGCTGTTCTACGGTCCCGCACACCGTTAGGCCGTCTTCCGCTCACGCCCCAACATCGTGCAGCCCGCCTACAGTGGTGTCGCGACAGGCGTGAATGGAGGGACGAATGGAGACGTGTCGTCTTCAGCGATGAGAGTCGCTTCTGCCTTGGTGCCAATGATGGTCGTATGCGTGTTTGGCGCCGTGCAGGTGAGCGCCACAATCAGGATTGCATACGACCGAGGCACACAGGGCCAACACCCGTCATCATGGTGTGGGGAGCGATCTCCTACACTGGCCGTACACCACTGGTGATCGTCGAGGGGACACTGAATAGTGCACGGTACATCCAAACCGTCATCGAACCCATCGTTCTACCATTCCTAGACCGGCAAGGGAACTTGCTGTTCCAACAGGACAATGCACGTCCGCATGTATCCCGTGCCACCCAACGTGCTCTAGAAGGTGTAAGTCAACTACCCTGGCCAGCAAGATCTCCTGATCTGTCTCCCATTGAGCATGTTTGGGACTGGATGAAGCGTCGTCTCACGCGGTCTGCACGTCCAGCACGAACGCTGGTGCAACTGAGGCGCCAGGTGGAAACGGCATGGCAAGCCGTTCCACAGGACTACATCCAGCATCTCTACGATCGTCTCCATGGGAGAATAGCAGCCTGCATTGCTGCGAAAGGTGGATATACACTGTACTAGTGCCGACATTGTGCATGCTCTGTTGCCTGTGTCTATGTGCCTGTGGTTCTGTCAGTGTGATCAAGTGATGTATCTGACCCCAGGAATGTGTCAATAAAGTTTCCCCTTCCTGGGACAATGAATTCACGGTGTTCTTATTTCAATTTCCAGGAGTGTATATTATGACTGTAGTCCCGCATTATGAAAAAAATATTAAGAGACAAGAGTGTCTGATTGCACAGTGCACCGAACACTCCTAACGACGGGACTCCGCAGCCGACGACTCAAGCATGCGGCAGTGTTAACACCACAACATCGGCGACTACGACCGAAATGCGCGGGTGACCGTCGGCACTGGTCGATAGCGCAGAGGCAGAGCGTTAGATGGTTTGATGAATCACGATACCTTTTTCATCATGCCGATGGGAGGCCCCGAATCTATCGTCTTCCAGCGGAATAGTTTCTTGACACATGTACTGCGGGTCGGAGACAAGCTGGCGGAAGCTCCGTTTTGCTCTGGGGAGCATTCATTTGGGCATCCAAGGTCCAGTGGAGCTCATGCGAGGCACCATGACGGCTGAGAGGTATCTTAAGTTGGTTACAGACCGTGTACACTCCTTCAAGACGATCATGTTTCCCGACGGGAGTGGCATTTTTCAACAAGGCATTGTGCCATGTCACAGGGCCAGGAGTGTGGTGGAATGGTTCGAGGAACACAGTGGCGAGTTCGAATTGATGTGCTGACCCCCCTCTCCACCCCGCCAGCTCGGCACATCTGATCCCGATCGAACACGTGTGGTATGTGATTGAAAGTGACGTCAGAGTTCATTGCCCACCGCTCCGGAATTACTGGATTTAGGTTAAGAGGCACCCACATTGCCTTGCTCATACTGTGGCATCAAGCAGTCAGGCCTGCAAGATGAGTGGTCTGCCAAGCGAGTGGATCCATTCTTATTTATCGAGTAATATGAACTCTCGTACTCACGATTAAGTTACAAATTACCCTCCTGTATGAATAATACGCAACGGAAACGCACATCTGACTATCAGTAATTTACAGAACTCTGACTGTTCACTACGCATTGGCAATACCACATTTTCTTTCTTTTTTTATTTAACGGCTTTTATCAACACGTGGCCATCGCACTGAATATGAGTGGCGCACACATTATAAATTCTGGATATCATGACAACATACAATTCGAAGGAAAAGGCCACCAATCTTTTTCTTTTCACTATCTTATTTATTCCGATAAATTCTATAACCTAAACACACCAATTCTATAACCTACAACAATAACACGTGAGAAATTCCGCCCAGTGGTCATGGCTTTACATTGGTGAATCTCTATCTTATGGTCTCGTAATTATTTAACGCTACAGTGCACTTCCTCGATAGGATGTTTGATCTTTTATTATTTCTCACACTTCGACTCTCACAATCATCATCACGAAACTTTCCTCCAGACCGAGCAGTACAAAAGGAACATGCATACCCACTACCTCTGAAACTACCTTGCTACTCTCCCATGCAAACCACACATACTTAAATTACATGACATACACCACACTGCAACATGAAATACAAGACAGGGAATAGTCACAACATAATCACTTTCAGCTTTCCCACTTCAATTAATATTTATCCCAGTTTCACACGACACTGCCCCACTTCGTAATTCTACTTTCCTACTATGAACTCTGGAGATATATGCACGTCTTCCTGTGCAATCCAACCCAAGTGGCGTTGCTGGATAGACGGCTGACTCACCTTGTTTCTCTCTCAGAGAATTATAGTTTGAATCAAGCGTCACACGGAAACATATCTCGCAAAGTAATATTAGGAACATATTCATCACACACACGAGTCCTCAACTGATACATGGACGAGTACTTCTCTTTATCCTTTGTCTCGTACACAGATTGACTCTCACACAGTACTCACCACGTGGAAGTACTCGCCTCTAATTTCAAGTCCTGCACACGCTATTTCTTAAATATTTCAACTTATAGTACACACGCTAGTAATTCAGCTTAACTTAAGCACACGGAAGTATTTCAACTTATTGCTACACGTGGTTTCATTGTGACCGTTGGTCATTTCCGAAGATTACTACGATCCCATTAATATTACCTGCCTGACATTTAATTCTCCCCACAAAAGTTCCTGAAATAGAGAAATTATTATTTCAAACTACTCTTAAATATTCCACATGCATACCATGTCTCCACTCTTTTGTCTTTACGGAGCACAACTAAGACAGGTCTTAACAGCACAAGATCCAGCGGCAGAGTGCTGAAACATGGCCGTTCTTCAGGTCCTCTCGCACCTCTGCTGAAGTGGGGGAGCACCTTGCTACCGTATTGGTCAGCCACATTTCAGGCGCTCAAAGCTCAGGTAAATTTCATCTCTTTGGTCCCACCAAAAGTGGCCAAAGGATCGTCTCAAAGATGATCATATATTCACATTCACTATCTGCGGTTAGCAGACGACCATACATTCATTCATTTCACAGATCTCACCAAACTGGATGTAGGGATTTACTTTGTGGGAGTGCACATGTGATCAATTAAATAAATAAATTGTCATTCTTTCCCACACTGGTATCCGGCTTCGCTGTATTAATTGAAATTGAGTTATTTTACAAAAAAAATGTGTTGTTCTGACAAAAATAATGAAGTATGTTGTACCTATTTTCAATGTTGGGCGGTACTGTACCCTTCCAAGGTGACCTGTGTGTGCAGAAGTGGATCCAGCTCCTTCCAGCAACTTACCAAGGCCTCAATGCTTGCATGCCATGACGCGTCGCCGCTGTTATATGTGGCAAAGATGTATGTACCGGCTATCAGGTAGGTGGTTATAATGTTGTGGCTGATCAGTGTATATATGGATGGTTCGGAAGGTAGCAACGGCGCCGGCTGCGCTTTATCGACTCGGATCTCCGGTGGCTGGTTAATACAGGATGTCCATGTGGTATCTATCTTGACAGCAGAATTGCTAGCTGTGCTACTGGCTCTTCAATATACCTCGGAAAACACTGCGCTACTGGTGGTCATTTCTGATTCGGAAGCAGCACTGCAAATACACCACAGTAGGCAAAACCACAATAACCTTCCAATATTTGGGATAATAAAGTTGAGCAGTGTCAGCTCATATCGATTGCGATATGAAGAATTTAGCATTCCACTCACCGTTTTAAGAACTGCTGATTGCTAAAAGATTATTTAATTGCGTCATACTATTGTTGCTTTTTAAAATAATATTGTTTAATAAATGTGTGTCACGGCAAATTATTGATCGTGTGACAACCTGAGCCCGAGCCCTTCGATGAATTTCTGTTAACTTGGCTTGCTGGAGCTCAGTAAGAGGTGGACATTCTACAAGAAAACCACTTCGAACTTCAATTTGCTTTTGTAAAAGAGCACTACAGCTTCCGGGGCAACGAACTGGCTAGCAATAGACGTAATGATTACGGGCACCCATGAGCACGATAACGTCTCAAAGTTTGACTTTGTTGCGACTTTGCCGGCCGGAGTGGCCGAGCGGTCTAGGCGCTACAGTCTGGAGCTGCGCGACCGCTACGGTCGGAGGTTCGAATCCTGCCTCGGGCATGGATGTGTGTGATGTCCTCAGGTTAGTTAGGTTTAAGTAGTTCTAAGTTATAGGGGACTGATGACATCAGAAGTTAAGTCCCATAGTGCTCAGAGCCATTTGAACCATTTGTTGCGACTTTAATAGCAACGCTAGAAATCAGCGGTATAATGAATGGAGAGCCTCTGGCGCCTCTAGAGTGCTGCCGTTTACACTTACATGCATACTCCACAAGCCACCGTATGGTGTATGGCGGAGGGTACCTTGTACCACTACGAGTCATTTCCTTTGCTGTCCCACTTGCAAATAGGGCGCGGAAAAACAGCTGTCAAAATTCTGCGTCCTAGCCACACAGTGATGTTCCAAAAAAACCATCAGACGCAGTTTTTGAGTGACAGGGACATTTCTGAGGAAGAGGATGTGGAACAAAAATGGAAAAAATTCAGAAACATCGTCCAGTACGCCTTAGATAAGTTCGTACCGACTAAGGTCCAAAGCGAGGGGAAAGATCCACCGTGGTATAACAATCATGTACGAAAGGTACTACGGAAACAAAGAAAGCTTCATCATAGGGTTAAGAGTAGTCGAATCATAGCTGATAAGGAAAAGCTGAACGAAGCGAAAAAGAGCGTAAAGAGAGCAATGAGAGAAGCATTCAACGAATTCGAACATAAAACATTGGCAAACAATCTAAACAAGAACCCTAAAAAGTTTTGGTCATATGTAAAATCGGTAAGCGGATCTAAATCCCCTATTCAGTCACTCGTTGACCACGATGGCACCGAAACAGAGGACGACCAAAGAAAGGCAGAAATACTGAATTCAGTGTTCCGAAACTGTTTCACTGCGGAAAATCGTAACACGGTCCCTGACTTCAGCCGTCGCACGGACGCCAAAATGGAAAATATTGAAATAAACGATATCGGAATTGAAAAACAACTGCTATCACTTAGTAGCGGAAAAGCATCCGGACCAGACGAGATACCCTTAAGATTCTACAGTGATTATGCTAAAGAACTTGCCCCCTTTCTATCAGCAATTTATCGTAGATCGCTGGAAGAACGTAAAGTACCTAGCGACTGGAAGAAAGCGCAGGTCGTTCCCATTTTCAAGAAGGGTCATAAATCAGATGCGAATAATTATAGGCCTATTTCGCTTACGTCAATCTGTTGTAGAATAATGGAACATGTTTTGTGTTCTCGTATTATGACGTTCTTAGATAATACAAATCTCCTTCATCATAACCAACATGGATTCCGCAAACAGAGATCATGTGAAACTCAGCTCGCCCTATTTGCCCAAGAAATTCACAGTGCCGTAGACACTGGCGAGCAGATTGATGCCGTATTCCTGGACTTCAGGAAGGCATTTGATACGGTTCCGCACTTACGTTTAGTGAAAAAAATACGAGCTTACGGAATATCGGACCAGGTTTGTGATTGGATTCAGGATTTCCTAGAAGAAAGAACACAACATGTCATTCTTAACGGTTCAAAATCTGCAGATGTAATTTCGGGAGTACCGCAAGGAAGCGTGATAGGACCTTTATTGTTTACAATATACATAAATGACTTAGTTGACAACATCGGTAGCTCCGTGAGGCTATTTGCAGATGACACGGTTGTCTACAAGAAAGTAGCAACATCAGAAGACTCGTACGTACTCCAGGAAGACCTGCAGAGGATTAATGCATGGTGCGACAGCTGGCAGCTTTCCCTAAACGTAGATAAATGTAATATAATGCGCATACATAGGGGCAGAAATCCATTCCAGTACGATTATGCCATAGGTGGTAAATCATTGGAAGCGGTAACGACCGTAAAATACTTAGGAGTTACTATCCGGAGCGATCTGAAGTGGAATGATCACATAAAACAAATAGTGGGAAAAGCAGGCGCCAGGTTGAGATTCATAGGAAGAATTCTAAGAAAATGTGACTCATCGACGAAAGAAGTAGCTTACAAAACGCTTGTTCGTCCGATTCTTGAGTATTGCTCATCAGTATGGGACCCTTACCAGGTTGGATTAATAGAAGAGATAGACATGATCCAGCGAAAAGCAGCGCGATTCGTCATGGGGACATTTAGTCAGCGCGAGAGCGTTACGGAGATGCTGAACAAGCTCCAGTGGCGGACACTTCAAGAAAGGCGTTACGCAATACGGAGAGGTTTATTATCAAAATTACGAGAGAGCACATTCCGGGAAGAGATGGGCAACATATTACTACCGCCCACATATATCTCGCGTAATGATCACAACGAAAAGATCCGAGAAATTAGAGCAAATACGGAGACTTACAAGCAGTCGTTCTTCCCACGCACAATTCGTGAATGGAACAGGGAAGGGGGGATCAGATAGTGGTACAATAAGTACCCTCCGCCACACACCGTAAGGTGGCTCGCGGAGTATAGATGTAGATGTAGATGTAGAATGAAATTTAATAATGGTCACTTCGAAAAACGTCTGCACCGACTCAGTAGAACAGACGCCTAATGCTGTGAATGTGGAGAATAAGAAAATCTCACGCATAAGATATTTTGTTGCCAAAACAAAGCCGGCCGCTGTGATTGAGCGGTTCTAGGCGCTTCAGTCCGGAACCGCGCGACTGATACGGTCGCAGGTTCGAATCCTGCCTCGGGCATGGATGTGTGTGATGTTCTTAGGTTAGTTAGGTTTAAGTAGTTCTAAGTTCTAGGGGACTGATGACCTCAGATGTTAACTCCCATAGTGCTCAGAGCCATTTGAACCATTTCAACCAAAACAAAGTGATGGATGCCCTACACCTGCGTTTGAGGAGCGTGGGACTTAGAGGACCATCCAGCGTGGAAACGCTCCTGGCATTAGCAGGCATCAAAATTTTCAGATTATTGGTTCAAATGGCTCTGAACACTATGGGACTTAACTTATGAGGTCATCAGTCCCCTAGAACGTAGAACTACTTAAACCTAACCAACCTAAGGACATCACACACATCCATGCCTGAGGCAGGATTCAAACCTGCGACCGTAGCTGCAGCGCGGTTCCGGACTGAAGCGCCTAGAACCGCTTGGCCACTCTGGCCGGTTTCAGATTATTCTAGAATTACCTTGCGGCAGTGAAAGTGGTACTCTGACAGTGCACAGTTATTCCATAGAAGAGAGATGAGAACTTAATGGAAGTTTACTTGGCTTTCAGTCGTCTAATTTCCAAACTGTTATTTTATTGGGCTACCAGTTTCGGGGATTTATTAAGCCATCTTCAAGCCCTCTGGCCGACGCGTAGGAAGATTCTAACCTCGGGTCCTGTCAAAATAGGGGCCAGCATTCCGAGACAGGTATCTGTAGATTTCTGCTTCATACAGCGTCCTCTTCAAACATCATCGCCAGTCGGCAGATTCTCTCCTGTAAGGACTGAGTACCTCAGCCGCTCCGCCACCTGACATTCTGCGGGCTGCTAATGCCACAGGGTAAGTCGTAGCCTTTCCGTGGTTTCCCCTAGAGAGCCTGTACAGGGAGAGAGTGGCCATAGGTGAAGTCGCTCGTGATTGGTTGATTGGCTTTGGCGCCGTTTTTCTGCCAAACGTCTCTCGCGCTTCCTATGTTCGCCGTGCTTTTGAGTTCAATTGAAGTTCAGAGGACGTTTGGAAACGATTAAAAGGTATTTGAATTATTGAGAGACTTGTTATACGTTGTGCATGCATGTTCGATTTAGTTGTATATCGTTTTTAGTACGTAATTAGCGTTTGCGATCTTAAATACGAGTTGAAATAATGAAGCGTACTGTTATGAAGTCGGTAGGCCTACATGTTTGAAGTTAACACGTTAGTAATTGTACAGTATTGTTTTTGACATCTGTAATTCGTTCTGCAGACGTTCGTAAATGATGCCAAGTTGTGCTGCATGTGGTTGTTCCAGCAGAGGCGAAGGTGGATTTCGCAGTCTTTTTAAATATTTTTAGTCACGCAAAACAGGTAGGCCTATAAGAATTTACTGCATTTTTAAGCTCTTATTTCTTTAACAGTTCGTGCATACTGGTAGCATCACAAACTTTTCTGAAGCCAATATCTGACAGTCCTTGCTGGAAACGGAAAGTTCCTGTAATTGTTGTGCCATGCTCATTAGACTTTATAGCGTCAAATTTTATTTCGTTCCGAATCAGAACACTAGGCATTATTTTGGTTTCAGTATTATTGCCTGACTGTTGACGCAGGCAAGTTGTAAGCACGTTTCCCGCAGTTGTCGTGGTTGCTGAAACATTATTCGTAGTAAATAATTGTGGGTACTCTAGAAGACAGTTTTTAATAGGACTACTTACTGTGGGGTAGAAGGGATACGGTAGTTTTCTTGTTATACTTTGAAACACCCCCGTTTAGAATTCCTTTACTGGATTTGTGTAATTTATCGAAGCCGCCAAACAGTTAATTATTATGATTATATGACCGTGTGCTTAATGGATGAAAGGCTATCGGTTTTTCTGCTGTGGTTTCGGGGGTATTTCAACAGAGTGCGGCTGTTCTGAGACTGAATAGTGGAATGATTGAAAGTTTGTCTATTATTAAGGACCACAAAGGTTGCGATATACAAACTGTATTGTATTTTCTACGAACACACAAATTCTGAGGCAGTTGCTACCTTCGCCTTACACGTCTAATTAAGGTTATATCTTTTTATTGATTGCTGATTTTCAGTACTTCGTCACACGCAGTGCTGATGGTGTAAGTAGGCTGTTTATGTTTTCTTATTGGCAACGTTACGTAGCGCTCTATATGAAAATCACTGGCTGTGCTGTGTGCAGTCTGTGGCTAGTTTGCATTGTTGTCTGCCATTGTAGTGTTGGGCACTGGCCTAAACAATTTGTAAAATTTTTTGTGGGGAGCATGGGGGCTATGTAAGTAGGCTGTTTATGTTTTCTTTATGTAAGTAGGCTGTTTATGTTTTCTTATTGGCAACGTTACGTAGCGCTGCATATGAAAATCACTGGCTGTGCTGTGTGCAGTCTGTGGCTAGTTTGCATTGTTGTCTGCCATTGTAGTGTTGGGCAGCGGCAGCTGGATGTGAACAGCGCGTAGCATTGCGCAGTTGGAGGTGAGTCGCCAGCAGTGGTGGATGTGGGAAATGAGATGGCGGATTTTTGAGTACAGAATGGATATTACGAACTGCTATGTATATTATGCTTTTTCAACACTATTAAGGTAAATACATTGTTTGTTCTCTATTAAAATCATTCATTTGCTAACTATGCCTATCAGTAGTTAGTGCCTTCCGTAGTTTGAATCTTTTATTTAGCTGGCAGTAGTGGTGATCGCTGTATTGCAGTAGTTCGAGTAACGGAGATTTTTGGTGAGGTAAGTGATTTGTGAAAGGTATAGGTTAATGTTAGTCAGGGCCATTCTTTTGTAGGGGTTTTTGAAAGTCAGATTGCGTTGCGCTAAAAATATTGTATGTCAGTTTAAGCACAGTCTTGTATAAGTGTTCTAAGGGGATGTTTCAATGGTTAACATTCACAACAATCCTCACTACAATGCATGGTTGTTGCTGGCCGACGCGGCTGACGCGAAACACGTAATTCGGCACTTGTCACTTTCTGGTTTCATATCACTCGCGAATCGGTATTAGTGGGGGTCAACCCCACGACGATCAGGGGGACGCGCTCACTCGTCATACTCCGGTGAATTTTAGCGTTTACAACTCACTCGACCACCCTTCTTGCCCGTCTCTCCCGCACTACCGCTCACTCGTCACTGCTCCGCACTCGACACTCGTCTCACTGCCTTCTGCAGCGCTCGACGATCGACTCCTGTCTGCTGTCGACCCGGGCGTCGAATACTAGCATCTGCAGGGTGTTACAAAAAGGTACGGCCAAACTTTCAGGAAACATTCCTCACACACAAAGAAAGAAAACATGTTATGTGGACATGTGTCCAGAAACGCTTACTTTCCATGTTAGAGCTCATTTTATTACTTCTCTTCAAATCACATTAATCATGGAATGGAAACACACAGCAACAGAACGTACCAGCGTGACTTCAAACACTTTGTTACAGGAAATGTTCAAAATGTCCTCCGTTAGCGAGGATACGTGCATCCACCCTCCGTCGCATGGAATCCCTGATGCGCTGATGCAGCCCTGGAGAATGGCGTATTGTATCACAGCCGTCCACAATACGAGCTCGAAGAGTCTCTACATTTGGTACCGGGGTTGCGTAGACAAGAGCTTTCAAATGCTCCCATAAATGAAAGTCAAGAGGGTTGAGGTCAGGAGAGCGTGGACGCCACGGAATTGGTCCGCCTCTACCAATCCATCGGTGACCGAATCTGTTGTTGAGAAGCGTACGAACACTTCGGCTGAAATGTGCAGGAGTCCATCGTGCATGAACCACATGTTGTGTCGTACTTGTAAAGGCACATGTTCTAGCAGCACAGGTAGAGTATCCCGTATGAAATCATGATAACGTGCTCCATTCAGCGTAGGTGGAAGAACATGGGGCCCAATCAAGACATCACCAACAATGCCTGCCCAAACGTTCACTGAAAATCCGTGTTGGTGACGTGATGGCACAACTGCGTGTGGATTCTCGTCAGCCTACACATGTTGATTGTGAAAATTTACAATTTGATCACGTAGGAATGACGAAACTAAAATGAGCTCTAACATGGAAATTAAGCGTTTCCGGACACATGTCCACATAACATCTTTTCTTTATTTGTGTGTGAGGAATGTTTCCTGAAAGTTTGGCCGTACCTTTTTGTAACACCCTGTATGTTCGTGGGATCACGGATCCCTTACAACTTGGTCGTTATTACAGTAGCCTACATTTAACATTACCTGATTTTTGTAATCTTTTTCGTTGGTTATCTACGAGAGGTATTCAGTATATATGAAAGAAAGTCGTAAGCAGTTGTTTGTTTGTGACATGCAAAAAGTTTGAAGACGTGACAAGAAGTACTAATACGTCTCACACTTTTTGCGTGTCACAAGTAAACAACTGCTTACTACGACTTTCATTCAACTGTATGAAATTTTCCTGTGCTGTACGTAGTAGGCTACAATGAGTATATTATAGCTGTAAAGAAAGGCATTTAACGAATGATTTCGCCATATTGTCTTGTGCTTCTGGTTGGGTGAGTGTGTACTCCACTGCTGCCCTACTGGCCATTTAAAAGTGCCGCCCGCAGTTCGGCAGAAAAATGGCCGCCGAATCGTCCGGTTGGCCACTCTCTCCCTATACAGGCCCTCTAGTTTCCCCGTCGTGCTGACGCCGGGGCGACGCCGCTTCCACGAAGCGCAGGGCCGGCCACCGCAGCCAGGGAGAGTTCCGGAGCGCCGGGCCTGCTGTTCCGGGGGCAGTGAACGCCTCTGGTCGCACACCGCCCGCCGCTTTCGCTGCGACGGGCGCAGCTGGAGTTGCCGGGGCAACCCTTTTACCGGTTTCCGGTCAACGACTTCGCTTGCACTGTTCCCTAGTCGTGTGCTTCCAGGTCTTCGTCCGAGACGTCGTTTCCATTTTTATGCACAATGTTTGTACGACAGACCCAGCCGTCTTCCTCAGCTGCCTTGAGTATGGTCTGGACTCTAGCCAGACTGTGAGCAACAGATCTTGTTTTGTTTTTTTGCTGTATATTTTGAAGTCCCATATCATGTGATCTCCACCTCATCGTGTCAGATTAGGGACGTTAGGATTTTTTATTTATTTCTTCGGTTTTAGAAGGTTATCGAGGTCATCTGGCGTCCGAAAACCTACCACCACTCGTCTGTATCAATTGAAGATGGCACTGGTGTTGTCGGTGGTGACTTCAATCTACCCTCGATCATCATCATCATCATCATCATTTAAGACTGATTATGCCTTTCAGCGTTCAGTCTGGAGCATAGCCCCCCTTATACAGTTCCTCCATGATCCCCTATTCAGTGATAACATTGGTGCCTCTTCTGATGTTAAACCTATTACTTCAAAATCATTCTTAACCGACTCCAGGTACCTTCTCCTCGGTCTGCCCCGACTCCTCCTACCCTCTACTGCTGAATCCATAAGTCTCTTGGGTAACCTTGCTTCTCCCATGCGTGTAACATGACCCCACCATCTAAGCCTGTTCGCCCTGACTGCTACATCTATAGAGTTCATTCCCAGTTTTTCTTTGATTTCCTCACTGTGGACATCCTCCTGCCATTGTTCCCATCTACTAGTACCTGCAATCATCCTAGCTACTTTCATATCCGTAACCTCAACCTTGTTGATAAGGTAACCCGAATCCACCCAGTTTTCGCTCCCATACAACAAAGTTGGTCGAAAGATTGAACGGTGCACAGATAACTTACTCTTGGTACTGACTTCCTTCTTGCAGAAGAGAGTAGATCGTAGCT
This sequence comes from Schistocerca cancellata, assembly GCF_023864275.1. NCBI lineage: Eukaryota > Metazoa > Arthropoda > Insecta > Orthoptera > Acrididae > Schistocerca > Schistocerca cancellata. The sequence continues at coordinate 89,709,557 of NC_064628.1, read as the reverse complement.
GAGCGCTCACTGCATTAGCTTTGCTACACCTCGCTTCCAGTTCTTTCACATGCTTGAAAAATTATACGTTTAAAGCCGGCGGCAGGCATAAAACGTCATCCGAAATTGTACTGAATGCTTTCTCAGAAAATTATTTTGAACAATTAGTTCATGAGCCTACTCGAAGCGTAAATGGTTGCGAAAGCATACTTGATTTGGATTGTTTGGAGGAAGAGACCAAACATCGAGGTCATCGGTCTCATCGGATTAGCAAAGGACGGGGAAGGAAGTCGGCCGTGCCCTTTCAGAGGAACCATCCCGGCATTTGCCTGGAGCGATTTAGGGAAATCATGGAAAACCTAAATCAGGATGGCCGGACGCGGGATTGAACCGTCGTCCTCCCGAATGGAAGCATACTTGACCAGAATGAGATTTTCACTCTGCAGCGAAGTGTGCGCTGATATGAAACTTCCCAGGAGTGCTTCTGCTAAGTTTGGAAGATAGGAGACGAGGTACTGGCAGAAGTAAGGCTGTGAGGACGGAGCGTGAGTCGTGCTTGGGTAGCTCATGTGGTAGCACTTTCCCGCGAAAGACAAAGGTCCCGAGTTCGAGTCTCGGTCCGGCACACAGTTTAAATCTGCCAGGAAGTTTCATACTTGACCACTTAGAAACAAATAATCCTGTTCAAATAGGGAGTATCATGACGAATACAGGGATTAGTGACGACAGGGAAGTTGCTGCTAGGCTGAATACCGGAACACCCACAACCATAAAAAAGAAGCGCAAAGTACATCTACTTTTAAAAAAAAAGCTGATAAAAATGCTCTTAACGCCTTTTTAAGACAGACGGCAATTAAGAGATATACAGGATGTAAATTTTAAGTTGACAAACCACAGTAACTCGAAAAATAAGCTTCACACGAAAAAATGTGTAAAATCCAAAGCTGATTATTTTCGAGAGGACATCTGCTGGTGCTAAAATTAGCCCACCACCCCAGTCCTCTGCGGATGGGGCAAGAGGCAAATTTCAAATTTCAAATGGGAACCCACATTTTTTATTGCAGAATCAGATTCTACATAAAAAAAACTACGTAGATTTTGTCTTAAACATTTGATTTGATTCTTGGTAGTTGGCGCTGTAATTCAAGAAAATCCATGTTTTCATTTTTGCGTGGAAAATGGTTACGGATAAATAAAAAAATACTTATTTACTTCGTAAATTTTGATTCGGAAAAAAAGAAACCGATCGTTCCTTTTCAGGACCACCAAATCTTAAAGGGGAATACGATCATCTTTAGTTAGCGGGTGGGTCTTTTCGTCAGTTAGTCTTTTACTTTGTTTACTCTGTGAGTTAATGAGTTCACTCGTTAGTATGTAGGATGTTTGGGTAGTTAGTTAGTCAGATGATTTGTTTGATAATTAAAAGGTGTGTGACCTCATGAAGACGAAACAAACAAAAGTTATCCGAATCTGCGGAAAAAATTAATATTTGGGTCGACATTTGTAAAACTAATTCCTCTCTCTCTTACCCCACTGTATGGGGAGAGAGGGAAAGTTTTAGTTTAAGCGAATCAAAATTGAACCCTCTGTCAGGCACTTAATTGTGAATAGCAGAGTAATCACGTAGACCTAGATGTAGAGGAAGCGTGCGGGAGGTTTTTCTTCTTTTTTTAGTTGTTTATGGTGCCGGAAGCTGTGTGTGCTGTGAATACGACCTCTTGCTCATCAGGTGCTCCGTGGATCTGCAGATTAGACTGAGATTGAATCTCTCATCCTAGATCACATAAAGCGAGTACCCCCATGAAGCTAATAGGCTAATTGAAAAATCAAGTGCCGCGTACATGGGAAAACGTTATTTGGTAAGTTTCTGAACTCGTCAGCGGCCTCGCCTATTGCTTATGGATGAAGGACCTGGACATTTCAGTTGGATAATTTATTTTATTGGTTGCTGAATGACAGAGTTTGATCTTTTAAAATAATGTTTATTCAAACTGTGTAAACTTTCTCAGTACATATAAATGTCGAGATTATAAAGCAATTTGAGAAAGAATTTACATAATTAAAATCGTGCTACAGAAGGATGCTGAAGATTAGATGGGTAGATCACATAACTAATCAGGGGCATTGAATAGAATTGGGGAGAAGAGAAATTTGTGGCACAACTTGACTAGAAGAAGGGATCGGTTGGTAGGACATATCCTGGAGCATCAAGGAATCACCAGTTTAGTACTGGAGGGCACCGCAGAGGGTAAAAATCGTAGAGGGAGACCAAGAGAGCAGATTCAGAAGGATGTAGGTTTCAGTAGGTACTGGGAGATGAAGAAGCGTGCACAGGATAGAGTAGCATGGAGAGCTGCATGAAACCAGTCTCTGCACTGAAGACCACAACAACAAGAACAACAATAAAATCGAGCAATGATGAGAAAATGAGTGGCTGTTTCTGAAGTGCTTCGATGCCTTCCTTTAATCCGACTCGAGGAGTACTCAAGAATAGGTCGCACAAGCGTGCTGTATGCGGTCTCCATCACAGATGAACAACACTTTCAGAAAATTAGCCCAGTGAACCGAAGTCGACCATTCGCCTTCCATACCACAATCGTCACGTGCTCATTCCGTTTCATACCGCTTTGCAATGTTACGCCAAGATACACTCCTGGAAATTGAAATAAGAACACCGTGAATTCATTGTCCCAGGAAGGGGAAACTTTATTGACACATTCCTGGGGTCAGATACATCACATGATCACACTGACAGAACCACAGGCACATAGACACAGGCAACAGAGCATGCACAATGTCGGCACTAGTACAGTGTATATCCACCTTTCGCAGCAATGCAGGCTGCTATTCTCCCATGGAGACGATCGTAGAGATGCTGGATGTAGTCCTGTGGAACGGCTTGCCATGCCATTTCCACCTGGCGCCTCAGTTGGACCAGCGTTCGTGCTGGACGTGCAGACCGCGTGAGACGACGCTTCATCCAGTCCCAAACATGCTCAATGGGGGACAGATCCGGAGATCTTGCTGGCCAGGGTAGTTGACTTACACCTTCTAGAGCACGTTGGGTGGCACGGGATACATGCGGACGTGCATTGTCCTGTTGGAACAGCAAGTTCCCTTGCCGGTCTAGGAATGGTAGAACGATGGGTTCGATGACGGTTTGGATGTACCGTGCACTATTCAGTGTCCCCTCGACGATCACCAGTGGTGTACGGCCAGTGTAGGAGATCGCTCCCCACACCATGATGCCGGGTGTTGGCCCTGTGTGCCTCGGTCGTATGCAGTCCTGATTGTGGCGCTCACCTGCACGGCGCCAAACACGTATACGACCGTCATTGGCACCAAGGCAGAAGCGACTCTCATCGCTGAAGACGACACGTCTCCATTCGTTCCTCCATTCACGCCTGTCGCGACACCACTGGAGGCGGGCTGCACGATGTTGGGGCGTGAGCGGAAGACGGCCTAACGGTGTGCGGGACCGTAGCCCAGCTTCATGGAGACGGTTGCGAATGGTCCTCGCCGATACCCCAGGAGCAACAGTGTCCCTAATTTGCTGGGAAGTGGCGGAGCGGTCCCCTACGGCACTGCGTAGGATCCTACGGTCTTGGCGTGCATCCGTGCGTCGCTGCGGTCCGGTCCCAGGTCGACGGGCACGTGCACCTTCCGCCGACCACTGGCGACAACATCGATGTACTGTGGAGACCTCACGCCACACGTGTTGAGCAATTCGGCGGTACGTCCACCCGGCCTCCCGCATGCCCACTATACGGCCTCGCTCAAAGTCCGTCAACTGCACATACGGTTCACGTCCACGCTGTCGCGGCATGCTACCAGTGTTAAAGACTGCGATGGAGCTCCGTATGCCACGGCAAACTGGCTGACACTGACGGCGGCGGTGCACAAATGCTGCGCAGCTAGCGCCATTCGACGGCCAACACCGCGGTTCCTGGTGTGTCCGCTGTGCCGTGCGTGTGATCATTGCTTGTACAGCCCTCTCGCAGTGTCCGGAGCAAGTATGGTGGGTCTGACACACCGGTGTCAATGTGTTCTTTTTTCCATTTCCAGGAGTGTATTTAAACGACGTGACTGTGTCAAGCAGGACACTACTAGTGGTATATCCTAACATTACGGATGTGTTTTCCTTACTCATTTGCATTTAAATTACATGTTTCTACATTTAGGGCTAGCTGACATTCATCACATCAATGAAAAATGTTGTCCAAGTCGTCTCGTATCTTCCTACAGTCATTCAACTTCGCCACATTACCGTACACCACAGCATCGCAGAAAGCAACTGTAGGTTCCTACCGATCCTGTCCGTCAGATCGTTTATGTGTACAAACACCAATAGGGTCAAACAACACTTCCCTCGCCCACTTATGGCGATACCCTTGTCTCTCATGAACATTCGCCGTCGAGGACAACATACTGGGTTCTGTTACTTAACAAGTCTTCAAGCCATTCACATATCTGGGAAACAATTCCATATCCTCATACCTCCATTAACAGTTCGTTGTGGGGCACCGCGTTTCAAATGCTTTTCGGAAATCTAGAAATACGGACTTTGCCTGTTGCCCTTCATCCATAGTTCGTAGTACATCACGCGAGAAAAGGGCAAACTGAGTATCGCACTAGCGATGCCTTCTAAAATCGTGATTATTCGTGAACATAAGCTTTTCGGTCTCAAGGAAATTTGCTGCATTCGAACCGAGAATATGTTCAAGAATTCTGCAGCAGACCGATAGTAAGGATATTTATAATTTTGCGGGTCCGTTCTTTTTCCCTTCTTTCAGTTAACCTGGGGCTCTTAGCAACTAACCATGCAAAAAAATACAATAGACTAAAAGTACTCACTGGCTGACAGGAGGACTAAATCCCTCGACTACCACGCATACCTACAACATCCTCAACGGCTATCCTAACAGATGCAAATGTATGGAGCTCTGTCCCAAGTTTTACCACATCCCCTACTTCCTTGAGCGACACGCACTCTTCGCTTTCTCCCCAACCCGTTCCCTGTACCAGCTGATGAAGTTCCCGCGCCACACCTCAATCTCCTGAAATACTTTCGTTAGTCCTATAAAATCGGATCCCGGTATCCAGATGTATCTACCACCTGTGCCTGCTGTCGCGCCTCTATCAACACATCATACCTTCCTTAAAAGTAGACGCACCCCCATGCCCTTTCTATGGGCAATGCTCCTCACAGACCACGATATCATTCCTGAGATTCATCCATCCAATGAACTGTAGCCCACTCTACCTCTTCCTTTTGCAAAAGAAAACTCGGACAATCCCTAACTACAATTCTTCTCGTCTCCTACCACGTATACAGATGAACCAGAAATTATGACCACTGCCCACTGCGGGATGGAATACCACGTAGTGACGTTGCGGGCACATGACATGATTAGAAAATGTACAAGCAGAGCAGAGAAGAATTGGGAATCAGTTTACAGACGATACGAACTGCAAGCGGCGAAATCCGCTGACTTCAGCGACTTCCGTAAAGGGCAGATTGTAATGGGCCAGTGCCAGGGAACGAATACCGCTGAAACAGCGAAGCTGCTTAATTATTGACGTCCAACTGTCGTGACCGTCTATGGGAAGTGTTCGGAGGACAGTGAAACCGCAAGTAAGCGACAAGGTGCTGAAATGTGTAGGCCTCGTCACAGAACGTGCTCGGAGGCTTGCCCGCTGAGTAAAGCAGGATAGGCAGCGAGCTGACAGATTACAGTGTTGCTGCATGTAAAAGTGTTTCGGAGAACACATCTCAGCTCACTTGTTGGACATGGGGCTCCGCAACAGAGCACCCTACCTGTTACCGTGTTGACCCAATGACATCGTCCATTACGATTGTAGTGGGCACAGGATCATCGCGATTCGACAGTGGATCAGTCCAAACGTATCCCCTGTCAGATGAATTACGTTTTTTGTTACACTAAGTTAATGGGCTTGTCCGGATGCGCCTTCACACAAGTGAACGGCTGCCCGAAACATGCAGCGTATCCCGGATCCAAGGTGATAGGTGCAGTATTATACTTTGGCGATCATTCAATTGGGCCTTCATCAGACCTGTGGTAGTAATCGAAGGCACCATGACGGTTGTCGACCACATGAACATTACGGCGTACCACATGCATTGCCTCACTGCTTCGGGCGGCTACTTTGTCAAGCTTAGGTTTGGTTCCTCTTGATGGTATTGATAGGTGGGACTTCACGAGACATGGCCTGCATCTCATTAGGAAAGGGAAGGGTAAACTGGCTGGGATGATAGCAAAATCTTTAAGGGAGGGGCCCTGAAACTCATGGGAGTACTTTTTTAGGCTAAGATCAGTATCCAATCATCCTACATTGATTGAAATTAAGCTTAATGAAAAGTTCAGACAGGCAGGCGCTAATGATGTCAAAATATCACAAGATTCTCATAACAGTACAGTGAAAAATAATGTTAGTATGTCACAAGATTCACATAAAATGGCTCTGAGCACTATGGGACTAAACTTCTGAAGTCATCAGTCCCCTAGAACTTAGAACTACTTAAACCTAACTAACCTAAGGACATCACACAACACCCAGCTATCACGAGGCAGAGAAAATCCCTGACCCCGCCGGGAATCGAACCCGGAAATCCGCGCATGGGAAGCGAGAACGCTCCGCACGACCACGAGCTGCGGGCAAAGATTCACATAAAAGCACAGTAAAAAATGTTAATATATTGCTTCAGAATATCAGGGGATTAAAAAACAAAGTAGATGAGCTTCGTGTTTGTATAGAAGATTTAGAAACTGAGGGTGGAATAGATGTACTGTGCCTATCTGAACATCATATAGTCACAGGTACGGAAATGGTAAATGTAGGTGGAAATAAGCTTTCAGCACATGTAAGCACACTATGGAGAGAGGAGGAGTTGCCATATATGTTAAAATCAGTCATAGTGTGAAAAATTTGGAAACTAAAAAATTTTGCCTAGAGCAACACATAGAAGCATGTGCATGTGAACTTAAACTAAATAAAGGTTCAAATGGCTCTGAGCACTATGGGACTTAAAACTATTTAAACTTAACTAACCTAAGGACATCATACACATCCGTGCCCGAGGCAGGATTTGAACCTACGACCGTAGCGATCGCGCGGTTCCAAACTGAAGCGCCTAGAACCGCTCGGCCACACAGGCCGGCCCTAAATAAAGGCACATTTATAATTGTAGCCATGTATAGGTCCCCATTGAGAAATTTTTAACTATTTTTGAAAACCTTGGATTCTTTGTTGTGCTACCTGTCAGACAAAGGAAAGCAAATTATTGTTTGTGGGGATTTCAAAGTAGATTTTCTGAAAGAGTCAGATAGAAAGCTTGACCTTGAAGTATTACTTGGTTCTTTCAAGTTGACATCAGTTATGATTTTCCTCCTCGGGTGGTATTGGAAAGCAGCACACCGATAGATAACGTTTTCATAGACCAAGATAAATTCAATCAAATAAAAACTTTTCCTGTTAAGAATGGTCTGTCTGATCACGATGCACAGCTAGTTACAGTATATGATATAGCTCCATACAGCAATGCGAAACAGTCCTCCAAAATAGTGCGTTCCATTAACGATTTAACACTTCAAAATTTTAGGGAAAGCTTTGAAACAGTTAGACTGGGATGAGGTGTCCAGGGAATTTAATCTATTTCAGGATACCTTTGTGAATATATTTGAAAACAGTTTCCCTAACAAAACAGTGAAATATAATTGTAAGAAACCATGTAAAAAGCCATGGCTTACTAAAGGGATAAAAATATCTTGTAAACAGAAAGGGGAATGTATCTTATAGATAGGAGGAGTAATGATCCCAAAACAATGAAACATTATAAAAACTACTGCACTGTATTAAGAAAAGTTATTAAAAAGTCCAGACGTATGTGCATTATGTCGGAGTTTAGCACATCTGATAATAAAGTTAAAAGAATTTGAAATATTGTAAAAAGGGAAACAGGGCAACTGAGAGCACAGGAAGACCGTATTTCTAACAAAAACAATGAAAAGTTTGTTAACAGGGAATGATAAGTAGAAAACATTTTTAATAATCATTTTTAAGTGTTGTAGAGAAAATAGGTTCCACCTATTCATTAGAAAATGCAAGGCAGTATGTGGAAGAGGCAGTACCTATGCAATTTGATAAAATTGAAACTCTACCCACCTCTCCCACTGAAATTAGGAAAATAATAAATTCACTCAAAAGTAAAAGCTCACATGGAATTGATGGCATTTCCAACAGAGTACTAAAAGCTTGTTCCCAACAAATAAGTAGGATTCTCTGCCACATATGTAGTAGGTCACTGGAACAGGGCGTTTTTCTAGATAGACTGAAATACACTATTGTTAAACCATTGCATAATAAAGGGGATAGATCTGATGCTAACAACTACCGCTCAGTCTCATTTCTGACAGCTTTATCCAAAATTCTTGAAAATGTATTCAAGAGTGGCATCACATATTTGTAAAAATGAAGTACTAACAAAATGTCAATTTGGTTTTCAGAAAGACTTTTCAACAGAAAATGCTGTATATGCTTTCACTGATCAAATATTAAATGCAGTTAATAACCGAACATCCCCCATTGGGATATTTTGTGATCTCTCAAAGGCTTTTGATTTTGTGAATCGCTAAATTCTTCTAGATAAGCTTAAGTATTGTGGTATGAGTGGGACAGTGCATAAATGGTTTAATTCATATTTAACTGGGAGAATGAAGAAAGTTGAAATTAACAATATAGATAGTCTACAAAAACGAGCAGTGTACTCTTACTGTGGAGGTATCAAGAATGGTGTCCCACAGGGTTCAGTCTTGGGTCTCTTATTGTTTTTAATATATATTAATGACTTGCTACTCTATATCCATGAAGATGCAAAGTTAGTTCTTTTTGCTGATAATACAAGTATAGTAATCACATCCAAGAAGCAAGAATCAGCTGAGGAAATTGCAAATAATGTCTTTCAGAAAATTATTAAATGGTTCTCTGCAAATGGACTCTCACTAAACTTTGAGAAAAGACAGTCAATACAGTTCTGTACAGTAAGTGGCATAACACCATTGATAAATATAGACTATGAACAGAAGTCTGTTGCTAAGGTAGAATACTCAAAATTTCTGGTGTGTGTATTGATGAGAAATTGAATTGGAAGAAACACATCGATGATCTCCTGAAACGGTTAGGTGCAGCTGCTTATGCTTCTAGGGATATTGCAAATTTTGGTGATAAACATATCAGTAAATTAGCCTACTATGCCTATTTTCATTCATTGCTTTCATATGGCATTATATTTTGGGGAAATTCGTGATTAAGAGAGAAATTATTCATTGCACAAAAGCGTGTAATCAGAATAATAGCTGGAGCACACCCACGATCACCTTGCAGACATTTATTTAAGGAACTTGGGATATTCACAGTACCTTCGCAATACATATATTCACTTATGAAATTTGTCATTAATAACCCAATAGCCAACTAACATTTAAAAGCAAATTAAAAGAATTTCTAAAAGACAACTCCTTCTACTCAATAGATGAATTCTTAGATATGAAGTAGTACTGTAAAATAATTAATTAAGTATTTTGTGTAAAGAAAACTTATGTTAAAGTGACACGTCCCACATCATTGCGAAATGTCGTATTCATGATCTATGGAACAAGGATTAATGTATGTATGTATTTATGTATGATGTCTTCCTCAATGCCAATATCATCTTCTAGCAGGATAACTGTCCATCGTGCTACAGTGTTTTGAGGTCGTGATCGTGAACTTACTTTTACATCTCGACCACCAAATTCGTCTGATTTAAACCCGACGGGATACATCTGAGATATATCGGGCGCCATCTTGTGTCCATAAATGATCGACCAGTAATGTACGGGTATTGTGTGACCTGTGCGTAGACATCTGGTGCCAAAAATTTCCAGAAAACTACCAAAGACTTGCCGTGCCATGCAGAATCGCTGCTGTATTGCTTTCCAAAGGTGAACCAATCGCTATTTAGCAAGTGTTCTCAACTCTTTGGCTCATCAGTGTAGAAAGCGTCTCTCAACCCTTCTCAGTAGACATTCCATATCCTTTCTGATTTCACTTCCTCTCCAGTTCAGCTCTACAGCGGTGTGTACTATTATCAGCATTGCTGACATATTGAAATTTTGTGTTGGGCTGAAGCTCCCAATTGGAACCTTGTGAAGCATTAGAAGAAGGAGATAACTGTTATCGGTGAGAGCAGCGTAGCTTTTCTCACCTGATAATGGCGGCCAGGCGGACCGCTAAAATATTATACTCAGATGACAGTTTGATCCGGCTGGAAACCCGACAAGAATTTGAAATGCCATCAGTTCTTGTAAGTCGTCATCGGAACAGGGAAAGTATCAGAGAGATACAGAAAACAGAAATGAACAACAGAACCCTTATATTTTTCGAGTAAGCATTGTCATCAGTCAGAGTTGTACAGTGGTAAGCAGGAACTGAGAAAGCGGATTAGTATTTAAATTTTCGTCGACGACGAGGTCGTTAGAAACAAAGCACAAGCTGGGGTTAGGGAAGGATGTAGACGGAAATCGGCCGTGCCCTTTTCAAACCACAGGATTCTCTTTAGCGAAAACACAGAACATCTAAATCCGGAATGGCGGAAGGGGATTTGAAGCGCCGTCCTCCCAAATGCCTGTTGAGCGTGTAACATCTCGGTAAGCAGTGTCTAGATCCACTAGACTGCTATCTGTTCCTGTCGATGTGGGAGAGTGCTTTGTCACGATTGTTCGGTTGAAGAAGAGCAAACCGATGCACAACAGCCGACAAGTTTAAGGTCCACCGACATATAGCGGCTAATTTTCTCACCTCGCCATTTCGCAGTCGACAAGACCCCCACCAAGTGTACCGATATTGCGTCTGTCTTTGTGAATGTGATGTATCTGCGCTCTCCTGATTCGATAAAAGTGTTACACGTCCGTCTTGGAAGCGAGATTGTGCCCCTGACAGAAATAGCTACATCTTATCGCTCCTTTCATCGATAAGGATGGCAACGCACCCACTAGGGACTTGTGAAGATATTACCTGTCTGTGGAAACCAAAGTGAGGTAGCTCAGAGGTAAGACCTCGGACAGTGGTGAAAATCCCCGTGAAACCACACAAATTTAGGTTTCGGTAAATCACTTACGGCAAATGCCGGGGTGGCTCCTTTGGAAAAGAATGCGTCTTTTTCCCTTCGCAAATCCAAGCTCGTCCTCCGCCATTAATGTCTAATGTGTCTTATGGCACTCTACCACGTCGCTAAACACGTGACAAAATACCTTCCTATAACAAAGACTAGGGCCTTATACTGTCCGTTTTTTTTTTTAATGAATGAAGATTACAGTTTAACTTTTCGTTGGCAGCGCGGTCATCAGAAATTGATGTCCGATTACATGATTAGTAATGAAAATCTTGAGCACGTCAGGTCGTATAAGATTTAAGAGTATAGTTAGTAATACCACAGTAATACTAAGAAGCTGTGTGAAATGAAACGAACAGTATTTGGGAAGGTGGATGGCAGACACAGGTTAGTTGAAAATATCTGCGGAAAATGCAGCGCACATGTAAAGAAAATTACGTGCCAGTCGGTTATAATTAAAGCGCAGTTATTCACGGAGATCCAGTGTGGCATGCAAATATCGTATTAAATCGATGCTAATACGTTAATGCAGAACCGATTAACGGTAGACGGAAAGAGTTCCAATCTTGACCACCAGGTGCAACTCCAGCGCTGTACAGAATCTTGTCGACGTCTCCAGTGCTCATATTGAACTGTGTAAGTGGCGGTTAATAATAAAATCAACATTATGCCTTTGCACTTTTTTGACCTTTTCTGTCTACATCTACATCTACATCCATACTCCGCAAGCCACCTGACGGTGTGTGGCGGAGGGTACCTTCAGTACCTCTATCGGTTCTCCCTTCTATTCCAGTCTCGTATTGTTCGTGGAAAGAGGGATTGTCGGTACGTCTCTGTGTGGGCTCTAATCTCTCTGATTTTATCCTCATGGTCTCTTCGCGAGATATACGTAGGAGGGAGCAATATATTGCTTGACTCTTCGGTGAAGGTATGTTCTCGAAACTTTGACAAAAGCCCGTACCGAGCTACTGAGCGTCTCTCCTGCAGAGTCTTCCACTGGAGTTTATCTATCAACTCCGTAACGCTTTCGCGATTACTAAATGATCCTGTAACGAAGCGCGCTGCTCTCCGTTGGATCTTCTCTATGTCTTGTATCAACCCTATCTGGTACGGATCCCACACTGCTGAGCAGTATTCAAGCAGTGGGCGAACAAGCGTACTGTAACCTACTTCCTTTGTTTTCGGATTGCATTTCCTTAGGATTCTTCCAATGAATCTCAGTCTGGCATCTGCTTTACCGACGATCAACTTTATATGATCATTCCATTTTAAATCACTCCTAATGCGTACTCCCAGATAATTTATGGTATTAACTGTTTCCAGTTGCTGACCTGCTATATTGTAACTAAATGATAAGGGATCTATCTTTCTGTGTATTCGCAGCACATTGCACTTGTCTACATTGAGATTCAATTGCCATTCCCTGCACCATGCGTCAATTCGCTGCAGATCCTCCTGCATTTCAGTACAATTTTCCATTGTTACAACCTCTCGATACACCACAGCATCATCTGCAAAAAGCCTCAGTGAACTTCCGATGTCATCCACCAGGTCATTTATATATATTGTGAATAGCAACGGTGCTATGACACTCCCCTGCGGCACACCTGAAATCACTCTTACTTCAGAAGACTTCTCTCCATTGAGAATAACATGTTGCGTCCTGTTATCTAAGAACTCCTCAATCCAATCACACAATTGGTCTGATAGTCCATATGCTCTTACTTTGTTCATTAAACGACTGTGGGGAACTGTATCGAACGCCTTGCGGAAGTCAAGAAACACGGCATCTACCTGTGAACCCGTGTCTACGGCCCTCTGAGTCTCGTGGACGAATAGCGCGAGCTGGGTTTCACATGACCGTCTTTTTCGAAACCCACGTCCTGTCCTTAATCCATTACATATGGAAACATTTCTATACGCTTTCCTTGCATTCACAGTGCCAGATTTGCATCTGTTGGTCAAAATTGGAACTATCTTTTTCCCGGCGTATTTCGGTTCGACATTAACTGTAAGTAGGCTGTTTATGTTTTCTTTATGTAAGTTTGCTGTTTATGTTTTTTATTGGCAACGTTACGTAGCACTCTCTATATGAAAATCACTGGCTGTGCTGTGTGCAGTATGTGGCTAGTTTGAATTGTTGTCTGCCATTGTTGTCATGAACTGCTATAGCTGGATGTGAACAGCGCGTAGCGCTGGGCAGTTGGAGGTGAGCCGCCAGCAGTGGTGGACGTGGGGAGAGAGATGGCGGAGTTTTGATAATCTGTAAGACTGAATGTCAATTATGAATATTAAGGTAAATACATTGTTTGTTCTCTATTAATATCTTTCATTTGCTAACTATCCCTATCAGTAGTTAGTACCTTCAGTGGTTTGAATCTTTTATTTAGCTGGCAGTAGTGGCGCTCGCTGTTTTGCAGTAGCTTGAGTAGCGAAGATTTTTGTGAGGTAAGTGATTTGTAAAAGGTATAGGTAGGATTATCTTGGAAATAAATAATGAGGTAAGAAATATGTGAACACATAAATACAGAAAGCATGCTTGGATAGGATTTTTTTGGTGGAAGCAAAGGTTGAAATAAGACGAACGATCTATGGAATGAAGGGAGATCTCCAAGCAAAATACTGCAGTAAACCAAACCCTGTCCTTTCCTCTTTGCTGCCTTTTCCAAATATGTAATTGCGTGTTGTCCTTTCCTTTTGGTGTTATCCCACTATGTGTTTGTGTACCCTTGTGTATTTGTGTTTTTCCTGTCTTTATGTGTTTATCTGATAAGACTTATGTTGTAGAATTTTTCTAATACTAAGCTACATTCACTATGATGAGGAATACTGTTATCCTCAAATATACTTTGCATTAATAATATGTTATTTACTTTGTAAAGATGTTTAGACATTATTTATTCTGTTTTGTTTTCATGCTCATGTGTAAAGTTGATGTTTCAAAAGTTATTCTGATCGTTTATGTATTTACTTATGTCATAATTCCTGTAACACTGATGTATATGTTTATTTCTATTCTGTTGTAAAGCCTGTACTACAAATGTTATCTGTATTGTTATGTTTTTAATGATGTATTTTGTACCTTTGTAATCGTATTCTTATGTTATAAAATTGTAATTGACAGCAGTTCATCAAGTAACTTGTAAGTTCCATTTCACTGCACACGTTTCTGTTGGTCATAGTATATGGACAATATGTGAGAAGTAGGGACTGTTAGTGTTTGCACGTGTGTTACTAATTCAGCAAGGGACTGGATAACAGCATTGCTGGTTCTAAGGACAATTCCCAAAAACTTTGTGAATGCACAAGTGGTGGTTATGGACTTGCTCTATTATCCGCAAGACTCTTCATTGGTGATTGTGCACCTGCACAGTCGCAACAGATGGCTGCTGGCCATCTCTACAAGGACTACAGTGGGTTTGCATCTCTAATGACCCACCAATACCATCATCTCTACAAGGACTACAGTGGGTCTGCATCTCTGGTGGCCCACCAATACTCTCTACCAGGACTACAGTGGGTCTACTCTGTGATGACCTACCTACCAATATTCGTCAGAACTTCGAATGACTCTGCTGTGGGTTTGCTCTGTTGTGGCCCATTACCTGTCAGCATGTCAAAAGTCAGCACTGTCTTTCCGTTGGAAGGACAACACTACTTCTTCAAGACTGCATGGAAATCCACTACTTCTGTGTGCAATTTCTTTTACTAGTGAGACTTTGTGAAAAAAACTGTAATTACTATTATGATGAATGATCAGGACTGTCTTTATGGACTGTGAGAAAATTTTAGCTTTTGACCAACATTGTATCAATAAGTGTGTGCATTGGATATCTTTGTTATTGTAATTATGAAAAAATTTTTCAAATCTGTATTGGCCACTGGCCAAAAACATTTGTAAAATTTTTTGTGGGGAGCATGGGGGCTATGTAAGTAGGCTGTTTATGTTTTCTTTATGTAAGTTTGCTGTTTATGTTTTTTATTGGCAACGTTACGTAGCACTCTCTATATGAAAATCACTGGCTGTGCTGTGTGCAGTATGTGGCTAGTTTGAATTGTTGTCTGCCATTGTTGTCATGAACTGCTATAGCTGGATGTGAACAGCGCGTAGCGCTGGGCAGTTGGAGGTGAGCCGCCAGCAGTGGTGGACGTGGGGAGAGAGATGGCGGAGTTTTGATAATCTGTAAGACTGAATGTCAATTATGAATATTAAGGTAAATACATTGTTTGTTCTCTATTAATATCTTTCATTTGCTAACTATCCCTATCAGTAGTTAGTACCTTCAGTGGTTTGAATCTTTTATTTAGCTGGCAGTAGTGGCGCTCGCTGTTTTGCAGTAGCTTGAGTAGCGAAGATTTTTGTGAGGTAAGTGATTTGTAAAAGGTATAGGTTAAAGTTAGTCAGGGCCATTGTTTTGTAGGGGTTATTGAAAGTCAGATTGCGTTGCGCTAAATAATATTGTGTGTCAGGTTAAGCACAGGCTTGTATAATTGTTCTAAGTGGACGTTTCATATGCATAATTTGTTCAAAGGGGACGTTTCATAACGTATTACAATTTCTGCCAAGTTTGCCCGCCGTACGATAACTACAGTCCACACTTGACCTCTGTGAGCAGCTGCACTTTAATTACGATAGTTGTCCAGAAAGTAAGTTTCGATTGGTCGCGAAATGGAAACCACAGTGAAAACCAGAAACGTTTTGTTTGCAACATTTAGGTACAGCTTCCACCTACTTCTCTACGTAGTCGCCGTTCAAACTTCGAGTTTTGTCGTAGTGTTGTATCAACTTTCCAATATCCTCATCATAGAAAGCAGCCGCCTGTGCTTTCGGCCAGTCTGCAGCTCGTTGTCTGCTGAAAAATTTTGTCTTCACAGCCAGCGGTTCTTGTGAGCAGAGATGAGACTCAGGGGGAGGCAATTACGGACTGTATTGTGGGTGATCAATAATCGGAAACGCTGCAGGATCGTCTTCAATGCCCCTGCAGTGTGCGGCCGAGAATTGACATGAAGACGGAACTGCTCGACAGTTGTGTTATGCGGGCTGCATGACACAGGCGAAATCTCTAATCAGGCCCTCATACTTGGCGGGAGACGCTATTCCCTACGCATATTTACGTGCTCAATGTTCACTCAAAACTGAAAAGAGCGACGCGACACGATCGACGGGCATACTAGAGACACTGCCCAACACATCTGTGCAAAGCTTTACCGGATTTACCCTGTTGTTTCCATTTCGCGACCGGTCGGAACTTACTTTCTGGACAACCCTTGTAATGATGCTTGTGGGACCAATTGTAGATTACTGCTCCAGTGTTTGGAGATGCGTAGGCATGACAACAGATTTCAAACAAATAAACAGACGCGCTTATGGGATAGTAACAGGTCGGTATAGCCTATACGAAATTCTAACAGAAAAATGCTCGGGTAACTCAAAAGAACTAGTAGAAGCCGACCTCGGGGAAGATCAGTTTGGATTCCGTAGAAATACTGGAACACGTGAGGCAATACTGACCTTACGACTTATCTTAGAAGAAAGATTAAGGAAAGGCAAACCTACGTTTCTAGCATTTGTAGACTTAGAGAAAGCTTTTGACAATGTTGACTGGAATACTCTCTTTCAAATTCTAAAGGTGGCAGGGGTAAAATACAGGGAGCGCAAGGCTATATACAATTTGTACAGAAACCAGATGGCAGTTATAAGAGTCGAGGGACATGAAAGGGAAGCAGTGGTTGGGAAGGGAGTGAGACAGGGTTGTAGCCTCTCCCCGATGTTATTCAATCTGTATATTGAGCAAGCAGTAAAGGAAACAAAAGAAAAATTTGGAGTAGGTATTAAAATCCATGGAGAAGAAATAAAAACTTTGAGGTTCGCCGATGACATTGTAATTCTGTCAGAGACAGCAAAGGACTTGGAAGAGCAGTTGAACGGAATGGATGGTGTTTTGAAGGGAGGATATAAGATGAACATCAACAAAAGCAAAACCAGGATAATGGAATGTAGTCGAATTAAGTCGGGTGATGCTGAGGGAATTAGAGTAGGAAATGAGACACTTAAAGTAGTAAAGCAGTTTTGCTATTTGGGGAGCAAAATAACTGATGATGGTCGAAGTAGAGAGGATATAAAATGTAGACTGGCAATGGCAAGGAAAGCGTTTCTGAAGAAGAGAAATTTGTTAACATCGAGTATAGACTTAAGTGTCAGGAAGTCATTTCTGAAAGTATTTGTATGGAGTGTAGCCATGTATGGAAGTGAAACATGGACGGTAAATAGTTTGGACAAGAAGAGAATAGAAGCTTTTGAAACGTGGTGCTACAGAAGAATGCTGAAGATTAGATGGGTAGATCACATAACTAATGAGGAAGTATTGAATAGGATTGGGGAGAAGAGAAGTTTGTGGCACAACTTGACCAGAAGAAGGGATCGGTTGGTAGGACATGTTCTGAGGCATCAAGGGATCACCAATTTAGTATTGGAGGGCAGTGTGGAGGGTAAAAATCGTAGGGGGAGACCAAGAGATGAATATACTAAGCAGATTCAGAAGGATGTAGGTTGCAGTAGGTACTGGGAGATGAAGAAGCTTGCACAGGATAGAGTAGCATGGAGAGCTGCATCAAACCAGTCTCAGGACTGAAGACCACAACAACAACAACTCAAAAGAGAATCCTTGGAAAAAAGATGGCGCAGTTCTTACGAAATTCAGTGCATAAATTTAGAGAACCCGTGCTACCATTCTCCTCTCACTAATCACCATCGTATACCTCTCGCAGGAATCTCGAGAACAAGATTAGAGCGCGTGCAGAAGCATACATACCATGAGAGCACAGCCGGTGGCCCGCCAATGATCTGACAGCTGACTGGCCCTCAATTTCCGTTCTTGTAATTTTTTTGTTTGCTCATCTTTCACTCCCTCTCAAACACGAGAGGTCGGGCCCTTGTAGAGCTTAGTTCTTTTGAGCTACCCACTGTAGCTGGCATTAGGATAATAACTAGTCTCACGGCACGTTATTTCGTAAGTTGCCCACTTGCGCAACAAATCTGTCACGGCCACAAGAGGTGCACATGGGCCTGAAGGTTTGTTTAGTTGTCAGTGGTTTGTGTATTGCACAGTACACATCCTGCGTCAATCAGCTTCATCAGGTTACTCAATAATACGTTGAAATTTTTGCGACGAAGGTAAGCAACAATTTTATGTATTCCTGTGAAGCGTCAACGACAGCAAAATTTTATACGGTAATCATTTTTTGCCTACGAACATTTTTATTTTTCTCTTCATGAGCGTTGTTACGAACATTCACTGCCATCCCCCCCTTTTGAAGAAACTCTAAAATTAAAACTAAAATACATAAAGTAGGACCAAGCAGGAAGCGTAAATTGCAGGACGAGAAGCAACAGTTTCAGGATAGTTGGTCTGGACCGAAAAATATTTCTTTCTACGATTGGCGTTATTTGCAAAAGCGATGCAGCCGCCACAAAGGGAAATCTACATTCTGCATTCTGAAGTCTCTCTCTCTCTCTCTCTCTCTCTCTCTCTATATATATATATATATATATATATATATATATATAGAGAGAGAGAGAGAGAGAGAGAGAGAGAGAGAGAGATTTCAAACAAATAAACAGACGCGCTTATGGGATAGTAACAGGTCGGTATAGCCTATACGAAATTCTAACAGAAAAATGCTCGGGTAAGTCGGAAGAGAATCCTTGGAAAAAAGATGGCGCAGTTCTTACGAAATTCAGTGCATAAATTTATATATATAAGGATAATAATTTGTCTCACGGCACGTTATTTCGTAAGTTGCCCACTTGCGCAACAAATCTGTCACGGCCACAAGAGGTGCACATGGGCCTGCAGGTTTGTTTAGTTGTCAGTATATAATAAATAATATATAATAAATAATATAATAATATATAATAAATAATATATATATATATATATATATCCACCCCCTGTCCTCCTTATTTTTCTTATTTTTTATGTTATTTATTTATGTACTTAGTTTTTGCCCTTGTTGCGGCCTGCAGTACTAGCAAGACTGTTCACCCCTGATACATATAGTCATTTTTCATTCGCTGAACACACAAATGGAATGGGGCAGAATTTGCAAACAGTGGTAATGTTACAGCTGTTAAGGACCAGATTATCTTGTTCAGTCAACGTCTTGGAACATGTTACCAGAGTTATTCCTAAACTTATTTTTCTTTTCAAAACTATTGGTGTAATTTCTCATGTAATTCATTATTTAAGTGTCAGATATCACTTAAGTAAAATATTTTTACATTGCAATTTACTAAAATAATTTCTTTCGTTTTAATCTTAAACCAAACGTTAACAACTGTCATCTTTGAAAACCAACTGAGATGCTCTTTAGATGCACCTAGTTTAAAGTCTTGTACTCCACAAAAATTTCACAGCCACACATCTATCTTTGTACCTTATGGCGGCATAGCAGCCGAAAACCGGTTTGTAAAATAATAAATGTTCTAGAATATTATGCCAGTGTCGTGTGCGTGTGGGTGTGTGTGTGTGTGTGTGTGCGTTTCATTCCTAAGGAAAACGAGAACATGCTTAAAAGCGGTGATATGCTTTTTTACAAAGCTGAAAGACTCATGTCAAATTTTTATTTAGCTCCGAGTGCCAGTTTAAATACAAAGAATAAAAAGTGGCAGAAATTATTATAATAGTTATTGTAATCGTAGTAGCAATGGCATTAGTTGATATTATTGCAATAGTAACAGAATCAGTAGTAGCAAACGCAGTAGTTGACATTATTGTAGTAGTATCAGTAGTAGTAGTAGTAATAATAGTTGTTGTAATGCTAGCAGTTGATGTTGTTTTAATAGTAGTAGCAGTTATGGTTGCTTACGCACTACTCGTGGTGGAGTTGATACCCACGTTGATGGTCCTGCTGCCTGCGTAGCAGCCACACGCACATTCTAGGGAGAGCAATACCTGGACGGAGGATGAGTAAGCACTGAAGGTGAAGACGATGAGCCAGACAGCACGCAGCTACAATACAGGTGCTGTTGCCATGCCGAAAGAAAGACTCTATTCAGACAACGTACCAGTCACCTTCTGACTGACGACTTTTTTAATTGCGCCAGGGCAGGGTAACTGACCTTAATCTTGATTGATTCTCATTTAAGGGCAGATACTAGTCAGATATTATTAGGCGCAGCCATCGATTTTCCTGCGGAAGAGTATAAGAGTATACTTGTGTTCAGCAGTCCATTGTTTTTCTTTTACATACTGCGAGTGAATGAATAACTATGTGACATTTATTTTCAATTAAGTGCATTGTTGTTTTCTTTGCCTTTAGAACTGCTACGTGAAGCTGAGAGGGTAACTGCCCATCGCACCCCCCCTCAGATTTAGTGGCAAGAGGACTTGTAACACCATAGCTCTTCTGCTGTATGGATTTACACTCCTGGAAATTGAAATAAGAACACCGTGAATTCATTGTCCCAGGAAGGGGAAACTTTATTGACACATTCCTGGGGTCAGATACATCACATGATCACACTGACAGAACCACAGGCACATAGACACAGGCAACAGAGCATGCACAATGTCGGCACTAGTACAGTGTATATCCACCTTTCGCAGCAATGCAGGCTGCTATTCTCCCATGGAGACGATCGTAGAGATGCTGGATGTAGTCCTGTGGAACACCTTGCCATGCCATTTCCACCTGGCGCCTCAGTTGGACCAGCGTTCGTGCTGGACGTGCAGACCGCGTGAGACGACGCTTCATCCAGTCCCAAACATGCTCAATGGGGGACAGATCCGGAGATCTTGCTGGCCAGGGTAGTTGACTTACACCTTCTAGAGCACGTTGGGTGGCACGGGATACATGCGGACGTGCATTGTCCTGTTGGAACAGCAAGTTCCCTTGCCGGTCTAGGAATGGTAGAACGATGGGTTCGATGACGGTTTGGATGTACCGTGCACTATTCAGTGTCCCCTCGACGATCACCAGTGGTGTACGGCCAGTGTAGGAGATCGCTCCCCACACCATGATGGCGGGTGTTGGCCCTGTGTGCCTCGCTCGTATGCAGTCCTGATTGTGGCGCTCACCTGCACGGCGCCAAACACGCATACGACCATCATTGGCACCAAGGCAGAAGCGACTCTCATCGCTGAAGACGGCACGTCTCCATTCGTCCCTCCATTCACGCCTGTCGCGACACCACTGGAGGCGGGCTGCACGATGTTGGGGCGTGAGCGGAAGACGGCCTAACGGTGTGCGGGACCGTAGCCCAGCTTCATGGAGACGGTTGCGAATGGTCCTCGCCGATACCCCAGGAGCAACAGTGTCCCTAATTTGCTGGTAAGTGGCGGTGCGGTCCCCTACGGCACTGCGTAGGATCCTACGGTCTTGGCGTGCATCCGTGCGTCGCTGCGGTCCGGTCCCAGGTCGACGGGCACGTGCACCTTCCGCCGACCACTGGCGACAACATCGATGTACTGTGGAGACCTCACGCCCCACGTGTTGAGCAATTCGGCGGTACGTCCACCCGGCCTCCCGCATGCCCACTATACGCCCTCGCTCAAAGTCCGTCAACTGCACATACGGTTCACGTCCACGCTGTCGCGGCATGCTACCAGTGTTAAAGACTGCGATGGAGCTCCGTATGCCACGGCAAACTGGCTGACACTGACGGCGGCGGTGCACAAATGCTGCGCAGCTAGCGCCATTCGACGGCCAACACCGCGGTTCCTGGTGTGTCCGCTGTGCCGTGCGTGTGATCATTGCTTGTACAGCCCTCTCGCAGTGTCCGGAGCAAGTATGGTGGGTCTGACACACCGGTGTCAATGTGTTCTTTTTTCCATTTCCAGGAGTGTATTTTGCTTTTGTTTTATTTAATGTTACATCATTGAGCTTCTGTAAATGTGTTTGATTGAATAGATAACACAAAATTGTATACTCCTTTCTTTGTACAAACTTTGACGTCAAGTTTTGGTTCAAAGCAAAGTAGTGTATCTGCAATTTATATTCTTTGTCCCATTTGGAGGGAACAAACTTACTGTATATAATTGTAATTTCTGTGTGAATAATTTTTTGTAGAAATGTCAATATCTGCAAATGTTCTGTTTTATTTAATGTATTTGGTTGCTGTTATGTAAACTGCTGATCTTCACTTAGGGTCCTTAGTTAGTTTGTATGTAAATGGTGTAGTGGTTCCCCTCGGGAACGGGACTGTGTAGCGCGCGCAAATTGTGGTTGGCCTATGTAGAAAAGGTGGAACTGATAGTCAGTCGTAGACGAGCTACGAGTCGGAGACGAGCTACGAGTCCGTGCACTGCCAAGTAACAGATGCATATTGTGATGGTTCCGAGAGAGGCTTTTCCTGCCGCTTTCAAATGCCTCGGATGGATGGATAAATAGCTGGAACTATTCTGGAATTTATATCTGTCGTCGCCACCAAGAAATGACACAGTCCAGCAATTCTGTCCACGAATCCACCTACCAACATGCAGTTGCCACCACGTTGCGCAATCACTGTAACGTAATACTATAATGATGTACAGTGAAGGATCAGCTTAATGGATGTGTTATTGTGCACAAATATAAGGTAATTTTTATCTGAATTTATGTACCTGCCTTGATTTTGCTCCTTATAATAACACCTCTCAGGTTCCTCTCCGTTTGAGCTAAAGTGTGCATGGGGGCTTATTTATAATAAAGATATAAGAATGCAATGCAAATACTTTTTAATTTTCTGTCGCTGTATGTCCGATTACGCTGTTTCGTAAACGGCTGGCCCTGACTAGTTTTTGTACGCAATCTGACTGCATGTAACAACCACAAAGAATGAAATGAAAATTTCAGTTAATACAATTAATTAATTAAGTCCCCAGCAACTATAAAACCTACGAAACCAACAAAGCACAAGTGTAGCTGTTCTGTATGTGGTAGTACGACTCAACGCACATCTGGCACGGTTCTTCTTCAACAAGACAAGAATTTTTAAATACCAATTATACTGACGTGATAAAAGAAAATTACAAATACTATAATTGTGCAAGAAAACCAAAATTATACTCTAATACAAGAACACACGCCAGATGCTTTGTTGACTGAACCTGTAATGACACATTATTCAGGTCACTGAAAGAATAAAAGAAAATACCTCCATATATATTGACGAAATGCACTCTGACCATTACAATATCTCCATTAGAACATCATCTGCTATCTCTCCCATCAAACCACTGCATAAAACATGGAACAACACTCTCCACTACCACATCTCACTCTGACTTCACGACCAGCAGTCTCCACCACAACTTCTCGGTAAGAACTGCTTGCCGCTACGTCTCAATAATCACTGCCAGTGGAGGCGGCGGAACAATACTCTCTGGCGCGATTTCTGGCGCTGTGGCTCAGTGTAGCCACCTTTCATATGCCCTTCCTCCACGGGCTAGAATTTGATGGTATTTTTGCCAGCATTGGTGGTGAAAATACCACCAAATTCGTCAAAAAAAATACAGACAAAAATAAAAGATAATATTAATACGTAAGTATCATATAACTAGATAAAATTTTGGCTTTGCACTGACCTTACAATAGCCTAATATATAAAATACAGTAAGGAATACAAATTCTTTCATACATATGACTTTACATAATAGTTTACACAAATATCATGTGGTTAAACAATTCAATCGATAGCGTCAGCAATGACGAATATGAGCAGGTAAGAGTCTTATAACTTTTCACAAACAGTAATACACAAAAAATCAGTTTATACAAATATTCACATAAAATGTTTTCATAACAAGTGGTTGACAGTTCCAGCAGTAGCACCCAGCAATGTTGAGTAGGTGCAGACACCATCAGGTGACATCATTTCAGTAGAAGCAGTCCATCAGGGGCACCCAGCATTGTGGAACAGGTGCAGACTCCAACAGGTGACATCATTTCAGTAGAAGCAGTCCATCAGTGGCACCCAGCAATGTTGAAGAGGTACAGACAGCAAGAAGTAACATCATTTCAGTAGAAGCAGTTCCATTTGTGGTACCCAGCAATGTTGAAGAGGTACACACAGCAACAAGTCACATTTCTCAGTAGAAGCAGTTCATCAATGGCACCCAGCATAGTTGAGTAGGTGCAGACACCGACAGATGACATCATTTCCATAGAAGTAGCTCCATCTGTGGCACCCAGCATTGTGGAGTAGGTGCAGACTCCAACAGGTGACATCATTTCAGTAGAAGCAGTCCATCAGTGGCACCCAGCATTGTGGAACAGGTGCAGACAGCAAGAATTAACATCATTTCAGTAGAAGCAGTTCCATTTGTGGTACCCAGCAATGTTGAAGAGGTACACACAGCAACAAGTCACATTTCTCAGTAGAAGCAGTTCATCAATGGCACCCAGCATTGTTGAGTAGGTGCAGACACCGACAGATGACATCATTTCCATAGAAGTAGCTCCATCTGTGGCACCCAGCATTGTGGAGTAGGTGCAGACTCCAACAGGTGACATCATTTCAGTAGAAGCAGTCCATCAGTGGCACCCAGCATTGTGGAACAGGTGCAGACAGCAAGAAGTAACATCATTTCAGTAGAAGCAGTTCCATTTGTGGTACCCAGCAATGTTGAAGAGGTACACATAGCAACAAGTCACATTTCTCAGTAGAAGCAGTTCATCAATGGCACCCAGCATTGTTGAGTAGGTGCAGACACCGACAGATGACATCATTTCCATAGAAGTAGCTCCATCTGTGGCACCCAGCATTGTGGAGTAGGTGCAGACTCCAACAGGTGACATCATTTCAGTAGAAGCAGTCCATCAGTGGCACCCAGCATTGTGGAACAGGTGCAGGCTCCAACAGGTCACATCATTTCAATAGAAGCAGTCCATCAGTGGCACCCAGCAATGTTGAGTAGGTGCAGACAGTAGTCCATAATATTCACTATCACTGATCACACAGTTCATCAGCAGAAATTAAACATGTCCTAGTGGCACCAATCATGTAGAAAAAGTACAAGTAACAGTCCATAATATTTACTATCACTAATCAGACAGTTCAAGCATGAACAATAGTTTGAATGCACATACAAATGCTTTTACAATGCTCTTACACTAAACATACAAATCATAACAAACACACAAATGATATCAGATAATTGTCATATTACTATTACAAATACACAAACATCAGTAAACCTATAATATTTATGGGTGTCAGTGCAAGCCACTACAAACAAATAAAATAATATTTAGGAGATAGGTGGGTAGGATTAGGAAAGGAAAACACACAAAACACACTCACTCATCTTTCATCCACATTAAGTACTACTGTGTAATTGAATAGTGTTAACTGTGTGAATCCACTTCTGTCAAAATTTCATGTTCATCATGTGTATCAAGTAGTAGTGACAGCAATGTATAACAGTCAATAATAGTTAAGTCAACGTCATAGTCATCATGTCAAGACCAATGTTTGCCAAGCCAGATCAAAATGTACGGTTGCTGAACAACTGTCAGGGTGCCAAGATATGCAACTTCCTCTCTCCAAAAAAAAAAGTACATACTGCTTAGTGATTTAACAAAGTGTGTGTAGACAATCTTCCTTCCATTTTAGTGTTCTAGTCTGCTATCTTCATCCTCCTTGTTCCATATAGACCAACAACAACAAAAAAAAAATATGCACTTATTTTACCTCTTATACACCATAACTCCAATCAACTTCATATAATCTCAATACCTCCATAATACCTCTTCAATTCGTCGATACATATAAATCTTATTGCCAGTATCATTTCACTTCCATAACAACTCTTTCCTCTAGTCAGTCTCCTCGATCGAGTACAGATAAAATCCTAATGCAAACCTCCTCATCCCATACAATCCGAAGACACACTGTCAACACACAACCTCTGTGTAATCCATCTGACCAAAATCTTCTACTCATTATGAATTATAAACAAAGAATGCATACATGACCTCTAACAAACTTAGTTCGAATAACTCTCAGTAATTAAGTACGATTACGGAGTTTGAATGATCCTAATATTTCACAGTGTGTACACCACTTCAAGAATTAATGATCCTAATATTTCACAGTGTGTACACCACTTCAAGAATTATGGCAAACAGAAGCAAACATGTCGAGTATTTCTTGTGTCAAGTGTCACTTCCTATTTCAATTGCTCACGAAAAATGCAGTGTAATAACTGTGTTGGTATGTCATGTCGTTAGCTTCCTTCCTATTGGCATACATTTATACAGCTTTCATAAAACCTCCAGCTCATGTGACTTCTATGATGTTTCTTGTACTAAAGTCGCTCGTCGAATTACTGCAGTTCATTTTCTTATGTTAAAATATAAAGCACTGAGCGTAAGCAAAACAAGCAACAGCGAGTAAATATACCAGTAGTGAACAGAATGTCAACAAGTGGATGCAGCACAATTTCTATAACGAGGCTTCGCCAAGCGAACAATCCGTAACCCATACCACATCGTAACCCACACTCCATGTCCGTACACTGTACATCAGCATTGCTATATACCAAATTAAAGTATAGTTATGACAACAAGCAGAAATGTGTAAATGTGCAATCCATACGCATAGCAGTAAACATATATCTTACATACTAAACAGGTCATTAGCATCGTATCTTAATAAGTAAACATGAAGGCGCAAGCAGATAAATCACAAAGTATAACTTACATACCTAACCACATCAGCACAATTAATCAGGTGACAATTATAATTTAAATAAATAAGCACAGCAGGCACATAATAAAAAAAAATATAACATCAGTGAAAAAGCAGTGCAGCCAAGCGATGCATAATATACACAAGTAACAATCCAGTTCATGAATAATCATTGTCAAAATCAGTTAACGTACGCAAGCACGTCGCTTCACACGTAAGTTCATTGAACATGTAATTAGCACAAAGTATGAATCACGTAATCGCGAGCAGCAAATTACGTCTAAAGTACGTACCTAAGTGGAAATATGTTACCTGAAAAATAAACTCAATTAATAATTACCTTTTTAGTTTATTACTTTCTTCTTCGAAATGACATTTTTCCTGAAATTTTCTCGATAGCAAGTCGTCTTAACGTCGGACACGCACAGAATTTACCTGAAGTTCTTAAATATTTTATGGAACCGTATCCTGAAAAATACTGAATGTTAATAACAGAATTCATCAAGTCACTATAGCTTTATACTGAATTTAGTCGGAGAAATTAGACTGTGTATTTATTTACGGCTGTCAGTGCATTCGCACTGAGCGCTCGATCAGCTGTAGGCGCGTGACGTAGGAAGTGATTGTTTGCGGTCAACGACTGCCCTGTGCGGCGCGCAGACTTGACTGTAGCTTTGAGTATATGCCGCCGCCAAAACACAGCGCGGTATCCTTGTACTCTCCGTGTGTTTACATACAACTGTTAGTTTCTCAAAAGTATGTCAATCTACAAAAATTTTTCAAAAGTATATCATTCCACAAAAATTTTAACGTTAGATATATGATGTATTCCCTTAGAGCGTCGAGATTTAAGAGTTTCTACTTCGACAGTGTTATCATGAATAATTTTGCGAATTCTATATGGGCCGTTATAAAGCAGAAAAAATTTGCGACACAAGCCTTTTCCTTTGTGAGACAAACGATGAGACTTAATTAACACTTTCTGACCAACTGACAAGATTTTTAAACGACCAGGACGCTTAGCTGATTTCTCTCTTCTACCAGCCGCAGATGCAATATTTCGTAGAGCCAGGTTGACAACTTCAGAATGCCGCAGTTTCCGTGTAGGCGGAAAAGGAACGATTTCAGAAATGCGATTTGTCGGTGCTTTGTTTTTTAATATCAGTATAGGTGGTAAAGAATTTGAGTCGTTAGGAAGTTCATTCAAAATGTTTTGAAAAATATGAAGATACTGATCCCAAGTTCTGTGATTCTGATGACAATAAAGACGACACAATTTATTGATTTCCTTCATCCATCTCTCTGAAGCGTTAGATTGAGGGTGAAAAAGTGAAATGAAAATTGGTTTAATTTTAAGACGCCGTAGAGAACGAAGCCAAATTTTAGAACGAAACTGTGATCCATTATCTGATATAACCTTATCAACATGACCCACTTCTTTAAGAAAATGTTTGATGAAAGCGTTAGATACTGAACGAGCTGTTGCTTTGCGTAACGGTGTAAAACACACATATTTTGATGTCAACTCCACTGCTACGAAAATGTACGCAAAACCATTAGTAGATCGAACCACTGGACCGAACAAATCAACTGCAGCCATGTCCTTTAATTTTGCTGGAATGATAGGAAACAACGGTGCTCTGTGAGAAACTGTCGGCGGCTTAGCCTTTTGACATAATTTGCATTTGGCAAGAACAAATCGAATACTTTTTTCCACATTATTGAAGTAGCAATTTTCTCGTAATTTATGAAAGCATTTTCTGGGACCAAAGTGTGCATAACTGAAATGCGTATACCAAATCAGCTTATTAACCCACTCATCAGGAATACAAACTAACCAAACAGAGTTGTCGACCGATTTTCGTTTAAAAAGAACTTTCCAGATAGATCGCAAAAACGAGGTGTGACCAAATTGTCCAATCTAACAAAGCGTCTAAGAAAATTACAGACACCAAGAAAACTACGAACATCACGTTTTGTGGTAGGCACAGCATAATTACGAATAGCGTCAAGTTTTTCTGGATCAGGAAGAATACCTTCTGTAGAAATAATGTGACCGAGAAATTTCACCTGTGAACGACCAAATTCAGATTTCTCCAAGTTCACAGTAATGCCAACTCTTGCAAAGATACGTAACAATGAATCCAAAATTTTGTTATGCTCACTCCAAGAATGTTTAGCAATAAGAATATCGTCAACATATGAAGTAATATTGTCACGAAGATAAACAGGTAAAATTTCATTTAGGCTACGAATGAATGCTGCAGAAGATACAGTAAGTCCAAACGGTTATTTCAAAAGTCACTTTTGGGTAAAATAGTCATATCCGGTTATTTTTTAGCGTCTTTCTAGATAGATTGATAGTCGAAGAGTTGTTTTGATAGATGCAAAGAATAGTAAAAGAGTAGGCAGCGGTGCAGAAAACTAAAAGAGAAATAGCACCACTACAGCTCGAGGCCCTGTGCACGCAACGGCACATATTCACTTAGCATAGTGAATCCCCTGAGGACATTAACAGCTGCACATAAATTTCAGTTTGTGACTTAGTGGCCAATTTGGTGGAAGTGCGTACATAAATTGATCTAACCATGAACATGGATGTATGTCATTCTTAGAATTGCGAAATATCTTAATCTTCCGAACAGTTAAGAAGTGTTTATAGTCAATGTTTTCGCCTCGTGGCGACAAAGACCTACCGCGTCTGTCCCAGTCCCAATGTCGATTATTGTCAAGTTCGCGCGCCTGGCGCTCTCTTGTTGCATCTCGTAAATGAAATAAATTACTTTCTTCAAAATCCGCTGCTATCGGTGATTCCAAATTTCTTCTACCGTCCTTTCCTACGATTTTGCTTTCAATTTGTTTGACTTGCTTTTCTAATGCCTCCACTTCCCTTTTAACGCGTTCATTAAATTTTCCCTGATTTTCAACATGTTTACTTATGCTCTGGTACTCTTCGGTTTCTGAAAATGGCAATGGAGCTGTGTCATCTGAATCTCTGTCCCCATTTAAACT
This sequence comes from Schistocerca cancellata, assembly GCF_023864275.1. Taxonomy (NCBI): domain Eukaryota; kingdom Metazoa; phylum Arthropoda; class Insecta; order Orthoptera; family Acrididae; genus Schistocerca; species Schistocerca cancellata. Next base: position 89,679,723 of record NC_064628.1, on the reverse strand, counting down.
AAGATTTGTCAATTTATCTGAAATCTCCTCCACTCTTTCCGATAAGTCACCAATTTGTTCTTTCTGTTTATTTACGTCTTCCGTAAGTGTCGCGACTCGCGTTTCAGTATTAACGCATTTAGTAGTTAACTGTTCATACTGTTGTGTTAGGTTATTTAATCTGTCATTTGGTACGGATTCCTCGATTCTCTCAAATATTTCTTCCTTATCTTTTGCACGTTGTAAATTTAACTCTGAAAATTTCTGTACTATCACGCGATCTCTTTCTTCCTGTTCTCTGTCCTGTTCCCTTTGTCTAATCTCTACTGCACTTAATCTATTATTGTGAGAATTCAAAATCGGTTGTACTTCTTCTCTGATTTCTTTCTTTAATTCATCATTCATATTTCTGAAACATGTCCCTATTCGTGAGTCTAACCGTGTTTCCATTGTTCCCATCTGTGTTTTTAATTCAGATCTAAACTGTGTTTCCATTGTTCCCATATCCTTTTTTAATTCAGATCCCAAAGTTCCCATCTCAGTTTTAATTGTTCCTATCTCTGTTTTTAATTCAGATCGAAACTGCTCCATTGTTCCCCTATCTGTTTTTAATTCAGATCGTAAATTTAATATTGCACTCATCAACTGCTCCAGATTAACTTGTTCGAAATTCTTTTCGCCCCTAACATTTCCCGTAAAACTAACTTCCTTCGTCATAGCAGTAAAGCTATCCGAGTTCGATACTATTCCAGAATCTTCTGTCGTTAATCTCGGATTCTGTGAATTTTCTGATTGAGAAAAATTTTGAAATGGTTCCGGACTATTTTCCCGACTTATTACATTGTTTTCCACTTCATTATCCATCATACTGTTTTCCTCTGTTGGCGAGTTCGCCATGTTAACAATTTCGTCATTCTCACTATTCATCATTTTTGCCTTTTTCATCGATCGCGTAATCATTTACAAAACATACAAAACTCGTCACTATATGAAAATTACACACAATGACTCTTTATCTTCAACAATACCATTCACACGAAATATTTCCCTCAAACACGATTAATCGAACAATTGAAATAATTGCACCAAATCGTCAAACGCGTATACAAGGCAATAAAAATTAAATTTTGAAAAATACTATTAGAAGAATGCCAATTACCAAATCTACACATGCAAAATAGACTACAATTACTAAACTACAAATTACTACAACAATACTACTGTCTACTATTTTTACAATCAGAAGAATTCCAAGGGACGATCCGAAGCAGCGGTCGCCACGTGCATGGGGGCTTATTTATAATAAAGATATAAGAATGCAATGCAAATACTTTTTAATTTTCTGTCGCTGTATGTCCGATTACGCTGTTTCGTAAACGGCTGGCCCTGACTAGTTTTTGTACGCAATCTGACTGCATGTAACAACCACAAAGAATGAAATGAAAATTTCAGTTAATACAATTAATTAATTAAGTCCCCAGCAACTATAAAACCTACGAAACCAACAAAGCACAAGTGTAGCTGTTCTGTATGTGGTAGTATGACTCAACGCACATCTGGCACGGTTCTTCTTCAACAAGACAAGAATTTTTAAATACCAATTATACTGACGTGATAAAAGAAAATTACAAATACTATAATTGTGCAAGAAAACCAAAATTATACTCTAATACAAGAACACACGCCAGATGCTTTGTTGACTGAACCTGTAATGACACATTATTCAGGTCACTGAAAGAATAAAAGAATAAAAGAAAATACCTCCATATATATTGACGAAATGCACTCTGACCATTACAATATCTCCATTAGAACATCATCTGCTATCTCTCCCATCAAACCACTGCATAAAACATGGAACAACACTCTCCACTACCACATCTCACTCTGACTTCACGACCAGCAGTCTCCACCACAACTTCTCGGTAAGAACTGCTTGCCGCTACGTCTCAATAATCACTGCCAGTGGAGGCGGCGGAACAATACTCTCTGGCGCGATTTCTGGCGCTGTGGCTCAGTGTAGCCACCTTTCAAGTGATATCCGAGTGTCCTTACTAAAAGAACATTAAAGCCTAGTATTTTGCTCATTAATGCCTCTTCAACATAGTAAAAAAGAAAGTTAAAGTTAATGTGGCAAGAGAGTGAGTTAAAGTAAATGTTGTTTGCTGAAAATATTCCTATTAAAACTGCTTATTAAAGTGCTGTTGCCAACTTCAAAATTATAAATTCTTAAGACTGAGACTTATAAAGTAAATGATCACATTGTTGTCTGTAGTAAATTCTAAAAGGTGAGTCAGTTCCCTGTAATTTTGTCAACATTGTGTTTCGCTGTAGTAAAAGTGGGAAACTGCAATAATAGAAAACTATATGTTCATGATTGCTAAGTGTTTGTCTCTCTTGTGTATTGGAAGTGCATATTAATAGTATAACAAGATACACAGTTTGTCTATTGTATTAATGAGCGGTAACAAGTAACGGAAAGACCACTAATTAGTAAAACCATAATTTCTTTAAGCCCTGAAAGTAATAGTGTGTTTCGGTATCGGTTATAATTTTGCGAATAGTTAGTGCTGCTCTGTTAGTTTCAGTCTTACCGTAAACATATGTATGTGACAGAGTTCACTGCACTCGCGTGTGACAAAGTATAGGTTGTGTTGATCCGTTATAGTTACTTATACCTACTTTCTTAAACGAGAACGTTAATCTTTCTCTTGCCTAATTAGGCTGGCGACCGTTTTCCTTATTCTATAATCAGTGCAGATAGGCAAAATTTTGTTTGCTACTGTTCAAATATTTACGTAATTCTCACTTTCACTTCCGATAAGCCACCTCCGTTAGGTACAACACGGTCAACATAACAAAATTCCTCTCAGGGGGTAACACTGCTCTGTTGCTTTATACCATTATTACTCCAACAAAATAATTCTGTTTTGCAAATTGCCTCCAGTTTTGAGGTTATGGTATAGCAGTAGCAGACAAGGAGTGTTACAGGCTCAGTGGATAGCCTGTCAAAAGCTGAACACAGATCGATGGGGAGGTTCCCTTGTCAGAATTGTTGTTTCCTGTCATAGTCAGGAGGGAGATAAGCGATCTATGGATGTTAGGAGTTAGCGGATCCTTACAAATACTCCTTTATTAGTCAGTGTTCTGCCTGCTCTGACACCGGCATATTAATTCTCGTATGTTGTTCACTGTTGGTATGTGATAGTGGTAAATTTGTCCGCTAGTCTACTATAAGCACTTTTCATACGTGGATACCAGTTGATATAGTGCTATCGTACAATGTCTACGAAGATCTCGTGTATTTGGGTGATATTTACGTACATGAATGTTCATCGAGCTGCCCATGTACAAAAAGGTAGAACTATGAATGCAGTTATCCAGAAGTAGGTATTTTATCGATGACTATGGGTCTACTACCGCCCTGGTGATTAGACACAACAATATTTGTCTTATTTGATCCGAAGATAGCTAGCTGTTTTAGCTGGGACTAATTATCAACGACTGTAAATAATTTTTGAGACCTTGACTGATAAAGGATTATTTATAAGAAGCCAGTACCTTTTAACTCTTGGAACTGATGCAGAATACTCTTTGCTTTTTTTGACGCTGGGAGGGGTGGAATTTAACTGTCGTAGGGATCTGCACGATTAAAACGCAGTCACACATCACATTTAAGGTCCCAGTATGAATTTCATACTGAAACATTTACAACAACTGGGGATTTTTATGTTAGGCTCCTATTATGTTGGCTCACCAGATCAAAAAAACTTTCAAACTCATTTATGACACTAATGGCTGGAACTTTTACAACGAAACCCTGTCATTCAATATAATAGCTGACGTACCACAGTGTTATCACTTATCAGTCCAATCCGTTCAAATATACCGAATGCGCAGGGTAATGGCTTAAATAAAGGTCGTCCCATGTCGCTGCATATGTATTGATTTCATTCTCTTTGAACCATTAACTTCATTTAAGTGCATTTTATTGCCTTACACGCAGTGGTGAGAGCACATCAGATAGTGGTGTTCGGAAATCGTAGGAAGAAACATCAGTGATAATGTACAGTAAGTCTGAGCTAGGCCTGGAGCGTGTGCTCAGATGGACTAATTGCTGAGGCGACGGCCCATCTTTGCAAACACGACACCATGCAGCGCGGTACAGATGGGCCCAACAACATGCCGGATGGACCGCTCATCACGTTCTCTTCACCGATGAGTGTCGCATATGTCAACCAGAGACATGTTTGGAGGCAATCTGGTCAGGCTGAACGCCTCAGACACACTGTCCAGCGAGTGCAGTAAGGTGGAGGTTCCCTGTTGCTTTAGGGTGACATATGTGGAGCCGACGTTCGCCACTGGTGGTCATGGAAGACGCCATAACGGCTGTACAATACGTGAATGCTATCCTCCGACCAATAGTGCAACCATAATGGCAGCATATTGGAGAGGCATTCGTATTCATGGACGACAATTCGCACCCCATCGTGCACATCTTGTGAATGACTTCCTTCGGGATAACAACATCGCTCGACTAGGGTAGCCAGCATGTTCTCCACATGTGAAGCCTGTCGAACATGCCTGGGATAGATTGGGAAGGGCTGTTTATGGACGACATGGCTCACCAACCATTCTGAGGGATCTACGCCGAATCGCTGTTGAGGAGTGGGACAATCTGGACTAACAGTGCCTTGACGAACTTGTGGGTAGGATGCCACGACGAATACAGGTATGCATCAATGCAAGATGATGTGCTACTGGGTGTTAGAGGTACGGGCATATACAGCAGTCTGGACGACCACCTCTGAAGGTCTCTGAAGGTCACTGTGACACAAGGCGGTGAATAGCTGTCTCACAAAATTTCCGGGTCTGCGATGTTAACCAGTTCCGCACGTACAGCTGGACGTCGTCGTCCAAGGTGAATCGTTTGCCCCTCGGAGCCTTTTCAAGGGGACCAAAAAGAGAGGTCCAGACTGTGTGGCGGGTGGCCGAGAACCTCCCATTTGAATTTTTGGAGGAGTGCCGCGACTACGTTGGACGTATGAGGCTTTGCATTGTCGTGGAACAGAATCACCCCACAGGTGAGATTGCCGGTTTGTCTTGATTTGATCGCTTGGCGATGGGTGGTCAAGATTTTCAAGTAACGCTGGCATTCACTGCTGTGTCGAGCTGCAGAAAGTGAATCACTAGAGGGCCATCTCAGTGAAGGAAGAACGTCAGCATAGCCTTTCCTGCACTCGTGCGAACGGCGACGTCCAGCTACGCGTGCGGAACTGGTTAACATTGCAGCCCTGGGAATTTTATGAGACAGCCATTCATCGCATTGTGTCACAGTGGACAAATGTGTCTCAATAGCTATGGTCAATACTTACAACATACAGGTACTGGTTTCTGTAATAATGCCTCCGGCTCGTTTATTTTTGAACGCCCCTTATACAAGAAAGCAGATTCGAGCATTCGATTACGCGCTCCAGAAAATAGCTCCTCGCTTAACGAAGAAAATACTAGCCCTTTCACTACAAGTGAAACCAGAAGACGATGTCGCTGTAGAACTGAGGTATCTAAAACACACTACTAAATCGCAAACTTTTAACTTAAAAATTGTATAAAAAATAAAAATTGAAAAAAATAAGTAATTTCTTTCCAGTTTCAAATCAATATTTATTATTTTAACGCCGGCCACTGTGGCAGGTTCGAATCCTGCCTCGGGCATGGATGTGTGTGATGTCCTTAGGTTAGTTAGGTTTAAGTAGTTCTAAATCTAGGGGACTGATGACCTCAGCAGTTAAGTCCCATAGTGCTTAGAGCCATTTGAACCATTTTATTATTTTTAAGTTAAAATGAATTTGCCTTATTATGCAATATACATACCGTATATACAGTCCAAGACAAAGAAAAAATGACGCACCACGAAGAAATTATTGGAATGGGACGGGAATCGGTAGATGCGATGTACATGTAAGACACACAATTGGTTACAGTTTCAGAAAACATTGGATGCTTTATTCAAGAGAAAGAGCATCACAAATTAATAATGTCAATAACGCGTTGGCCCACCTCTGACCCTTAAGCATGCAATTATTCGGCTTGTCATTGGTTGATAGAATTGTTGGATGTCCTCCTGAGGGATATCGTGCCATATTCTGTCCAATTGATGGGTTAGATCGACAAAAACCAGAGCTGGTTGGAGGACCCTGTCCATAATGCTCCAAACGTTCTCGACTGGAGAGAGATCCAGTTACCTTGCTGGTCAAGGTAGGGTCTGGCAAGCACGAAACAACCAGTAGAAACTCACATTGTGTGCAGGAAGCATTATCTTGCTGAAAAGTAAGCCCAGGGTGGCTTACTATGAAGGGAAGCAAAACGGGATGTAGAATATTGTCGACGCATAGCTGTAAGGATGATACGGATGACAACCAGAGGGGTCCTTCTCTGAAATGACTATTACTCCTGGTTTAAGAGCTGTAAGGAGTGTGACGGTCAGGTTGGTATCCCAAAGTTGGCCAGGGCGTCTCCAGCCGCGTCCTCGGCCTCGAATCTCATTGACTGGAGTAGAATTGCCTTCAATGATCAGTCCTGTTTCGAACTGAGCCCCAATGACAAGCAAAGACGTGTCTGGAGATGCCGCGGAAAACGGAGGGATACCAAATTTAGCGTCAGCCGCCGTATATTGTCCGACATCCAGGAGTGATGGTCTGGAATGTCATTTCATTTCAGAGAACCACCCCTTTGGTTGTCATCCGCGGCGCCCATACAACACAGCGGTACGTCGACGATATTCTACACCCCGTTTTTTTGCCGTTTATGGAAAGTCATCCTGGATTTATATTTCAGCAAGATAATGCTTCCAGCACACTGAGAGTTTCTACAGGTTGTCTTCGCGCCCGTCAAATCCTCCCTCGGACAACGAGGTAGCCAGATCTCTGCACACTTGAGAACATTTGGACCTTTTGGTCAGGGCCCTCCAACTGGCTCGGGATTTTGACGATCTAACCCGCCAACTGGACAGAATCAGGCATGGAATCCCAGGATACCCAACAACTATCAATCAGCGCCAAGGCGAATTACTGCCTGCATGACAACCAAGGGTCGACCAGCCTGTTATTGATTTGCTAAATTTGTGAAGTTCTTTCTCTTTAACAAATAATCCAACTTTTCTTCATTGTTTGTCTGTACACGTACATCTCGTCTAAGGATATCCATCCCATGCGGATGACTACATCAGGGTGCGTCGTTTTCTTTTGTCTGAGAGTGTATTTTGAAATTAAAAATAAAAATTATTCAATTTCTTTTATTGAATATCTTCGTTTGGTTCATGAGGCTGTTCGTTCCCGAAAGAAGTGTTTTTTGGCTGCTGGCGATGTCTCATATTGTGGAGGGTATTGCTGAAGTACGTACCTCGGTTCATGCTCTTTTACAGCCTTTAGTACGCAGTTTTGAATTTTAGAGCACAACTGCGGCTTTTCCAGCTCGTCCAAACGACTCACATATGGAACTAAACTTAAAAGGAAATCATGGTCATCTCCCATATCATCTGTTTGTTTCCCCACACTTAAAATAGCCTTTGTTCCTCCAGTTCAATCATTCGCTTCCGGATCTTCTCTTTTCCTTATGCTTCTCTTGGAACTATGGAACCTGGAAAAGCTATCGTCATCTTCAGGCCAGGAAGGCATTGTGCCCTGTTGCTTGTTTGGTTCTATAACACTGGTCTCTGCGATTTTGTCATCTTCCACTGAAGGAGGCGTAATGTTTCTTACGATTCTGCTCGGGGAAACAACATCCCGGGTGAACTTCATGGGAGCTGCAGACGTACACTTCCTGTGTGCAACACTGGAGTAGAACCAGATCTACAGTGTGTTTCCGTGATGTTACAAACTTTTAGGGATGATGGAAAAGGGTAAATGTACAAATTCTTGGTGAGGGATTCTGTTCCGGAAAGGATCGAGTGGAAAGTTAGAAACGAAAATCGTTCTGATACGTCTGACAGTGGCATACATGTAACGGTACAATTGTTGCTAATACTGTAGGGTAGATAACTGCCGGGTTTGGTCGAACGGATCAAAACGAGAAGAAATTCTAGTAAATAGAGACCCTAAACTGCATGTCCTAAGACCTATGAGCACTTGCTCACCTTCGACACTATGATCAAGGCTCTTCTACTGCAAGCTCTTTGGTTTCCATACTTCTGGAGGAGCTAATATGCACCAAAACAAGAAAAAAATTCCAGTCAGTATGAGCTCCAAAATTTATACCTCAGGGGCTGCGAGCAGTTGTTAAACAGAAGAAACGTGTTTCATAGTGTCCAAGATAAACAAGTGCTTATATCCCTTAAGGTATACACGTTAGAACCGATGTTTATTGGATTTTTTTTTATTTTGATCCATACTACCACCTCTGCAAGTTGCCTACCCTACGATCGTAGCAGCAACAGTACCGGTACGAGTATTCCATTGTCAGAAGTATCAGAACGGTATCTACTTACAACTTTCGACTCTTTCGGAAGTCCCTTACCTCAAATCGATATATTTATCATTCTCCATAATCCCTGCGAGTTTGTATCATCATCACGAAATCGCCCTGTACATTGCGGAGTTTCCATACTCTTCCTGAACGTATGTTTCAGGTTTTTTCCATTTTTTCTACATTACGCCCGCAGAACAAACATAATTTGTCTTGTTAAAACAAAACAAAAATATTGAAGATGACTGCATATAAGTGTACAGTGAAAGTAATATGTTTCTGCTATTTCTAATTGTTTATAATGAAAAGACATAAATAAAGAGGATTGGTTCTTACATCAGTGAGTGTAAAACATATTTAATTATGTGTTTCCATTATACTTAAAATGATTAAATATTTCTTTAATTACTCAGTTGTTAATTATTTTAACTACATAGACGTCTAGCATTTGAATTTAGACTTGGAAGATGTACTGTTAGCTTTATAGTTTATGACTCGTGTTCTGCTGTTGCACTGAAGTCAAGAGTGCAGAAGAAAATTGTTTCCTGTTATGGAAATTTCCGAACCGTATAGGAGCAATATATGGACGCCATTGTGATCATAAATGTCCACCACATTGTGGATCTAGTTATTTTACCTACCTGAAATACTTTCCTGTAGTGTTGTTGATGCCAGTAAAAAGTTTTTGACTATTGATGTTGGCGCTAGAAGAAAAACTGGTGGGGAAAATTTTATGGCCCGTGAATTGCTTAGACGGCGGAAAACAACGAATTTAATGTACCTCCCCCAAAAGTCTTACCAAATAGAAATATTTCAGCACCTTACGCTCTCACTGGTTATGAAGCCCCCGCATTGAAATTGGACCTTCTGCATCAATTTTCAGAAAAACGAAAGGCGGCATATGAAGAAAACTTCAATATTAATCTACCAGAAGCTAGAAAAACCATTGAATGTACTTTTGGGATATTACGGACAAAATGGCGATTTTCAGGCACATGTTCAGAAGTGCCAAACGTGTCAAAAGAAAACAGGTTTGTACGTACTGTCCGCGTATTCCACAGTGTTATCAGAGACAGGAATGGCATTAACGATGCAGATTACATACCATTTCTCCGTGAACAGATAGTGGATGAATTGGGACATCTCTCGGATCCCGTTCCATATCAATAAAAATGGCTCCAAGCACTATGGGACTCAACATCTGAGGTCATCAGTCCCCTAGACATAGCACTATTTAAAGCTAACTAACCTAAGGACACCACACTCATCCATGCCCGAGGCAGGGTTCGAACCTGCGACCGTAGCAGCAACGCAATTCCGGACTGAAGCGCCTAGAACTGCTCGGCCACATCCAGATCAATATCGAAGGCCAACCGCAGAAGCAATAGCAATAAGGAATAAATTTATGTCCTGTTTCAATCAGCAGCCATTATTCTTTGCTGATTATTGGTGACATACTTTAATGTTACAGTAATGTTTTTACTAGTTATTAGTTGAACTATGTCTCATCCTCGCCTGTTATCTTTACTGCACGAGAGCTTCTAAACAACTGGAACAGATTCTGAGTGGTAAGCGAAAACTAATTTCTAGGTCTGCGTTGCCAGGTGTTCGGTTTTTTACCGGGCTGTCCGGTATTTCAGATCCGTGTTCAACAGCAAAGTATGTGTGGTTTGGAATTTTTAGAATTCGATTCTCAATCACTAATTTATTTATTGAATTGCAAAATCAAGTCAATAAATACGTGATGCTGTCTTGCCGGTCGGCGCGTGCTGTGATCGTGACCTTGGTTAATCGTTTCCCTTCTCTCTTTCTCTGCATTCGCTTCCCCGCCGCTGCCGCCCGTCAGCCACACCGCGAACCGGTTAATACGTTGAACCTCAGAGTAGAACGCAGTTGCGTTTTGACTTTGTTGTGTGCAGTGTTTCATATGTCAAGCTCAAAATACGTGCAAGCGTCAAAGGTGGTCGGTCACTGAGGAAGACATTGATAAAGGTAGTTAATGCTTATCCATTACGGATATTTTAGAACAGTTGTAAGACGTGTATATTAATATTGTGTATTATCAAACCACAAATTATGAAAGACGTTTATATTTTATTAATAGCATTAAGTAGGAATAAATAATATTTGTCATTTTGGTTATAATAGTGGTAGCAGGGAATGTCTGCACCCAAGTATTGTTGGCGGGAGTGACCGCACATTGATATAATTTAAAAAAGGGCGGGAGAGACCGCGTATGGATACATTTTAAGAAAAGAGCGGGAAATACCGCACATTAATACATTTTGTAATGGTAGCAGGGACTGTCTGCACCAGAAAGCATTGTTGGCGGGAGAGATCGCAGTTTAGCGTTCGTAGTAAGTCATTAGTAAGCGAGATGTGAAGCGAGTCGGTAGCAGGTCTGAAGCGAGAGGTGCCAGCCACCAGCTATGATTTACAAGAGATTATAAACGGATGTACAGAGACATCAGCTAACTATTATCATAAGAGGAACTAATATTATTGAATACCATTGGAACGTTTGTAAAATTATTTCATTACCAACAGTAAATATTTTAAGTATCGTTTTCAGAATATAATTAATTTTTGCCAGCAATATTGCATTACTGATTATAATCCATCCCAAAAACCATCAACGTAAAACTTTGCAAAATTTTATTGTTGTCAAGAAAAATTTTAACAATGAATTACGTAACTTCAGTCAAATTAATTAAAGGATAACGTCAGCTTTGCTATTAAAGAATATCGTCGGCTTTGGTAATAAATACAGCCACTTATGACAGCCCACCAGCAGCTAATAGAGTATAGTAAAACAGAGTAAGTATATTCACGTCGCAGTTCGATGTAGCAGTGAGATGGCGATCCAGTAACAGTAAGAAAGGTAAGGAACAGTTTTGGGTTATTGCAGGTAACGACTGAGAGCCACGACGACGACACATTATATGTTTCGTCGAAATAATGAGCAAATCACTTTTAATAAGCAGCATTTAAATTTGTATGCGAATCTTGCACTTATTATTATTGAGGAAGAGAATTAATTTCAAAGGGAAGATTTCATTTGCTATTATTAAGCAAGAGATAGAAATCCTAAGGAAAGGTTTCACAGGTTGTTGTAGAAGATAAGGTTGCGTAACAAAAGAGATATAGAGGAGACGGGAAGGTTTCACTGCCGGCCGGAGTGGCCGAGCGGTTCTAGGCGCTACAGTCTGGAACCGCGAGACCGCTAGGTCGCAGGTTCCAATCTTGCCTCGGGCATGGATGTGTGTGATGTCCTTAGGTTAGTTAGATTTAAGTAGTTCTAAGTTCTAGGGGACTGATGACCTCAGACGTTAAGTCCCATAGTGGTCAGAGCCATTTGAACCATTTGAAGGTTTCACTGTGACTACATTGAATGTAAATAAGTTAGACAAAGATAGTTAATGCGAAGAAATCCGTATATTGAACAAAACTCTGAAACAATTTCAAAATCTACATGTAAATCATACCTGCAAGCCACCTAACGGTGTGTAGCGGAGGATACTTATGGTACTACTAACTGATCCCCCCTTACCCTGTCCCACTCGTGATTGGCGCGCGGGAAGAATGATTGTCGGTAAGCCCCTGTATTGTCTCTAATTTCTCGAATTTTGTCGTCGCGGTCATTATGCAAGATATGTGTCATCCGACCCCTCCTGGAAAGTGCTCTCTCTGAGTTTCAGTAGTAGACTTCGTGATTCACAACGCGTCTCTTGTAAAGAATGCCGATGGAGTCTGTTGAGCATTTCGGTAACGTTCTCGACGCTTTACGCTGGATCATCTGTCACATCTGTCAATCCTACCTGTATAGGATCCCAGACTGATGCACAATACTCAAGAATCGGTCGAGCAAGCGCCTGATAAGCCACTTTCCTTAAGAATCTCGCTACGAATCTCAGTCTGGCATAAGCTTTTCCTACTGTTTATGTAGCCATTTGACTTAAGGGCGCTCCTACATATATACACTCCTGGAAATTGAAATAAGAACACCGTGAATTCATTGTCCCAGGAAGGGGAAACTTTATTGACACATTCCTGGGGTCAGATACATCACATGATCACACTGACAGAACCACAGGCACATAGACACAGGCAACAGAGCATGCACAATGTCGGCACTAGTACAGTGTATATCCACCTTTCGCAGCAATGCAGGCTGCTATTCTCCCATGGAGACGATCGTAGAGATGCTGGATGTAGTCCTGTGGAACACCTTGCCATGCCATTTCCACCTGGCGCCTCAGTTGGACAAGCGTTCGTGCTGGACGTGCAGACCGCGTGAGACGACGCTTCATCCAGTCCCAAACATGCTCAATGGGGGACAGATCCGGAGATCTTGCTGGCCAGGGTAGTTGACTTACACCTTCTAGAGCACGTTGGGTGGCACGGGATACATGCGGACGTGCATTGTCCTGTTGGAACAGCAAGTTCCCTTGCCGGTCTAGGAATGGTAGAACTATGGGTTCGATGACGGTTTGGATGTACCGTGCACTATTCAGTGTCCCCTCGACGATCACCAGTGGTGTACGGTCAGTGTAGGAGATCGCTCCCCACACCATGATGCCGGGTGTTGGCTCTGTGTGCCTCGGTCGTATGCAGTCCTGATTGTGGCGCTCACCTGCACGGCGCCAAACACGCATACGACCATCATTGGCACCAAGGCAGAAGCGACTCTCATCGCTGAAGACGACACGTCTCCATTCGTCCCTCCATTCACGCCTGTCGCGACACCACTGGAGGCGGGCTGCACGATGTTGGGGCGTGAGCGGAAGACGGCCTAACGGTGTGCGGGACCGTAGTCCAGCTTCATGGAAACGGTTGCGAATGGTCCTCGCCGATACCCCAGGAGCAACAGTGTCCCTAATTTGCTGGGAAGTGGCAGTGCGGTCCCCTACGGCACTGCGTAGGATCCTACGGTCTTGGCGTGCATCCGTGCGTCGCTGCGGTCCGGTCCCAGGTCGATGGGCACGTGCACCTTCCGCCGACCACTGGCGACAACATCGATGTACTGTGGAGACCTCACGCCCCACGTGTTGAGCAATTCGGCGGTACGTCCACCCGGCCTCCCGCATGCCCACTATACGCCCTCGCTCAAAGTCCGTCAACTGCACATACGGTTCCCGTCCACGCTGTCGCGGCATGCTACCAGTGTTAAAGACTGCGATGGAGCTCCGTATGCCACGGCAAACTGGCTGACACTGACGGCGGCGGTGCACAAATGCTGCGCAGCTAGCGCCATTCGACGGCCAACACCGCGGTTCCTGGTGTGTCCGCTGTGCCGTGCGTGTGATCATTGCTTGTACAACCCTCTCGCAGTGTCCGGAGCAAGTATGGTGGGTCTGACACACCGGTGTCAATGTGTTCTTTTTTCCATTTCCAGGAGTGTAGATACTACATTCTCATCAATAGCGTAGTTGCACAGTAGTGGCTTTTTGTTTCTATGTATGCGCAACATGTTACATTTATTTGCGTTCAGGTTCAACTGCCAGAGTCTGCACCATTCGCCAGTCCTCTGCAGGTCGTTCTGTAAACAGAAACTGTCTTCCGGCGTTGCTACTGTGTTATAGACAACATCATCATTTGCGAACTGTCTTAAGGAGCATCCAATGCTTTCTACTGGATCATTTATATAGATAGTAAGCAGTAACTGTTCTATCACACTGCCCTGGAGTACCCCCAAAATTACCTTTACACCCGTCGTTGCTATTCTGTTAAGAGCGATCCGTTGAGTTCTATCTCTAAGAAAGTCTTGTGTCCAGTCGCAAATCTGATCAGATACTAGATAAGCTTGTATTTTTTTTCACTAAACGACAGTGGGGAATGGTGTGGAATGCCTTCCTGAAATCAAGAAAGACGGCGTCGACATGAGAGTCGTTGTCCACAGCGCTATGAATCTCATGGAGGAACAGAGCGAAATGAGTTTCGTAAGATATCTGTGGAAGCCAAGCTTCTATGTCCACAAACGCGATTTCGCGGAAAGCTTTTTTAAACGCAGAAGAAACGCCCATTGTTGTTGTGGTCTTCAGTCCAGAGACTGGTTTGATGCAGCTCTACATGCTCCTCTATCCTGTGCAAGCTTCTTCATCTCCCAGTACCTACTGCAGCCTCAGAACATGTCCTACCAACCGATCACTTCTTCTAGTCAAGTTGTGGCACAAACTCCTCTTCTCCCCAATTCTATTCAATACCTCCTCATTAGTTATGTGATCTACTCATCTAATCTTCAGCATTCTTCTCTAGCACCACTTTCGAAAGCTTCTATTCTCTACTTGTCCAAACTATTTATCGTCCACGTTTCACTTCCATACATAGCCACACTCCATACAATACTTTCAGAAACGACTTCCTGACACTTAAATCTATACTCGATGTTAACAAATTTCTGTTCTTCATAAACGTTTTCCTTGCCATTGCCAGTCTACATTTTATATCCTCTCTACTTCGACCATCATCAGTTATTTTGCTCCCTAAATGGCAAAACTCATTTACTACTTCAAGTGTCTTATTTCCTAATCTAATTCCCTCAGCATCACCCGACTTAATTCGACTACATTCCATTATTCTTTTGTTGATGTTCATCTTATATCCTCCTTTCAAGACACTGTCCATTCTGTTCAGCTTCTCTTCCAAGTCATTTGCTGTCTCTGATAGAATTACAATGTCATCGGCGAACCTCAAGGTTTTTAATTCTTCTCCATGGATTTTAATTCCTACCCCGAATTTTTCTTTTGTTTCCTTCACTGCTTGCTCAATATACAGAATGTATAACACCGGGGATTGGCTACAACTCTGTCTCACTCCCTTCCCAACCACTGCTTCCCTTTCATGCCTCTCGACTCTTATAACTGCCATCTGGTTTATGTAAAAATTGTAAATAGGGTTTCGCTCCCTGTATTTTACTCCTGTCACCTTTAGACTTTGAAAGAGAGTATTTCAGTCAACATTGTCAAAAGCTTTTTCTAAGTCTACAAATGCTAGAAACGTAGGTTTGCCTTTCCTTAATCTATCTTCTAAGATAAGTCGTTGGGTCAGTATTGCCTCACGTGTTCCAATATTTCTACGGAATCCAAACTGATCTTCCCCGAGGTCGGCTTCTACCAGTTTTTCCATTCGTCTGTAAAGAATTCGTGTTAGCATTTTCTATCTGTGGCGCATTAAACTGATAGTTCGGTAATTTTCACATCTGTCAACACCTACTTTCTTTGGAATTGGAATTATTATATTCTTCTTGAAGTCTGAGGGTATTTCGCCAGTCTCATACGTCTTGCTCACCAGATAGTAGAGTTTTGTCAAGGCTGGCTCTCCCACGGCTGTCAGTAGTTCTAATGGAATCTTGTCTACTCCCGGGGACTTGTTTCTACTTTGGTCTTTCAGTGCTCTGTCAAACTCTTCACGCAGTATCATATCTCCCATTTCATCTTCATCTACATCCTCTTCCATTTCCATAGAATTGTCTTCAAGTACATCACGCGTAATATGAAAAATATCGAGAGATTAATTTTGGTTCCGTACAGCAATGCTTATCTGGAAATAGTCTTCAGTCACATGAATCATTTGTGGACTGACGCTAGAAACAAAATTGAGTGTCCGTACGGAAAAAGCACAAATGTACATTTGTTGTAATCTGAAGTTTCCAACATGCAACGACTTTTGCCAAAAAATTAAAGGTAACGAAAATTTGTTGAAAGCCGTAACTAGCAATAATACATACAGGGTGTACATTAATAAAAACCAACAAGCTGCAAGGGCGAATTCCTGACTGGAAATGGAGAAATGGAGGTCCCATGAACGTGTGTCCGCAAATGCATCGTTGGCACAGTGGGTGGCGCTGACGATTGAAAGTTCCTCTGACCACGTGCCGCGTGTTGAATGTATGTTGCAGGCTGTGTGATTGACGCAGCATACTATAAGTAGTAGAGTGGTCCGGTATTCATGGCGGGAACAAGCAGAGATGGTGTTTGCGTACAGCCAAGCAGATGGATACCGTCGAGAGGCAGCACGGCTGTACCAAAACCCTCAGAGACGCCCACTACATCACACAACATTTGAAGCGCCTTTTTGGGCGTTTATGTTGTTATGGATCCTTTCAAACAGACGGAAGTGCAAGGAGGCGGCTGTGCCTACACCAGATTTGCAGGACCGGGTTCTACACGATATTGAGACGAATTTTAGCAAAAGCTCCAGCCAAGTTGCCTTCCAATATGATGTCAGTCACAGTCCGATTATGTGCATCCTGCATGACAACCGCTACTACCCCAATCACCTGCAGTCCCATAGAAGCCACGTTGAACATCTGTTGTGACATGTACACCATGCAGCACTGTACTGTTTTCCGGAACGATTTGTTGTCGTTGGATGCACACCGTCCATTTTGGGACACATGTTCATAGGACCCTTTTTCCTCCGTTTCAACATTCCTTCCGAATTCGCATTTTGACGGTTTTTATTTTCAGCTTGTATACGAGGGGGGCTCGAAAAGTTTCTAGCCTAACAAACGAAGAATGACAGTAATTTCATAATACCAATTTATTTTTCATTATAATACCCGTGTACACTAATACACTTGCGGACACGGTCAGATAACTTCTGCAAACCAATCAAATAAAAGGTCTTCGATTTCGAGTCCAACCAAGCGTTCACAGCATCAGTCACTGCATCATCATGGTTATATCGTCGTCCTTTGAGTTCCTTCTTTATGTTTGGGAAACGAAAAAAGTGTGATGGGGCCAAATCTGGAGGATATGGCGGATGACGTTACAATTCGATATCTCTACATCTACATACCTACATATGTACTACGCTAGCGACCAAGCGGTGTGTGGCAGAGGGCACAATTCGCGCCAAAGTCATATTTCCCCCATCCCTCTGTTCCACTCGTCGATGGCGCGAGGGGAAAACGACTGTCTTAACGCCTCAGTACGAGCTCTAATTTCCCTTATCTTTGAATGGTGATCATTCTGCGATTTGAAAGTTGGTGGTAATAATATATGCTCTACATCCTCGGCGAAGATCAGATTTCGGAATTTAGTGAGCAACCCCTTCCGTTTAGCGCGCCGTTTATCTGCAAGTGTGTCCCACTTCAAACTTTCTATGAGATTTGTAACACTCTCGCGATGGCTAAATGTACCAGTCACGAATCTTGCCGCTCTTCTTTAGACCTTCTCAATCTCGTGAATCAGACCCAACTGGCAAGGGTCCCATACAGACGAACAATACTCTAAGACTTGACGAACTAACGTATTGTAAGCAATTTCCTTTGTTTAAGGACTGCATCGCTTCAAGATTCTACCAATACACCGCAATCTAGAGTTCGCCTTGCCCGTTACTAGTGTAATCTGATCATTCAATTTGAGATCATTTCGAATAGTCACACCCAGGTACTTGACGGATGTTACCGCTTCCAAAGACTGGGCATTTATTTTGTACTCGTACATTAATGGGGATTTTCGCCTTGTTATACGCAGTAGGTTACGCTTACTAATATTGAGAGATAACTGCCAGTCATTACACCACGCATTTATTTTCTGCAAATCCTCATTGATTTGTTCACAACTTTCGTGTGATACCACTTTCCTGTAGATTACAGCATCATCGGCAAACAGTCTAATGCCGCTGTCAATACCATCAACCAGATCGTTTATGTAAATCGTAAAAAGCGGCGGACCTATTACGCTGCCCTGGGGCACACCTGAAGTCACCCTTGTTGCTGTTTAAGTCACCCTGTTCAGGACGACATACTGCTCTCTGTCTGTTAGACAACTTTCTATTCAACCGCATATATCATCGGATAGACCGTAAGGGCGCACTTTTTGGAGCTCTTAGCAGAATAAAATCGACGGATGTAGAGGTAATTTCGGGGGTACTCTAGGGATGTGTGATAGAACCGTTATCGCTTACTATCAATATAAATGATCCAAAGGAAAGCGTTGGATGCTCTTTAAAACAGTTCGCAAACGATGTGGTTGTCTATAATACAGTAGCCACACAGTTTTCCGCGCCTTTTTTCTTTATCTCTTTTCTCAAACGGCGCAGGAGGGTGCAACAGTATGATGCTTTGATAGTTACGCCTTTTTGCAAGTAATCCACCATAATTATCCCTTTGCATCCCAAAGACTGACGCCATCACCTTACCGGATGATTTTTGCACCCGGAATTTTTTTGGATGGGGGATGAAGGATGTTTCCATTGTTGTGACTGTTGTTTTGTCTCAGGATCAGAGTGGTAAATCCATGTTTCGTCCATTGTTACATACCTTGAAAGAAAGCCGTCTTCATCCACTTCAAACTGGAGGACGATTTCCTCACAACACTGCACACGCTCCCGTCTCTGACCTGCATTCAAGTCTTTCGGGACTCAACAGTGATGAAACTTTCCGCATTCCAAAAATATCCACAACACTGTAATGAGCATGTCCATGGGAGATTCCAAATGTTGTTTCAATGTGCTGCAATGTTGTTCGACGATCCTACAAAATCGTATCGTGAATTGCAGTCACTGTTTCGTCAGTGCCAACGATGACAGACCTTCCGTTGCTTAGCGCATCTTCCACACTCTTTCTTTCACGTTTGAAGTCTGACACCCAGTTTTTCACTGTTGCATAAAACGGAGCACTTAAGCGTATTCCGAATGTCCTCCGCAATGTCCTTGGGCGTCATTCCTTTGAAATAAAGATATTCAATCACAGCACGGTTCTTGATTTTCTCGATATTCGCCATTTTCCTTACACTACGGCATACAACGCATCTAGCGGCAAAACTAAAGAAGCTGGAGCCGCGTAATTTGACTTGCGTACCCACAAAGAGTCACGATAAAAATAGGTGGTGTAGTTTGTGCGAGACAGTACGGTATCTATCTCGGACAGTAACCTTTCAGCCACCCCTAGTAATTTTGATTGTTTATTAAGTGTTGTATTGTGTTCACCCTCAGCCCTCAGCTGGAAAATCATTTCGTCAGGCATGCTTCGTAGTTTTGGCAAAAATCTGACAGCCCTAACCTAGAGTGAACAGTGGAGACCAAGCGGCAATGTGTTTCGCTCTGCAGCTCGTGCTTACTATACCCTAGCAGGCCGTCCCAAATTTCCACTGAACTCAATGTGAACGTTAACTTGAGCGGCTCCGTTCTGCCGCCATATTGCCCGGCGCTGACAGTTCACTGCTCTTATCGCATCTGACACCAGTATAGTCTGTGCAGTTGCTTTGTAAAAAATGTGTTTCCGTGACAGAATTCAGCCCTCTGTTAGCTTATCAGTTACTTTTCTCCGAAGGACTGTGCCACTACAGTTCCTGAGGCAAGTGGTCTAGAAAAGCTCCACGATTCCTACGAGGAACAGTTCTGGAAACAAATTTGAGTGAAACCGCTGTCAGTATAAGGGACAGATTGTTGTTGTTGTTGTTGTTGTTGTGACCTTCCGTCAGAAGATGCAGTTCTCTGCACTATTCCATCCTGTGCAAGACTCTTCGTATCCGAGTAACTACTGCAGCCTGCATTCTTTTGAATGTGTTTACTGTACTCATCTCTTGGTCTCCCTCTACGATTTTTACCCACACACCTCCCTCCAGTACTAACTTACTGATCCCTTGATGTATGAGAATGTGTCCTGTCAACCGACCCCTTATTTTAGTCAAGGTGTGCCACAAACTTCTTGTCTCCCCAGTCCTGTTCAGTACCTCCTCATTAGTTACGTGATCTACCCATTTAATCTTCATCAACCTTCTGTGGCACCACATTTTAAAAGCTTCTATACCCTTCTTGTCTGAGCCGTTTATCGTCCATGTTTCACTTCCATACATGGCTACACTGCATACAAATACTTTCAGAAAAGACTTCCTGACGTGGTAGATCTACATTCGAAGTTAACAAATTTCTGTCCTTGAGAAACGCTATTCTTGCCATTGTCAGTCTACACTTTATATCCTCTCTGCTTCGACCATCAGTTTCTTGCTGTTCAAATAGCAAAACTCAGCAACTACCTTAATTGTCTCGTTTTCTAATTTACACTACTGGCCATTAAAATTGCTGCACCACGAACATGACGTGCTACAGACGCGAAATTTAACCGACAGGAAGAAGATGCTGTGATACTGAAATGATTAGCTTTTCAGAGCATTCACACAAGGTTGGCGCCGGTTGCGACAACACCAACGTGCTGACATGAGGAAAGATTCCAACCGATTCTCGTACACAAACAGTAGTTGACCGGCGTTGCCTGGTGAAACGTTGTTGTGGTGCCTCGTGTAAGGAGGAGAAATGCGTAGCATCACGTTTCCGACTTTGATAAAGGTCGGATTGTAGCCTATCGCGATTGCGGTTTATCGTATCAAATGGTTCAAATGGCTCTGAGCAATATGCGACTTAACTGCTGAGGTCATCTGTCGCCTAGAACTTAGAACTAATTAAACCTAACTAACCTAAGGACATCACACACATCCATGCCCGAGGCAGGATTCGAACCTGCGACCTTAGCGGTCGCTCGGTTCCAGACTGTAGCGCCCAGAACCGCACGGCCACTCCGGCCGGCGGTTTATCGTATCGCGACATCGCTGCTCGCGTTGGTCGAGATCCAATGACTGTTGGCAGAATATGGAATCGGTGGGTTCGGGAGGGTAATACGGAACGCCGTGCTGGATCCCAACGGCCTCGTATCACTACCAGTTGAGATGACAGGCATCTTATCCGCATGGCTGTAACGGATCGTGCAGCCACGACTCGATTCCTGAGTCAACATATGGGGACGTTTGCAAGACAACAACCATCTGCACGAACAGTTCGACGACGTTTGCAGCAGCATGGACTATCAGCTCGGAGACCATGGCTGCGGTTACCTTGACGCTGCATCACAGACAGGAGCGCCAGCGATGGTGTACTCAACGACAAACGTGGGTGCACGAATGGCAAAACATTTATTCGGATGAATCCAGGTTCTGTTTACATCATTATGATGGTGGCATCCGTGTTTGGCGACATCGCGGTGAACGCACATCGAAAGCGTGTATTCGTCATCGCCTTACTAGCGTATCACCCGGAGTGATGGTATGGGGTGCCATTGGTTACACGTCTCGATCACCTCTTGTTCGCATTGACGGCACTTTGAACAGTGGACACTACATTCAAGATATGTTATGACCCGTGGCTCTACCCTTCATTCGATCCCTGCGACACCCTACATTTCAGCAGGATAATGCACAGACGCATGTTGCAGGTCCTGTACGGGCCTTTCTGGATACAGAATATGTTCGACTGCTGCTCTGGGCAAAACATTCTCCAGATCTCTCACCAACTGAAAACGTCTGGTCAATGGTGGCCGAGCAACTGCCTCGTCACAATACGCCAGTCACTACTCTTGATGAACTGTGGTAACCTGCTGAAGCTGCATGGGCAGCTGTATCTGTACACGCCAATCAAGCTCTGTTTGACGCAATGCCCAGGCGTATCAAGGCCGTTATTACGGCCAGAGGTGGTTGTTCTGGTTACTGATTTCTCAGGATCTATGCACCTAAATTGCGTGAAAATGTAATCACATGTCAGTTCTAGTATAATATATTTATGCAATGAATTCCCGTTTATCATCTGCATTTCTTCTTGGTGTAGCAATTTTAATGGCCAGTAGTGTAATTCTCTCAGTATCATGATTTTATTCAACTACATTTCCTTAGTCTTCATTTGCTTTTATTGGTGTTCACCTTATGTTCTCCTTTCATACCACTGTCCATTCCGTTCAGCTGCTCTTCCAAGTCCTTTGCTGTCCCTGACTGTGTCATCGGCAAACCTCAAAAATCTTTATTTCTTCTCCTTGAACATTATTTTTACTTTGGTTTCCTCTAATGCTTGCTACTTGTACAGACTGAGGGGCAGATTACGAGTCACAAACTCCCAACATCTCATAGCTTCCCGCTTGCTTCACATACAACTGAGCCAACGTTATCGATCCACTTCGTGTCTCCTCATGTAGCTAGTGCCGTATATGTACATGACTTGACCGACTCCAGATGTGAATATCTACTCATTAAGTACATAGTTACATTTTTACATTTTACGAAGAGCAAAACATGAGACTCCTCGTCAGTAGTAGCAAGGTGTGAGTCTCTGTACTAGATTAATATTTTTTCAACAACTGATTAGGTATGTTAACGACTTTTACATCGGGTATCACCTGCTAGTACATAACCGTGTTATTGCAGGAAGTCTGCTACTGCAACTAATACTATCCGGTAACCCATTAACATGTAACGTGAACATTAGTTCCGGGCATGACTGTGTGTGATGTCCTTAGGTTAGTTAGGTTTAAGTAGTTCTAAGTTCTAGGGGACTGATGACCTCAGATGTTAAGTCCCATAGTGCTCAGAGCCATATGAACCATTTGAACAGTAGTTACCTTAATACACTTCCGTGATACATGTCTGAAATCCGTCTTATCTCTGTGGGCAACTGTCCGTCAGCCCCGATCGTCGTCTTTTGCGGATATTCTTGCAGACGGAGTAGTCCATGCACGGTGCACGACCAACCGTCATAAACACCGCTGCACAGCGAAATGTTAACTCTGTAAGCTATCCATTTCTCCACTTATTCTTTCTTCTAGGAGTGCTAGTTGCGCGGCGAATAGTGAAGAGCTCCTACGCAGTTCGTAAAGAAGGTTAAAGACCCTCTTTACTTGAATTTTTATTCTGTTTTCGTTCTTAACTGTTACATCTCGAG
Source organism: Schistocerca cancellata (assembly GCF_023864275.1). Taxonomy (NCBI): domain Eukaryota; kingdom Metazoa; phylum Arthropoda; class Insecta; order Orthoptera; family Acrididae; genus Schistocerca; species Schistocerca cancellata. The sequence goes on along the minus strand of NC_064628.1, from coordinate 89,656,575 downwards.
CATCTGTTCGCGTCTGCTAACTTTTGACACCTTGCTCTAACCGTGAGCTGCTTCAGCTGTGTAATCTATGCTCAAGGATATTCGAACCGAGTGAGACTTAAGCAATACTGATGATTACTTTTAATAAAATTGTTTTTAATTTTCAAAAAAAAAGTTAACCGTGTTCTAACACCTGTTCAGAGTCTTGCAAACGTTATCGTGATTTTCCGAAGCGTCAAGTCGATAATTCTGAGGTCATTCTAAAAACGCTTTTCATTAACGCTTCACTGATTACCGCAGCTATCTTTAAGATAACTGTTTTTTCCAGTAAACAACAGTGCCATTACTGATATTTGACGCGGGAACCAGTACAACATTACCTTTGGAAAATCCTCGTTACATAAGGAGAAAAAAAATCGCCAGTCAGAATGAACAAATGAAAAACATTTTTGGATGTCGTCTAGAAAATCATTGACTGAATCTGGCATGCACGTATACTTCGGTGAAAACCAAGGTGGTTCAAGCAAACAGAATTTCAAGCCTCCTAAATGCCAGAATTACTGAATCTTTGCATAATGAAATGCAAACAAATGTAAGTCCTTTATTGTTTCAAGTTACTGTTCCAAGGCATTAAAAGCTAAGTAACCACAAAAACCTTAACATTGCAACCATTATTCGTCAGCAAGCAAATCTAGTAACTGTCTAGCAGTTGTTGCTTTTCCAGCTACTTTATTAGAAGAACTTCCAGCGGCCTTGCCAAATTGGTAACACCGATCCCCGCCCAATCATCGAAGTTAAGCAACGTTGTGCCTGGCTAGTACTTGGATGGGTGACCATAACTGGGTTCCGTTGGCCTCCAGGACACGCAAGTCGTCAAGTGACGTCCAATTGAAAGAGTTGCACCCCGTGGTGCCCCAGGACGTTTATTTACTAGAAGAATTGAATAGTAATATGCAATAGAAATTGATCAAGCCACATTTGCTTCATGTGGAATCCATGCAGTTAACACTTATGTTGCACTGCAATTAGTTCACTGTTCAAATATTAAAGAACATGCAAAATTACATTCCAGACAACACATGGCTATAGGGGATGATGAGTGTTAAGGGAAATGGTCCATCCAATCTGGTGCGCTATAGCCATCCAATGCCGAGTCGGGACTGGTACGTTACATGTCTCACTTCGCCAAGAACCATATTTGTATCGTTATAGAGCAGAAGCGCGGTAACAAATACAGTATGTTTGAAAAGACCGCGCGTGGAATCGCGTTTTCTGGGCGTCTTGCTGCTCCATTGCTATTTGAACTAGGAACACGGGGTGAAAAGTTTTGGTTTCACCTGGACAAGGGGTAAGAAGTCTTTGACTTCGCCTGAATCAGCAGCTATTTGTATAGCCTTTCGAACATTTAACTTATTGTAGCTATGTTACAACATATAAAGTAAGGTTTGGACGACGAACTGTAGCTGGTATCTAGGCAAACTGTGCGAATCGATTAATTCCTTTTGTAAAAGATGTTGATTAAGCTGAAATTAATGCTTTGCTAATGGCCGCATTTGTATATGCACCATTCGGATTTTACGTAAGAATACGTGCAAAAAGACACGTTTTTCTGGGGGGTTTATGGAGGGCGCCACTTCTATACTTTAAACTTGTACAAATCTGTTCAAACTTTGTGCTAACGTGGATAAACTCCATAAGAAATTCTTTTAATCCAACAATCTTTATCCGTTATCGAGTTACGATGGTTTAAAGTCGAGCTAAGTGTAGCACGCAAAATTCATTCTCGCGTGCACTGAATGCGCGGAAACGTTATAAAACGACTCATATAAATAACAAAATGCGTTTTTGCGATAGAAATTAAAGCTTGCTTTTAAAAAATTAGCTTCATTGAGATTTTACGTGCAAAATACGTGTTTTTTGTGAGTTTCGCTACTCCTGCCACTTATCTATTTCAGTCTTGTGCGAATCGGTTCAGACTATGTAAGAAGCTAGATAGATATAAGTCTTGTTGTTTTGCGAAAGCTTTATCGGTTGTCACGAAGTAAGCAACATGGTTAGAGAGACACTAAAAGAGCCTATACCGGATCGCTCATCGCCCGAGTCAAAAAATATCTACATCGGTTGACAAGCTATGCTGGTCTGATGTCAAAACTGTGGTAGAGTAAAAATTGGGAACCAGAATTGAAAATGGTTTTATCATAACACGAAAAAAGGTGAACATGTCCTGGGCAGAATTAAGAATTTAAAATAAGGGAATTAGCTTTTCGCCGGCCAGTGTGGCCGAGCGGTTCTAGGCGCTACAGTCTGGAACCGCGCGACCGCTACGGTCGCAGGTTCGAATCCTGCCTCGGGCATGGATGTGTCTGATGTCCCTAGGTTAGTTAGGTTTAAGTAGTTCTAAGTTCTAGGGGACTGATGACTTCAGAAGTCAAGTCCCATAGTACTCAGAGCCATTTTTTGAATTAGCTTTTCGACGAATCTGGCAGCTTAAAAGACATTTAAGTCAAAACATCTTGACATATTCGTACTTTTTCACGAGTCAACCATACTTTCACAGTGCAGAGAGCTATCTTAGCTGTAAGGTGTTGGCACACTTGCGTCTTGAAATTTATATGCTGAAGTCCCTGATCCTGTGCCCAAAATCCAAAGTATTTGCCAACCGTAGTAAATAATATATAATATCATATGGCCGAACAGCATGCATGTAACAGTTACAAAAGTTTTTCTGGGGAATAAAATTTTTGGATGTGGATTTGTTCCTGAAGGGATGAGATGTATCATGTTACTTTATTTGGCACGATGCACTATATTACACGACATGGGTACTAACACTAACAAGTAAAAAAGCCCGAATATGTAAAATCGTTTTGATTTAAATGTCTTTGAAGCTGTTTCAGATAAGTCGAAAAGCTAGTTCCCGTCGTTTAGATCCCCAGCTCTGCCCAAGACATATTTGTCTTTTTTTGGTATTATGATAGTAGCGTTTTTCATTCTGCTCTGTATATGGGCTGTTATTCGATGGGACCGCCACTCTCGGAGGTATTTATAGCTACTGCCAGCTTCCCCGCGGGGAGAAATCCGTGTCTGCGTCTGAGAGCACATCGCGTGGTCAAATGTGACATCGCTTTTCGAAGCGTTTGCGCATCGCATGACTGAGTGGATGCGTGAAACCGCCTGAAAACCACATCCAGGCTGGTTCACATACCGGCCACCGCTGTCAACCCGGGAGGTGGATTCGATAGCGGCTGACTCGCCTATCCGTGTCCCGGCAGCGAGCGCCTTAACGCTCTCGCCTATGTTAATGAGAATTACGGGTTCATAATACTCTCCAGTAGAAGTTGACACTATGGCACTTTTTACAAAACTAATTTATTATTCGAAAATAGTAACTGTAACTGATCTTTTTGTTACTGTTCTACAGAAATGAAAGCGTTCTTGTCTTTCTGTTGTTGTTGTTGTTGTGGTCTTCAGTCCTGAGACTGGTTTGATGCAGCTCTCCATGCTACTCTATCCTGTGCAAGCTTCTTCATCTCACAGTGCCTACTGTAACCTACATCCTTTTGAATCTGCTTCGTGTATTCATCTCTTGGTCACCCTCTACGATTGTTACCCTCCACGCTGTTCTCCGATACTAAACTGGAGATCCCTTGATGCCTCAGAACATGTCCTACCAACCGAGCCCTTCTTCTAGTCTAGTCAAACTCCTCTTATCCCCAATTCTATTCAATACCTCCTCATTAGTTATGTGATCTACCCATCTAATCTTCAGCATTCTTCTGTAGCACCACATTTCGAAAGCTTCTATTCTCTTCTTGTCCAAGCTATTTATCGTCCATGTTTCACTTCCATACATGGCCACACTCCGTACAAATACACTCCTGGAAATTGAAATAAGAACACCGTGAATTCATTTTCCCAGGAAGGGGAAACTTTATTGACACATCCTGGGGTCATACATCACATGATCACACTGACAGAACCACAGGCACATAGACACAGGCAACAGAACATGCACAATGTCGGCACTAGTACAGTGTATATCCACCTTTCGCAGCAATGCAGGCTGCTATTCTCCCATGGAGACGATCGTAGAGATGCTGGATGTAGTCCTGTGGAACGGCTTGCCATGCCATTTCCACCTGGCGCCTCAGTTGGACCAGCGTTCGTGCTGGACGTGCAGACCGCGTGAGACGACGCTTCATCCAGTCCCAAACATGCTCAATGGGGGACAGAGCCGGAGATCTTGCTGGCCAGGGTAGTTGACTTACACCTTCTAGAGCACGTTGGGTGGCACGGGATACATGCGGACGTGAATTGTCCTGTTGGAACAGCAAGTTCCCTTGCCGATCTAGGAATGGTAGAATGATGGGTTCGATGACGGTTTGGATGTACCGTGCACTATTCAGTGTCCCCTCGACGATCACCAGTGGTGTACGGCCAGTGTAGGAGATCGCTCCCCACACCATGATGCCGGGTGTTGGCCCTGTGTGCCTCGGTCGTATGCAGTCCTGATTGTGGCGCTCACCTGCACGGCGCCAAACACACATACGACCATCATTGGCACCAAGGCAGAAGCGACTCTCATCGCTGAAGACGACACGTCTCCATTCGTCCCTCCATTCACGCCTGTCGCGACACCACTGGAGGCGGGCTGCACGATGTTGGGGCGTGAGCGGAAGACGGCCTAACGGTGTGCGGGACCGTAGCCCAGCTTCATGGAGACGGTTGCGAATGGTCCTCGCCGATACCCCAGGAGCAACAGTGTCCCTAATTTGCTGGGAAGTGGCGGTGCGGTCCCCTACGGCACTGCGTAGGATCCTACGGTCTTGGCGTGCATCCGTGCGTCGCTGCGGTCCGGTCCCAGGTCGACGGGCACGTGCACCTTCCGCCGACCACTGGCGACAACATCGATGTACTGTGGAGACCTCACGCCCCACGTGTTGAGCCTGCATGCCCACTATACGCCCACGCTCAAAGTCCGTCAACTGCACATACGGTTCACGTCCACGCTGTCGCGGCATGCTACCAGTGTTAAAGACTGCGATGGAGCTCCGTATGCCACGGCAAACTGGCTGACACTGACGGCGGCGGTGCACAAATGCTGCGCAGCTAGCGCCATTCGACGGCCAACACCGCGGTTCCTGGCGTGTCCGCTGTGCCGTGCGTGTGATCATTGCTTGTAAAGCCCTCTCGCAGTGTCCGGAGCAAGTATGGTGGGTCTGACACACCGGTGTCAATGTGTTCTTTTTTCCATTTCCAGGAGTGTACGTTCAGAAACGTTTTCCTGACACTTAAATCTATGCTCCCTATTAACAAATCTGTCTTCTTCAGAAACGCTTTCCTTGCCATTGCCAGTTTACATTTTATATCCTCTCTACTTCGACCATCATCACTTATCTTGCTCCCCAAATAGCAAAACTCCTTTACTACTTTAAGCATCTCGTTTCCTAATCTAATTCACTCAGCATCACCCGACTTAATTCGACTACATTACATTATCCTCGTTTGCTTTTGTTGATGTTCATCTTATATGCTCCTTTCAAGACACTGTCAATTAAGTTCAATTGCTCTTCCAAGTCCTTTGCTGTCTCTGACGACAATTACAATGTCATCGGCGAACCTCAAAGTTTTTATTTCTTCTCCATGTAGTTTAATACCTACTCCGAATTTTTCTTTTGTTTCCTTTACTGTTTGCTAAATATACAGATTGAATAACATCTGGGAGAGGCTGCAACCCTGTCTCACTCCCTTCCCAACCACTGCTTCCCTTTCATGTCCCTCGTCTCTTATCACTACCATCCGGTTTCTGTACAAATTGTAAATATCATTTTGCTACCTGTAGTTTTCCCCTGCCACCTTCAACATTTGAAAGAGATTATTCCAGTCAACATTGTCAAAAGCTTTCTCTAAGTCTACAAATGCTAGAAACGTAGGTTTGCCTTTCTTAATCTTTCTTCTAAGATACGTCGTAAGGTCAGTATTGCCTCACGTCTTCCAACATTTCTACGGAATCCAAACTGATGTTCCCCGAGGTCGGCTTCTACCAGTTTTTCCATTCGTCTCTAAAGAATTCGCGTTAGTATTTTGCAGCTATGACTTATTAAACTGATAGTTCGGTAATTTTCACATCTGCAAACACCTGCTTTCTTTGGGATTGGAATTATTATATATTTTTTGAAGTCTGAGGGTATTTCGCCTGCCTCATACGTCTTGCTCACCAGATGGTAGAGTTTTGTCAGGACTGGCTCTCCCAAGGCTGTCAGTAGTTCTAATGGAATGCTGTCTACTTCCGGGGCCTTGTTTCGACTCAGGTCTTCCAGTGCTCTGTCAAACTCTTCACGCAGTATCGTATTTCCCATTTCATCTTCATCTACATCCTCTTCCATTTCCATAATATTGTCCTCAAGTACATCGCCCTTGTATAGACCTTCTATATACTCCTTCCACCTTTCTGCTTTCCCTTCTTTGCTCAGAACTGGGTTTCCATCTTTGTCTCTCTAATGATGCACATTGTCCTCGATGGTGAGTGTTCATCGGAGGTGAGGGTATTATCTGGAGTGCCCCAGGGAAGTGTGGTAGGTTCGCTGTTGTTTTCTATCTACATAAATGATCTTTTGGATAGGGTGGATAGCAAAGTGCGGCAGTTTGCTGATGATGCTGTGGTGTACGGGAAGGTGTCGTCGTTGAGTGACCGTGGGATGATACAAGATGACTTGGACTGGATTTGTGATTGGTGTAAAGAATGGCAGCTAACTCTAAATATAGATAAATGTAAATTAATGCAGATGAATAGGAAAAAGAATCCTGTAACGTTTGAATACTCCATTAGTAGTGTAGCGTTTGACACAATCATGTCGATTAAATATTTGGGTTTAACATTGCAGAGCGATAGGAAGTGGGGCAAGCATGTAATGGTAGTTGTGGAGAAGGTGGATAGTCGTCTTCGGTTCACTGGTAGAATTTTGGGAAGATGTGGTTGATCTGTAAAGGAGACCGCTTAGAAAACACTAATACGACCTATTCTTGAGTACTGCTCGAGCGTTTGTGATCCCTATCAGGTCGGATTGACGGAGGACATAGAAGCAATTCAGAGGCGGGCTGCTAGATTTGTTACTGGTAGATTTGATCATCATGCGAGTGTTACGGAAATGTTTCAGGAAGTCGGGTGGGAGTCTCTAGAGGAAAGGAGGCGTTCTTTTCGTGAAGCACTTCCTAGGAAATTTAGAGAACCAGTATCTGAGGCTGACTGCAATACAGTTTTACTGCCGCCAACTTACATTTCCCGGAAAGACCACAAAGATAAGATAAAAGTGATTAGGGCTCGTACAGAGGCATATAGGCAGTCATTTTTCCCTCGTTCTGTTTGGGAGAGGAACAGGGAGAGAAGATGCTAGTTGTGGTACGAGGTACCCTCCACCACGCACCGTATGGTGGATTGCGGAGTATGTCTGTAGATGTAGATGTAGATTCGAGCAGTAATCAGTCAACAAAATGATTCATCCTCACATCTCTTACAACAAATATAGCTCCAAGCCTATAATCAGGAACTTGTGGAGTGAGCAACTTTCAATAGCCTAAAAATCCTGCATCCGAATCAACAATATGAAAGAGAAAATTCGTTACTGTACACCTGACAGCGACTTTGCTTCACTTATGCCCTCCGCACGCAGAGCAACTCAAATGTACCCCGTTACCGACGCGAGTTGGTAACAGGTGGGAAGTGAGTCCCTTCCAGTGTGTTTAAATAGGCTCCGCAGCCGGCGTGACTGCAGAGTGATTCTCTAGTCAGTCACTTGCAACGCGTTGCCAACCAAATGGCAGCGACCAGCGTTCGCGTTGCCAGGCGATCTGAGTTGAAACGTGTCCTCGAACATACACTACTGACCATTAAAATTGCTACACACGCGAAATTTAACCGACAGGAAGAAGATGCTGTGATATGCAAATGATTAGCTTTTCAGAGCATTCACACAAGGCTTGCACCGGTGGCGACACCTACAACGTGCTGATATGAGGAAAGTTTCCAACCGATTTCTCATACACAAACAGCAGTTCACCGGCGTTGCCTGGTGAAACGTTGTTGTGATGTCTCGTGTAAGGAGGAGAAATGCGTACCATCACGTTTCCGACTTTGATAAAGGTCGGATTGTAGCCTATCGCGATTGCGGTTTATCGTATCGCGACATTGCTGCTCGCGTTGGTCGAGATCCAACGACTGTTTGCAGAATATGGAATCGGTAGGTTCAGGAGGGTAATACGGAACGCCGTGCTGGATCCCAACGGCCTCGTATCACTACCAGTCGAGATGACAGGCATCTTATCCGCATGGCTGTAACGGATCGTGCAGCCACGTCACGATCCCTGAGTCAACTGGTGGGGACGTTTGCAAGACAACAATAGTCTGCACGAACAGTTCGACGATGTTTTCAGCAGCATGGACTATGAGCTCGGAGACCATGGCTGCGGTTACCTTTGACGCTGCATCACAGACAGGAGCGCCTGCTATGGTGTACTCAACGACGAACCTGGGTGCACGAATGGCAAAACGTCATTTTTTCGGATGAATGCAGATTCTGTTTACAGCATCATGATGGTCGCATCCCTGCCGGCCGCGGTGGCCGTGCGGTTCTAGACAATTCAGTCCGGAACCGTGTGACTGCTACGGTCGCAGGTTCGAATCCTGCCTTGGGCATGGATGGGTGGAATGTCCTTATGTTAGTTAGGTTTAAGTAGTTCTAAGTTCTAGGGGACTGATGACCATAGATGTTAAGTCCCGTAGTGCTCAGAGCCATTTTTGAGATATCTGACACAATAAGCAATGTTCGAGTAGGAGAAAAATTTCACATTGCGTGTGTAGTGTAGCGTACATCTATTGTTTAAAATAAAATTACCGCTACGTCAATGGAAGCAGATGTACAAAAAATTGAAAATCATACTAATAGTATTGTTGTGTGTCTCATTCTGTAAAAGTACATTGGCAAGTGGGAACGAACTGTGAAAAGCCGCAAATCTCCGATGCGTGTAAATGCAGTGGTGTTGACATAAAAAATTACGTAACGATAACAAGCCATCATCTCCATGTTTCCGTGTACCTAAATCTCAAGATATCTGGGTTATGGAGCAAGAAATCAACTGCGCCAGATCACTATAGCACTGTTCAGACGTTACATAAAAAGCTATGAATTTCGAATCTGTCTGTTGTAGCTCCTTGGCTGTTACATACAGCCTGCAGTTTATACTTCTTTGGATGTACGGATATACCCAGAATGTTTTTCGTTTTCATTTTCGTTTGTAATAATAATAATAACAGAGAACCACATCTTTCTCTGAGTTTGAACCTGTACCCAACTTGCTGAGTGTAACTAAAAGCCGTTCGGGTGCGACAAACAGTAGTCCCTCAACTCCACACGGCAACTGCAGTGTCTCATTTCAGAGTTGCCTTTTGGGCGGAACAGCTTTGCCGGCTATTCGGCAACCAGTGGCCGATGTAGATTGCCCGCCCGTTGCGTTTGTTTTCAGTCGCTCCGTTTGCAGATTGCCTAACTTCTGGCCCTACTCACTCACAGCTGCTCCCATAACATCGCGTGCCAAGGCAGGAAAACGCGCCAAAGTAAAATGCGTTGCACTTTCCCTACTTGACTGGTGTAAGACCACGTTCAGAAATAGTATTATGATTCCTCAGACAAAGACCAGTTATCTGCTTTTACATTTTCAAGTTTTCAGAAAGTTAACAAATCATGTCTTCATTATAATACAAACACAAGCTTGACAAACAGATATTACACACTTATGAAGTATATAAAATCAATTAAATAGTTCTTGCACATAAAGCTTTTGCATAGGGTCTAATCGACACGATAGCAAAATAATAAAGGTATGAGATAACATACAAAATATTGCGTTGTTACGTTGCATCGTCCCCTTAGAAAAATTATGAATGACTGTGCTGGTGAATTTCTACGTTATTTGATTTTCAAACAGCTGAGCAAAACTCAACGTACTCAAACAGTTTTCTCTTTACTTATTCTGATCATCACTAAACTGACACACAAAAATTTTAGCGCAACACAATCTGACTTTCAAAAATCCCTATAAAAGAATGGCCCTGACTAACAATAACCTATACCTTTCATGAATCACTTACATCACAAAAATCTTCGTTACTTGAACTACTGCAATACAGCGAGCGCCAATACTGCCAGCTAAATAAAAGATTCTAACTACTGAAGGCACTAACTACGGATAGACCTAGTTAGCAAATGAAAGATTTTGATAGAGAACAAACAATTTATTTACCTTAATAGAGTTCAAAAGTCATCTTATATACATCCATCAATTCATCTCTCGCGGTTCTAGGCGCTCAGTCCGGAACTGCGCGACTGCTACGATCGCAGGTTCGAATCCTGCCTCGGGCATGGATGTGTGTCATGTCCTTAGGTTAGTTAGGTTTAAGTAGTTCTAAGTTCTAGGGGACTGATGACCACAGATGTTAAGTCCCATAGTGCTCAGAGCCATTTTGAACCATGACATCCATCTTTACAAATATCCTTTTTCTTGCGGAGACTCGTCCAGATCGTCCGTTTATAGCAACCTCTCAAAACTCTGACATCTCCACTGCTGGCGGTTCACCTCCAACCGCCCAACGCTACGCGCTGTTCACATCCAACTGCCCAACACTACACAAGCGAATATTCCAACACAGTGCAAACAGCCACAGACTGCACACAGCGCAGTCAGCGATTTTCATACAGAGCACTACGTGGTATTACCAACATAGAAACCTAAACAGTCTACTTGCAACGTTAGCTAAGGAGGTTAGGGTTTCACATCTTACGTACAACGAGATTATTGGCCACAACTTTGCATTGAGAAAAAAAAGGTGAGGGAAATTCGTCGTATGCTTTTCAAAGAAACCATCATGGAATTTCTGTGGAACGATTTTGAAAACTACGGACGGAAGTTTCGAACCACTTCCCTCCGGTGTGCTAACCATTGCGCTACCTCTCGCAGCGCTGAGTGGCTTAGTTACTTGAGCCAGATCACTTGGTTTGGACGGAAAACACTTGTTGGATATCGAATAGTCATCGTACAAGCTGGGCGTAAAGATAGTACTTCCAAAAAGCAATACCAAATGCAGTTATAGCCAACACACTTTCTCATGTTCAAACGAGATTGTACTAGACCGTTGTATGGAATGATGATGCGAAACATTATGACAAGTGATTAATCCTTACTGGACTGTACTTTCTAGCATAAGCATTTTCCAACTATCGTGAGGCCTCATAGATATACAGACTAGATATACGGTTGTAGGACAGGCCGGAGGCCGTCTTGCAAATTAGTTTTTGTTGTGTATTAAATGTTTTACCTTTCCGATAGTATGTACAGGTAGGATACTAAAACCCAGGTGTGTAAAGCCATTGGGCGAGATTCATAAAACAGCATCAAACAATTTTATTCACTATCAACGATTCGACATACAACACATGTTGGTACTTTGATCAGAGAACCCAACAATGTCAACTGATATAATTAAAATATTCAAGACAGCAACAACCGCTGGCCTTTGAAATTTTATCAAAAATAAAAACCCATCTATAAAGGTAGAATTTAAGCAGCAACTGACAGCTTTGGCACATTCACTGAGCTATAAAACAAAAGGTTATTAACAACAGCGAAAGGCTCTTAAAATTTTATTTGTCCAAACAAAAACAAAAACACTAGTCACTTACGCAACTTGAACACGGGTGGCGGTCATAGATGTTTTCAGGGAAGGATAATTCATTTAATTACACTCTAATACGGCAAAAGGCCCATTGCAATTTACAGGAAACACAAGAGACAGTCACGTATTACTGAACTATTTGAATGCCATCTTACGTAATATACCAGAACAATAGTGCACGCCCAACAGCTTAAGTTACTTTAACTAAACCCGACCACTTTTAGCTAAACGCTGCAACACTTGACAATTTAAATACCATCCAGGCATTTAAAAAATGCTCACAGCAGTGCGTTACTGGGAGATTACAATCAAAACAATCTGGACATAAAATTTTAAACTTAAAATCATTTTTTATACTAGCAAACTTTTAATAACGAGCAACCACAAATTATTTCGGGGCAAGTTGTTTACAATACCAGCGGGTGACCAGTGGTGCGTGATGGATGCAACATATTCAGGAACAGCAGCTGGTATAAAATTTATTGGTACAGATGGGTCCCTTGCCAGCTTAACTTAGTACACAAATAAAAGCTCGGAACTCTACAACAAAAGAGACAAATAAAAATACACACCGTATCGAATGGAAGAGTAGTCACGTATGTAACACAAGGTGCATCCATCCTTGTGATGGTTTACTGCACATGATCTTGCAAGTAATTGACACGTTAATAAACCCCACACAACTGACTGCGGAATGATAAACCCTTTCCATAAAAGGCATCCGTCTTGCCCTGCTCACATGAAAGCCCAAACTAGACGGAACACATGCCTATAATTCAACATCCTCAGTACATACACTGAAGAGCCAAAGAAACTGGTACACCTGCCTAATATCGTGTAGGGACCCCGCGAGCAGGCAGAAGTGCTGCAACAGGACGTGGCATGGACTCGACTGATGTCTGAAGTAGTGCTGAAGGGAATTGACACCATGAATCCTACAAGGCTGTCCATAAATCCATGAGAGTACGAGAGGGTTGAGATGTCTTCTGAACAGCACGTTCCAAGGCATCCTAGATATGCTCAGCAATGTTCATGTGTGGGGAATTTGGTAGCCACAGGAAGTGTTTAAACTCAGAAGAGTTCTCCTGGAGCCACTCTATAGCAATTCTCGACTTGTGGAGTGTTGCACTGTCCTGCTGAAATCGTCCAATTCCGTCGGAATGCACGACGGACATGAATGGATGCAGGTGATCAGACAGGATGCTTACCTACATATCACTCGTCAGAGTCGTATGTAGACGTATCAGGGGTCCCATATCACTCCAACTGCACACGCCCCACACTATTACAGAGCCTCCATCAGCTTGAAAAGTCCTCTCTGACATGCAGGGTCCATGGATTCATGAGGTTTTCTCCCTGTCCGTACACGTCCATTCGCTTGATTCAATTTGAAACGAGACTCGTCCGTCCAGGCAACATGCTTCCAGTCATCAAGAGTACAAAGTCGATGTTGACAGGCCCAGGTGAGGCGTAAATATTTGTATCGCACAGTCATCAAGGGTAGACGAGTGGACCTTCGGCTCCGAAAGCCCATATCGATAATGTTTCGTCGAATGGTTCCCACGCCGATACTTGTTGATAGCCCAGCACTGAAATCTGCAGCAACTTGCGAAAGGGTTGCACTTCTGTCAAGCTGAACGGTTCTCTTAAGTCGTCGTAGGTTCCGTTCTTGCAGTAACTTTTTACGGCCACAGCGATGTCGGAGATTTGAAGTTTTACCGGATTCCTGATATTCACGGTACACTCGTGAAATGATAGCACGGGAAAATCCCCACTTCACCGCCACCTCGGAGATGCCGTGTCGCATCGCTCGTGCGCCGACTATAACACCACGTTCAAACTCACTTAGGTCTTGATAACCTGCCATTGTAGCAGCAGTAACAGATCTAACAAGTGCGGCAGACGCTTGTTTTATATAGCGCCGTGTTCCGCCTGTTTACACGTGTCTGTATTTGAATTCCCATGCCTATACCAGTTTCTTTGGCGCTTTAAACTCACAAAAAAATGGTTCAAATGGCTCTGAGCACTATGGGACTCAACTGCTGTGGTCATAAGTCCCCTAGAACTTAGAACTACTTAAACCTAACTAACCTAAGGATAGCACACAACACCCAGCCATCACGAGGCAGAGAAAATCCCTGACCCCGCCGGGAATCGAACCCGGGAACCCGGTCGTGGGAAGCGAGAACGCTACCGCACGAGGTGCGGGCTTAAACTCACAGACTGGCACATTAGTAGGGCAGATATTAACAGATAATTTCGCAAGGAAGTACGAATCTGAAAAACAATTCACACCAGTTAAAGAATGAGCTTCCGCGAACAGTCTGATGCACGATCGTGAGTCACCACTTATCGAAACAGATTCAGAGGATGAAGGCAGCCACCACGGATTCGCAGCGCGATGCGCTACTTGCTGCCCAGCCGGCCGATGTGACCGAGCGGCTCTAGGCGCTTCAGTCTGGAACCGCGCGACCGCTACGGTCGCAGGCTCGAATCCTTCCTCGGGCATGGATGTGTGTGATGTCCTTAGGTTAGTTAGGTTTAAATAGTTCTATGTTTTAGGAGACTGATGACCATAGAAGTTAAGTCTCATAGTGCTTAGAGCCATTTGAAGTACTCGCTGCCCCGCGCCACGACCTTCCAGTCAAGCAACAACACGCTGCGTCCTCCAGCGTAACTCGTGCCCACCTCTCGCAGGTTCCAGACAGTTAGCCTCGTTGTCTATCGATACCTGTCAACGTCAACATGGGCGTGGCTGCTCTCAAGTGGCCATGGCTACTCTCAGGCCTTCTTGCCAGACGTCCTTATTTACAAACATACCAGTCAAAGAAAGTCTCGATATTTAAATAACTTACGGGAATGTAGCCGGTTGACACTGTCGACAACCGCCGATATTTTGATACGAGCACACCCTGCTATTTTCAAGGCAAAACTGCAAGAAGTAAAGACAGTGCAAGCAAACTAAATAGATAACACACACACTGGGAACACCAGTGCCATCACAAACCAAATATGACCAATGTCAGAAGTTATCGACAGTGAAATTAATAATCAATGGGTGAGGTCGCAAAAACCCTATCACGCGCTTTTTAGATACGGGAGAGAGCAGGATTCCATGCAGAGTTTAAGCAAAGGCTTCCATCTCTATTTATAAGGTTACTTGCTAATTTAATTTGAAGAGCTTCCTTAATAACACACACCCAATAGCTGGAAGTGCATCCCAGAATCTCCGTGTTGTCATATTCCATAGGATGACCGGTGCCAAGACAATGTTCTGCAATGGCCGATTTTCTCGGCTGTTGTAAGCCTGTGTGCTGCTCATCCTCACTCAGCACACGGGTCTTCCACAGTGGTGACAGGCTGACCAATATGTTACATGTCGCAGTGGCAAGGAATATGGTAGACACCCACCTTGACGGAACCGCACAATTGTGAGTTGTGAGTAACGTTAGTGCTCCGACATATTGTATAGCAAACACCTTGCTACTCTGTTGAGGCCTGCAGTAGGAGTGATTGGGCAACAGGGCTAGGGGCACCGTTTGTTAGTGCGGTTGCCTATATTCAGGAGCAAGCATACATTCAGGGGCAACCCGTTGTTCCCTTTTGATTGAAAGGTCCTTAGCCTATTGTTCTGCTAAGGGGTTATGACCCCCTGGGGATGATTTATGACCCCCTGGCGATAATCTGTCCTACTGAGAAATTGGTGGGAAAAACACAAAGTTGATTGTGGATTTGGCAGGGGATAAAATCAGTGAATGGAATATGTTTTAAACTATTTCTGGTAGACAAGGCAATGTGTGGAATATTGTTTATTTAAACAGCTTGTGCTAAACGAGGCAGTGTTTGGAATATAGCTTGTTTATTAAAGGAATTTGTCGGAAAATTTACTGCAGTGTATGGAATACAGTTTATTTAAACAATACCGCGGGACTGCTACGGTCGCAGGTTCGAATCCTGCCTAGGGCATGGATGTGTGTGATGTCCTTAGGTTAGTTAGGTTTAAGTAGTTCTAAGTTCTAGGGGACTGATGACCACCAATGTTAAGTCCCATACTGCTCAGAGCCATT
The DNA here is from genome assembly GCF_023864275.1 of Schistocerca cancellata. Classification (NCBI taxonomy): domain Eukaryota; kingdom Metazoa; phylum Arthropoda; class Insecta; order Orthoptera; family Acrididae; genus Schistocerca; species Schistocerca cancellata. Next base: position 89,640,804 of record NC_064628.1, on the reverse strand, counting down.
GTCTGAGCCATTTAAACAATTTGTGGGATACAAGGTAGTGTATGAAATATAGTTTATTTAAAGAATTTGTCAGGAAATCAATTGCAGTGTGTCGAATATTAAACAATTGGGAACTTTTCCGTTCCGGTCGCGTTAGGAAACACATAGTGATTGGTTGGTTGTTTCGGGGAAGGAGACCAGACAGCGAGGTCATCGGTCTCATCGGATTAGGGAAGGAAGTCGGCCGTGCCCTTTGAAAGGAACCATCCCGGCATTTGCCTGAAGCGATTTAAGGAAATCACGGAAAACCGAAATCAGGATGGCCGGACCCGGGATTGAACCGTCGTCCTCCCGAATGCGAGTCGAGTGTCTAACCACTGAGCCACCTTGCTCGGTAAACACATAGTGACACTGTCACAGATCGCTTAAACATATTTGGAAAATTTTTTCACGTCTCGCCGTCGGGGTGCCCGGGGAGGACTTAGAAGAGCTTATGAAGAGCTCTGTGAAGTCCCGCAGTAATCCTCGGAGCAAAACCACACATCCTGTCGACGTCCTCCACCATCTCGAGTAGCCATGTCCTGTTTCTGCATGTGTGAAACAACCTGTCAGACATCAGTGTAAATGAAACAAATGCCTGACTGGAAACCAATTCAGAAATAATGCTGAAGTCAATAAATAATTTATTTCTCGTCACACGATCGTGATTAGGGGATGTAAGACGGACGCGGTAGCTATTTCAAGCACAAAAATTGACAATGTCACAAAACTAGTAGCAGGCTGACTCTAAATACACTTTAAAAAAGATCAGAACTAAATGTTGTATTCAAAGAGAGAGAGAGAGCTGTAGTTTGCTTTACAGATGCCATGGTAACTAGCAAGGGATATTTACACTACTGCCCATTAAAATTGCTACACCACTAAGATGACGTGCTGCAGACGCGAAATTTAACCGACAGGAAGAAGATGCCGTGATATGTAAATGATTAGCTTTTCAGAGCATTTGCACAAAGTTGGCGCCGGTGGCGACACCTACAACGTGCTGACATGAGGCAAGTTTCCAACCGATTTCTCATACACAAACAGCAGTTGCCTGGTGAAAAGTTGTTGTGATGCCTCGTGTAAGGAGGAGAAATGCGTACCATCACGTTTCCGACTTTGATAAAGGTCGGATTGTAGCCTGTCGCGATTGCGGTTTATCGTATCGTGACATTGCTGCTCGCGTTGGTCGAGATCCAATGACTGTTAGCAGAATGTGGAATCGATGGGTTCAGCAGGGTAACACGGCACGCCGTGCTGGATCCCAACGGCCTCGTATCACTAGCAGTCGAGATGACAGGCATCTTATCCGCATGGCTGTAACGGATCGCGCAGCCACGACTCATCTGCACGAACAGTTCGACGACGTTTGCAGCAGCATGGACTATCAGCTCGGAGACCATTGCTGCGGTTACCCTTGACGCTGCATCACAGACAGGAGCGCCTGCGATGGTGTACTCAACGACGGACCTGGGTGCACGAATGGCAAAACGTCATTTTTTCGGATGAATCCAGGTTCTGTTTACAGCATCATGATGGTCGCATCCGTGTTTGGCGACATCGCGGTGAACGCACATTGGAATCGTGTATTCCTCTTCGCCATACTGGCGTATCACCCGGCGTGATGGTACGGGGTGCCATTCGTTACACGTCTCGGTCACCTCTTGTTCGCATTGACGGCACTTTGAACAGTGGACGTTACATTTCATATGTGTTACGACCCGTGGCTCTACCCTTTATTCGACCCCTGCGAAACCCTACATTTCAGCAGGATAATGCACGACCGCATGTTGCAGCTCCTGTACGGACCTTTCTGAATACAGAAAATGTTCGACTGCTGCCCTGGCCAGCACATTCTCCAGACCTCTCACCAATTGAAATCGTCTGGTCAATGGTGTCCGATCAACTTGCTCGTCACAATACGCCAGTCACTACTCTTGATGAACTGTGGTACCGTGTTGAAACTGCATGGGCAGCTGTACCTGTACACGCCATCCAAGCTCTGTTTAACTCAATGCCCAGGCCTATCAAGGCCATTGTTACGGCCAGAGGTGGTTGTTCTGGGTACTGATTTCTTAGAATCTATGCACCCAAATTGTGTGAAAATGTAATCACATGTCAGTTCTAGTATAATATATTTGTCCAATGAATACCCGTTTATCATCTGCATTTCTTCTTGGTGTAGCAATTTAATGGCCAGTAGTTTAAACAACTGTGGCGCTTTTTGATTCTGCGAAGGACTCTGAACTGCCCCAGCTTTCCTGGTCCACTTTCTTTGTGGTACACTTGCCATCGAACACGATCTTTTTCAGGAGTTATTAAATCGGGGGTTAGGAAATGTGAGGAACATTGTCAAATACACTCAAATCTTGAATATGCCATAAAACTCTGCAAATGTTGCTTCAGAAGATGTGCCACAGGAAATATATGTTAAATTGTTAATAACAATTTGCTTCAAACGCACACACATACACACACACACAGTTTAAAACTACTCGAAATAAAAAGATCGACACTTCACAGAAGTTTGCGTGCATAAACAATAGTGTTATGTTTTGGACGAAAAATTTCATTAAATAAAACTTATCATTATTTGAAGTCACGACTGCAAGCGGTGGTGTATAAACTGATAGATGTAATTTAAGATTTCGACACGAATTTATGCCGCCACGGTTATGGATTTTCCGACCGCTACAGGTCTGCTAAGTGTACTTTTTTAAAAAGTACTATGGAATTCCTAAGCTGACTGGTTTTCTCAGTTTCACAAGGACTAAGGAGGAGAAGGAAGGGTCTAACAAGTGATAAGTTAGTAACTGCAACAAATGCCACTGCAAGACAGAGCACACTGCGATATATTGAGAAGCGCTAGATAGGATACATTTGACCCACGATCCAGTCTGTAGCAGTAGTCGTCACGTCTAGATGTCGGACATCGCTGAAACACTCGCACACCCCACGCGCTCATGTCCTGAAGTCCACACGCAGCGTGCCCATCCCCTTGTACACCACCAGCGCCAACGCTCAGAGCCGGAGAAAACGCCATTGTTGACGTACCGTCTAACGGGGTGATTTCGGACGGTTTTGTCGTTATTTTGATTGTAACTTTCGTATATATTGTTAGTTAAATTGATTGTTATGGAAGTGGTAGGGTAAATGTGTAACAAATAAAATATCCCAGAACCAGAAAGTGTATGTGGAGGTATATTTATCTGAGGCAGTTCAATAAAGTGTCCGAAGTCACCCTATGGATTGGGGTGATTTCGGACACATGTGTTTTTTAAATCTCTGTCCGAAGTTACAGTATATAGAGGGTGAATTCGAACAGTTACTACCTTTTTTTTAAAATTATACATGCTTTTTATTTGATTATGGTGCCATTTTACACATTTTAAGGCAGCCGTTTGTTACGAATAAGTGATATGGAATGATATAATGAATTTTATACATTACAGATAAGTTTTTATTTTGCAAGAATTTAAATAAACAGTCTCTTTGTTCACTTCTGCACGAGCTCATTTAATATTTTCGCTTAAGCGAAAAGAAAGATCTTCTGACTGTCGTTCGACGAATAAATGCACCCATTCTTCTCCTGGCAAATTATTACGAAATTTCTTTTCTTTTCGGCTAGATTTATCAAGGTAGCCTTTAACTAAATATCTAACATCCAATTTAGTGAAGGGAAATCCCCAATGTGCAGCCCTAAAGGTACGGTACCTTGCTTCAACATTTCTCCTTCTTTATTTAGCGCTGGCTGTCCTCCCATTTTTTTCGGTTGTGCTTCCTGCACTTTATTTTGTAGGGTTGATTTAGGTATACCATACAAATCATATGCTTTTCTGTACGATTATTTACCAGTCTGAATATCATGAACAGCTTTATCTAAAAGTTCCGGGTCATAATTACACCATACTGTAGCACCTATCCTGCTCTTATACTTGGCATTGTCCGAAATCACCCCACACAGTACACAGTTTTACAAAAAACCGTCGTTATTTTATAACCTTGCACGAGAAACTCGACAAACTTGTACAGAAATTGTCTCAATGCTGTTAGCTAATGAGCGCGTCGATAATTACGGTTACAATAACTTCCCGCTCGGCGCAACAATAGAAAGTTTCCACTTTACGATAATGCATGGATTTTTAACACTGAGACTGTTCATCAATTATTCACCTAGGGAAACAATTGACGCAAAATAAAAGTTGTGGAAAGCGATAAATGCAATCTTGCACTTAAAATAACTGGCGCACGGACATTAAAATAAGTAACTCTTTGTTTCTATGCAGTAACAAAGAGCAAATAAGCCATACTGTCTGAATTCACCCCGGTGTCCAAAATCACCCCATTTGACGGTACGTGTATGCCAGAGTGCACCACCCCCGGCCACGGAGGGCATCTGACGATGACGGAGTGGTAGGAATTCGAATGCTGTCAATACTGCCAGCTCTAACACTTGTCAGTGTTCGATACTCAATAGCCCAGTTTCAATTGAATAGCTAAACTTCTTAACAGACGGTTAATAAGATGTGTGGTTTATGCATTTCATGTAAATTAACTGTGCTATCAATTCTAAGTGTTGTTCCGGTGTTTGATGTCAATACCAAGAAGATAACGGAAAGAGAGGAATGATCGTGGAACATAAACACATTCCAAGGACTATACGGTTCTGCGCTTAAACGTGCTAGAATGCTAGAGTGGTGCAGTTTCCGTCCTATTTAGTCATATGGAATTCCAAAAGAAGCTTAAAATAGTTTCTCGCGCTTTGCATTTTGAACAACCTGGATTTTAGAGTTATTTACGAAGTTAGATTTTCAGTTAACACCGCTCGGTTATCTTTGATTAATTAAACTTACACAAAACCGCACTGGCAAAAGCTTGCATTAAGTTTGGCCTGAGCTTCAGAATTAAAAGAATTTTCAATTTATTTCGAGTGAGAAAGCAAATTACTTAATATCCATACCAGAGATAATTTTTCGTAGCAGTAAAATATATCGATGATCTCAGAATAATAATTCCTAACGTCACGATATTTTCACTTTACGTAAGAATATATTTGGCATGCGATTTCCATTCTTAGATGTAGGAAGAAATGTTCATAATAATAAAAGATATTTATTCTTCCTCTCCCAAAAATTGTTTGGAGAGAGATTTTATCAGTTTCCCATAATAAAATCACTCAAGATATAAGAAAGCACAGATAGGGTGTAGTTTAAATTGTCGACCATTAACGGACCGTATCAGATTGTAGAGTATTATTTATGTAATAACTGTACAATTTTTTAATGTTTGTCAATTGTCTTTTTCATGTACAACTAATCTGGAAGACAAACGGAACGTAGTGCTTTAGTCGAATATTGGTGAGTTTCCTGGAACTGACTACGCTTGGCTACAAAAGGTAAGGAGATCGACCTTGGAATTTCATATTTCAAGGCACCGTATTTCAGAAAGTGAAGATGGATGATCCTAATTCCATATTAATACTGGCTAAAAGTGTTGAATAATCGGTTAATAAGTTCTGAAACACGACGTGTGAACAAGATGGCGAACGATGATTGCGATTTGTTCCACGAACATGTAAACTAAAGCACAATAATTTCTCGTGCTAAAAGCCATTTTCAGGCGTTGAAATTTGATAAAATATAATAATTGCAAGTGAAGTAATGGGATAATTATACAGTAATTATGGGTTATGGTAAAGTTTGGCAAATACGTGACAATGTGTCTAACTGATGAAAGTGAACACGATCGAATTGTAGACGAAGCAACTCACGAGAATTTAGAACAAGATACTTTCGATTGAGAAAGTGTTTTTAGCGTTACTGATCAACCTAAAACCAAAATGGGCGTTCAGGGTAGGGCAGTAAGTCCACCTGTAGTAGATCCCTTCGAAAGATTATTTCTTAAGATTCCTGACCGTTTGAGTAAGTGCGCACATTTTCTGTTAACCAGGCACAACGCACTGAGAGTACTTTGAAAACATTTTCTGTAAAGTAGATAGGGCAGGCTAAAGCCCATGATGAGCGAATCGTTGCCACGTTAAAATCGTTCGCAGAATAACAGGCAAAATAGAACACGAATACACTCGACAAATTTTCTGAACGCTTCAGTTCTCAGCTTGATGAGCAAAGACAACGATTTGGCCAATTTAAACAATTCTAGGAAAAATAACTGAAAAGGTAATACAGACTGGCATTGTCTGCAGCCAGCCCGTTCGACTTTAGTGATTACGATTAGTTTAATTTCAAAACAAGTTCAGAACTTGTCATTACGTTGTGCAGAACAGATTCAGACGTATTTCGTTAAGCAAGAGCAGAAGATAGTTGCGGAATTTAATCAGTGGTTAGCACAAAAGGACGCACAGATCGTGGAAAAATTAAATAATAAATTACCGTTGGTGATACAGCAGGCGGATGCTCGAGTAGCATCTGGTTCTATTGATGAACTTGAGAATTTTATTTCTGAGAGTCAACAAAAGTCAGACAAAGTAAAAGAATTACAGACGGAGATGCAGGAGATAAGTTCAAATCGGGATGACATTCCTGTTCCTCAGGAAAGAGATACGTGTTAGGGCAATAATCATATACTTTCGCCGTACAGAGAATATGTACAATAACAAATCACACCGAGCAGTATTTCGACGGGCGCAAATAACTTAATGCAACAGACTACAAATATATCGGCAGAGGAAAGCTCAACTAAGTACCGACAACTGCTAGTCTTCATTCAAGGTAGGAAGACACCTCATGCGATGGTATTTGTAAAGTTATTTAGAGGTGTGCTTCCGAAATTGTGGAATGAACACCAAAAGATTGCATTTTGAGTAGCCTTCATACAAGGAGATACCGCTCTCTGGGCGACAGAGGCTGCAGAGCAATGTCATACCTTCGACCAATTTGGAAAAGATTTTTTAGACAAATAGTGGTCAATAGGTATGCAAGAAAGACTTAGGAAAGAAGTGTACAAGCCCGAATCATGTAATTGCAAAAAAGATCCTCTTCGGAAGTACTGCGAAAAGTACACAAATAAATCAAATAACTGGGATCAGCCTGTGTCACATAAAAATTTAATAAGAATTTTAAAATCGAAAGTCACTTTAAGTATCCAAAATAAACTGATCAGTATACCGGATACTGTTCTAGAAAAATTTTTCAGTAGTAGATTCAACTGATCTGATGCATGAAGGCATTAACACGAATTGTTGTAACCAACATAAGCACGATTCGCTCTGCACGAATACAAATACCCATGATGGGAATGGAAAAAGAATCGTGACATGCAGAACTTTGGAGTAAAGCCACAAGAGAGACATCATTAACAGTAATGGTCATTCACGGTATAATAATAACGGGATGAATGGCAATCGATATTTTTCCAACTCTAACTATAATCGTAATCAATTTTACAAAAATAGTAAGGGTCATGGGTGTGAGAATAACTTCCAACAGGGATACAATCAAAATACAAACCAGAATGCGAATTATAATCGTAATTTCAATGGAAATTACTGGCATAATAACCAACCAGGTCAGTGGCAACCAAACGATGGGCCACCTCTTGGAATAAATCGAAAACACAGTGCTGTATGAAGTAATCAACCACGTCACACGCACGAAGTAATGGCCGCTATCGACAGGGGATCTCAAGCTGATTCCGTGTTTCTAGATTTCCGGAAAGCTTTTGACACCGTTCCTCACAAGCGACTTCTAATCAAGCTGCGGGCCTATGGGGTATCGTCTCAGTTGTGCCACTGGATTCGTGATTTCCTGTCAGGAAAGTCGCAGTTCCTAGTAATAGACGGCAAATCATCGAGTAAAACTGGAGTGATATCAGGTGTTCCCCAGGGAAGCGTCCTGGGACCTCTGCTGTTCCTGATCTATATAAATGACCTGGGTGACAATCTGAGCAGTTCTCTTAGGTTGTTCGCAGATGATGCTGTAATTTACCGTCTAGTAAGGTCATCCGAAGACCAGTATCAGTTGCAAAGCGATTTAGAAAAGATTGCTGTATGGTGTGGCAGGTGGCAGTTGACGCTAAATAACGAAAAGTGTGAGGTGATCCACATGAGTTCCAAAATAAATTCGATTACTCGATAAATAGTACAATTCTCAAGGCTGTCAATTCAACTAAGTACCTGGGTGTTAAAATTACGAACAACTTCAGTTGTAAATACCACATAGATAATATTGTGGGGAAGGCGAGCCAAAGGTTGCGTTTCATTGGCAGGACACATAGAATATGCAACAAGTCCACTAAAGAGACAGCTTACCCTACACTCGTTCGTCGTCTGTTAGAATATTGCTGAGCGGTGTGGGATCTTTACCAGGTGGGATTGACGGAGGACATCGAAAGGGTGCAAAAAAGGGCAGCTCGTTTTGTATTATCACGTAATAGGGGAGAGAGTGTTGCAGATATGATACGCGAGTTGGGATGGAAGTCATTAAAGCAAAGACGTGTTTCGTCGCGGCGAGATCTATTTACGAAATTTCAGTCACCAACTTTCTCTTCCGAATGCGAAAATATTTTGTTGAACCGAACCTACATAGGTAGGAATGATCATCAAAATAAAATAAGAGAAATCTGAGCTCGAACAGAAAGGTTTAGGTGTTCGTTTTTCGCACGCTCTGATCGGGAGTGGAATGGTAGAGAGATAGTATGATTGTGATTCGATGAACCCTCTGCCAAGCACTTAAATGTGAATTGCAGAGTAGTCATGTAGATGTAGATGTAGATGTCACAACCACACTAGTTGTACACCACAGCAGACATAGGACGTTCGGATAGTGGAGTTACGACAGGAAAAACATCCGAACACACAACCACAAACAAACTAAAAACGACCTCATTATGCCCTCGGTGCTGGTTGCGGAGTTAAATGGGGGTCACACAAAACACGCAAATAACGCAAAATAAAATACTCATATTATTAATTATACTAATAACAATAATTATGCAGATCAAGGTTAACGCAAACGATGAAACTGCATAGATAAAATGGCGAGAAAGACATTAAGGATGAATTGTGCACTAAAGTAAAGCAATGTAAACCAACGCAGGAGGAGATAGTCCACGGTGCAGTGAAAGCTAGTATTTATACCATTCCTGTTACGATAATCCTTGATACTGGTGCAAGTACGAACACAATAAAAGAGGAATCTGTACATGACTGATAACTGAAAACAAAATTCAAACCTCACCCGTGCGGAATTGTAAAGTAACGAGCGCCATAGATGTCAAGTCGCATCTCTTTAAGGAACTTAGACAGGTTTTAGTTAATCTAGGTAACAGAGTTTATGAATGCACGTTCCTAGTAGTAAAAAATTCATCTTTAATCTGCCTCCTGAGTATGGAATTCTCAGAGAAAGAGGTGCCCAACTAGAATTTTTGAATGGTACCTCTGTTTTGAGGGAAATGGGTAATGAAGGGTTATCGATTTGATAAAAATAGAGTCAGACCATGGCAAATAGTGTCATGAACTGAAAGCTTAACAAGTGAAAGCCAAAAATTTTCAGTTTAATGACCAATATCTTGAATACCAAACCAGTGGGTGTTATATGAAAAATGCTGCAAAAGATACCAACTTAAGTAACATTCAGGATAAGGTGAGAAATCTGTGTGTTTAGATACACAGCAGCATACGCGGCTTTTCAAACTTCTTGTACAATATGCAAATGTATTTTCGAAAAATCTACAAGTAATCAAAGGATATGTTTACAGTATGGAGGTGGTTCCCCATCAAACTTACTGTCATTCGATGTATGCAGTCCGTAGACCAAGAGGGATGCTGTGAGGCGAGAGATAGATAGAACTTTAGAGTGGGACATAACAGATCATCTTTGTCACCATATAGCAGTCCCCTACTTGTGCAGCTAAAGCAGATGATAACATGCGACTAGTGTTAGGTGCTAGAGAAATTAACAAAATTATTGGTCCAATCCACACACATCCAGAAAACAAGGATGAACAAATATGAAGATTTCACGGGGTAAAGTACCTAATGTAAAGTGCCTAACGAGGATAGACCTAAAATATTTGTACTGGTAGGTCCAGCTTGCAGAAGAATCATGAAAGTATACATCATTCATATTTGCAAGATGAAGCTATAAGTTTCATCTGCTACCATTTGGACTTAACGTAAGTGCAGGTGTGTTTGTCACAGCTCTGGATACTGTCTTAGAACCAGACCTGAGAGAAAAAGTAGCTGTATATGTAGATGATTCATTGATAACTACTCCTACATGGGAGGAACACCTGGAACCAACTGAGATAGTGTTACACAAGTCTGCGGATGTGGGAGTCACATCCAACCTTCAAAATTCAAAGTTTTGTAGGATAACCGTCAAGTTTCTAGGGCACGTCATATCAGCTCAAAGTATTGTGCCGGAACCAAATAAAATAGAATCAATTAGAGATTGCCCATATCTGAGTACAAAGAAACAACTTAAGGCGTTTTTAGTCCTCATGTCATTCTTTAGGCGTTTCGTGCCGAAAGAGATATTAAATAGTGAACCGTTATTGCGAAAGAATGGATCCCTGGGTTTTCACACAAGAATGTCAAAGAGCATTCGAGGAAATAAAGAAGGCACTCGTCCATGCAAAAATTTTGCACGGTACCATCCTGATATGAAAAAAGACTTTTGCCTAATAACATCCTCTTATGACTTAGGTGTGTGCTTGTTTCATATGGAGAAAGAAAATCGTACTGGTAGTGTGAAGGTCATTGATTTTGCGAGCAGAGTATTATCTCATTGTGAAAGACCAGACTACAACGCTCGATTTTAAGCTCCAGCCATGGTGTGAGCTTTGAAAAAATTTCATTATTACGTCTATGGCAAATATATAAAAATTTTTTTGAGGTCACAAAGCATTAAATTTTCTACGAACGTGTAAACTGTTGCGTGAACAGCTAGCTCAGTAGAAATTAACACTTCAGGATTATGACTGTGAGACTGTTTATATCCCACGTAAAAGTAACGTGATAGCTGACGCCCTGTTCCAGTTACCTGTGGGTTACCCTGAGTATAATGAAATCGACGAAAAATCTTCAGAGTTCAAAATTTTACTAATGAAAGACCAGACATATAGACAGGTTTTTCTTAGTATGTGTAAAAACTGAGCAATTTGCAGGAAGCTGATCCTAGATGGAAAGATATTCGATAAGAATTAGTGAAAAATCCACAGAACAAATTTTCACAGCATTATAAAATGTATAAAAATATTATTCTGTAGGACTGACATAAGATCTGATTACTGGAGAGTGTGTATCCTGTGTTGAAAATCTTATAAATTACATCCATAATACCTGGGGCATTTTGGACCTACAAAAGGCACTAAGACAATTGGTTTGTGCTGTTAGTTCCAAAATCTAAAAAGAAATGTGTTACGATTATTATAACATGTGTAATATGTCAAAAAATCAAGCCTAATACTGTCAGTAATAAAGTAGAATTACCTTCAATAATACCCACAGAACTCCTACACTTGACCTTTATTGACAACTCAGGACCTTTATCAGTAGCTCGAGGTGGAATGAAGTATTTCATAGCAATTTATGCTATATTTTCGAAATAAGTCTAATTGTAGGAAGCGAAATCCCCATTGGCAGCTCCTATTATTAGAAGAATCCTTAATGATTACATTTCAGATAGGAAAGCCTGAAAACATGTCATCTTATAACGCTAGTAATTTTACATGCCAAAAGTGGAGAAATTTTCTGAGAGAACAACGACTTCAGCAAATTTTAATATTCAGATTCCATTCTCAGTCGAATTGTGTAGAGTTTTTTGGAGAATACAATAGATTTGTTCGTACTTACGCTTCCCATTGGCAAACCTTGTAGACTACCCTCATACAACCTTCTGAAGGAATCGCAAACTATTTACCACATTTATCCACAAAATATTCCCCAGATGAATTACTGTTAGAAGTTTAAGAAAATAACGAATGGCTAAAACCATTGTGAAATGGGATGACAAAGTCAGGAATACGTTGTCTTGCTTGAGAAGAAAGACTAAGGTCAGAGAAGTAACTTATGATAAGAAAGGTTAAAAATACTCAACAGTTTCATGTAGGAGAAAAAATTCTGTTGAAAACTTTCCGTAAATCCTCCTTATTAAAGAAAATCAGTAAGAAATGGCAACGCTATGTTCAGGCCGATTTCCCATCAGGAATATACCTCACGAAGGTAGCTATTTCTTAGTGTATCCTGAGGCACAAAAACCCAAAGGCTTATACCATCATAATTATTTAAAAAATATAGACAGTTTCTGTAAACAAAGCGTAGTACTCATAAAAAAGAAAGTATTTCTTGTGGCATAAAAATGCACGTATATCAATACTATTTCAATCACTCAGCTTAGCTACGAAAGCAATTAATGACAGAAGACGGACAAACAGGAAAGACGCTCTGAGTAAAATGATGTGTGAATGTATATATATAGAAATTAGTAATTAAGTATTTGTTGTGTTAAGCTTTAGAAACAAGTAATTCTTAGTGGTATAATCAGACCACAGATTAGCTGTGACAAGCAAGCTTCTGAGTATGGAGTACATAGCACTTCTAAATTATCTGGCATTGTAGCTATTGGGAGAAACAAGTTTGATTTTAAATATAATCTGTAAAACAAGATTTATAATTTAAAAAACGAATTTTAAATGTAGGAATTTCCGTCCATTGTTTCTATATTTGCATGGTTAGTGTCGACCAATAAGATAGGCACTAGTAAAAAGAGAATGCTATGTGTAAAAGAATAACATGAAAGAGAAACATGTACTCCTGTACCACATGAAAATATAACTGACATAATAGCAGCCAGATATGAAAGAAGGATCATCTGTGAGCAAACTCGCTTTGACGCACAGTTTCGCGGAAAAGCTTTTGTTTCCTGCTTTCACGCGTTTACGTCTGCATTTTTCGGCACACCGGCGTAAAATCGAAGGTACTATTCGCGAAGTTTTCTAAAGAGCGAGATTCCAGCATCGATATCCGCTCATAGTTAGTATACCACAGAAAAGGAACATGAGATATTAATGAAACATAACTACCGTAAAGTCCGTAAGTTCAAGCCAAGGTTAATAAATAAATATATGGTCACGTGGTCAAAAGAAAAGTTGCAGTCATATGTAAAACCACTGTTTGTACTGTCCGTGTGTGACATTAACTGTTGTATTTGTCACTAGAATAATTGAGATGCAAAACTTGTGTCAAAATTACTCATACGAATAGCGCTTAAATAACAGAAGTGTATGATGTAACAGTTAAGTGTTGACGAACCAAAGAATAGAACAATGTTAGTGCTTCCAACTGCATAATTTAAACTAGCGGACGCTCGATCGAGTATAAAGTTTTTTGGACGTTCCGACGGGTGCAAACGGTATTTTGATCGCAAAGGACGATATGAGCTTAGTTCACCCGTGTTTAATAGAAACAAACTCACTGACTGGTTAAAAGTCTGGCTGAAAGATTTTGTGAAAAAGGGGTAATCCACTAAGAACTTGAAAAACTTTGGAGCAAGCCTCGTGAACAGCGCACGAAACAGCAGTGTTTGTAACAGTTTATGCTGGCAACACGCGGTGAACATAGCACACCAAACGTTCCGGAGCAACAATGCAAGTCACACCGAATCAGTTGTTGTTACTTGGGCATGCAGCGCGTAGTAGCCAACGAAGAAAATTGAATTCAAACTTTTGTGGAAAAGCCAATATCTTACAACGACAATGAAACATGCATGTAACTTATATGGAAATGTATGAAGCCTGAACTTGCAGATGATAGGTTACATACAACAAATACAAACCAGTAACATTTACGATAAATTTATTTTTCATTGGGTATACACATGAAATACGAATACAAATGGTTCAAATGGCTCTGCTCTGAGCACTATGGGACTTAACATCTGAGGTCATCAGTCCCCTAGAACTTAGAACTACTTAAACCTAACTAACCTACAGACATCACACACATCCATGCCCGAGGCAGCATTCGAACTTGCGACCGTAGCGGTCGCGCGGTTCCAGACTGAAGCGCCTAGAATCGCTCGGCCACAACGGCCGGCAAATACGAATACAATTAATGCCATATACACGGATAAAAATACCAAATACATTAACATTTTTATGTATAATTTTGTTGTAACAGGCGGATTGGACAAAGGAGAATTGATACCGCCGTTTTCATTTCACGTCGCACTGGGAACGAACCTGATGTCAACCCGATGCTGACCGGTCATCGGACATGCAGTCATGCTCACGGCTTTGAGCCAACCGCAGACGAGAGGGGACCCGCCTTCGGCATCAGCTGATCGCTCATCGCAACGTCATCACACGCTCTGGTGACGTCACGACGTCATATCAGTTCAATGACGTATTGCCAACTTTGCGGGCATCGTTTTCAATCATCTGAACTAAACCTTCATGTTTCCCAGCAATTGCTGGGGCACCAACCGTTGTCAGCCCCGATAGGTTGTTGAGTTTTAACGAAAAGCAACTTAATCTCGATGTAACTGCTCCCAACAGAACTCACTTCTTCGTGGTATCTGTAAGTGGATACAATGCCGCTAATTCTTCTATTTTATTAAAATGGGTATCAACACCTTTGACACAAATCACCACTTTGGGGTATCTGCCATATCTGTGCATTCATCCAAAGCTAGAGAATAACACATAATCTCAAATGCACGATTTTTTAAATTATCTACAATTTGTCTTCCAATCGATATGGCACCGCGTCATAATGCATAAAACAACTGCTGCTGGAGACAAACCAATGTTTCGGCCACGGTTGCAGAGGCCTTCTTCTGAGTCTACATACATTATAACTGGTGATTTCTCAAACTGGGGAACAATCAAGAATGGGGTGGGTCCTCTGCTGTTCTTAATATATATTAATGACTTGCCATTCTATATTCACGAAGATACAAAGCTGGTACTTTTTGCCGGTGATACAAGTATAGCTATCACACCCAACAGACATGAATTAACTCATGAAATTGTAAACGATGTTTTTCAGAAAATCGTTAAGTGGTTCTCTGCAAATGGGCTCTCATTAAACATTGACATAACACAGTATACACAATTCCACACAGTAAATGGAATGACACCATTAATAAATATGGACTTCGATCAGAAATCGGTAGCTAAGGTAGAATATTCAAAATTTCTAGGTGTATGCATTGATGAGGGGTTGAACTGGTAAAAACACACTGAAGATCTGCTGAAACGTTTGAGTTCAGCTACTTATGCTATTAGGGTCATTGCAAATTTTGGCGATATACATCTGAGTAAATTAGCTTACCACGCCTATTTTCATTCTCTGCTTTCGTATGGCATCATATTCTGGGGTAACTCATCATTGAGTAAAAGAGTGTTCATTGCACAAAAGCGTGTAATCAGAATAATTGCTGGAGCTCATCCAATATCATCCTGCAGACACTTATTAAAAGAGCTAGGGATCTTCACTGTAGCCTCACAATATATATATTCACTTATGAAATTTGTTATTAACAATCCGAACGAATTCAAAAGTAATAGCAATGTACATGGCTATAACACTAGGAGAAAGGATGATCTTCACTACTCAAGGTTAAATCTAACTTTGGCTCAGAAGGGGGTAAATTATGCTGCCACAAAAGTCTTTGGTCACTTACCTAATTGCATAAAACGTCTGACAGATAGCCATATAACATTTAAAAGGAAATTAAAAGAATTTCTGAATGGCAACTCCTTCTACTCAATAGATGAATTTTTGTATATAGTAAGTGGGTAATTTCCCCATCCCCCACCCAAAAAAATTAAAAATATTAAGTGTCATGTAATATTTTGTGTAATGTAATATCTTGTATAGACACCTTTTATTAACCTGACACGTTCCACATCATAACGAAGTGTCGTATTCATGATCTATGGAACAAGTACTAATCTAATCTAATGACGCGGTACCATACCCAGAAAACTTTTATGTCGAGTGACTGGCGGTGGAAGCCTAAGCAATTATATTGTCTTCCAATGTCGTCCACACGTCTAGTAACAGTTTGACGTGACAGGTTTATTTTTGAGAAACTCTTTTTCTTTTCTGGACACACAATTTCAACAACGGTCTAAAACCATTCCTTAACCATTTCGCCATCTAAATATGGCTTTGATCTTTTGCCAATATCAGAGTCACTGTATTACTCGCTTTCACATAGCATGTTGACCTAAATTCACTCTTGTAAATATCTGCTGTTGAGCAGAAAGGTTCCTTTTTAAGTCGTTTACCTGGTCGTCAAATTGTCCCTTATACTTATGAAACGTAACTACATGTTTAGTATCGTAACGCTGCCTGTTATATTCCTTCGGAACCGTCACAGATTCATTGCATATCAGACATATGGGCTATGTTTTATATTCCACAAAAAAATTGTTTACAGTCTACTTGTCTCGTAAAGTTCTCAACTCCTGTATGACATTCCTCTTCTTAGGACCTATTTATTTAGTAGTCGACGCCACACCAAGTTTAAGCAAAAATAGTTTTCAAGCTATGGTAAAAAACGGGGAAGGCGATAAAATCCACCCACCGCCCCACTTACGGTTTTAATCTGCCAGGAAACTGAACAGTGAAAGTGATCGGTACAAAACAGCGAACTCGACAGGTACTAACAAAATAACTAAGTGAAGAATGCCGAAACCAGTGCGAGAACAGTGCTAAGATTTGCTCGCGAATGTGCAAACTAAAATGTGAATGTAAGGTACAGTAGATGAAGAATGCGTTGCTTTGAGAGATGAAATAGTGAAAGCAGCAGAGGATCAAGTAGGTAAAAAGACGAAGGCTAGTAGAAATCCTTGGGTAACAGAAGAGATATTGAATTTAACAGATGAAAGGAGAAAATGTAAAAATGCAGTAAATGAAGCAGGCAAAAAGGAATACAAATGTCTCAAAAAGAGATCGACAGGAACTGCAAAATGGCTAAGCAGGGATGGCTAGAGGACAAATGTAAGGATGTAGAGGCATATATCACTGGGGGTAAGATAGATACTGCCTACAGGAAAATTAAAGAGACCTTTGGAGATAAGAGAACCACTTGCATGAATATCAAGAGTTCAGATGGAAACCCAGTTCTAAGCAAAGAAGGGAAAGCAGAAAGGAGGAAGGAGTGTTGAAAGGTGGCTACACTGTATGAAAGGTGGCTACACTGAGCCACAGCGCCAAAAATCGCGCCAGAGAGAGTATTGTTCCGCCGCCTCCACTGGCAGTGCGTGTTGAGAGGTAGCGGCAGGCAGTTCTTGCCGAGAAGTTGTGGTGGGCACTGCTTGTATCGGAAGTTGGAATGAGATCGGGTAGTAGTGAGTGTTGTTCCATGTTATGCAGCTATGTGATGGAAGAGATAGCAGATGTTATTCTAATGGAGATATTGTAATGATCAGAGTGCTTTTCGTCAATATAAATTAAGGTAACTAACTACTGTTCTTTATTTTCTTATTATTTGTGTGTCCTGAATAATGCTTCATTACAGGTTCAGTCAACAAAGCATCTGGCTTGTGTTCTTGTATTAGAGTGTAATTTTGGTTTTCTTGCACAGTTATAGTATTTCTAATTTTCCTTTATCACGTCAGTATATATGGTATTTAAAATTTCTTGTCTTGTTGAAGAAGAACCGTGCCAGATGTGTACGTTGAGTCACACTCCCACACACAGAACAGTTATACTTGTGCTTTGATTTCGTAGGTTTTATAGTTGCTGGGGACTTAATTAATTAATTGTGTTAACGAAAATTTTCTTACATTCTTTGTTGTCATTCTAAGCAGTCAGATTGCGTAATAATACTAGTCAGGGCCAGCCATTTACGAGACTTGCGTAACCGGACATACAGCTACTAAAAATATTTGCATTACAATTTAAATAAGCCCCCATGCACGTGGCGACCGCTGCTTCGGATCGTCCCTTGGAATCTTCTGACTGTAAAAATAGTAGACAGTAGTATTGTTGTAGTAATTTGTAGTTTAGTAATTGTAGCTTGTATTGCATGTGTAGATTTGGTGATTGTCATATTTCAATTGTTGTCAATCGTGTTTGAAGGAAACATTTCGTGTGAATGGTATTGTTGGAGATAAAGTGTCATTGTGTGCAATTATCATATAGTGACGAGTTTTGTATATTTTGTAAATGATTACGCGATCGATGAAAAAGGCAAAAATGATGGATAGTCAGAATGACGAAATTGTTGACATGGCGAACTCGCCAACACAGGACAACAGTGTGATTAATAATGAAGTTGAAAACAATTTAATAAGTCGGGAGAATAGTCCAGAACCATTTCAAAATTTTTCTCAATCAGAAAATTCACAGAATATGAGGTTGACGATAGAGGATTCTGAAGGAGTATCGAACAGAGATAGCCTTACAGCTATGCAGAAGGAAGTTAGTTTTGTGGGAAATGTTAGGGGCGAAAAGAATTTCGAACAACTTAACACAGAGCAGTTGATGAGTGCAATATTAAATTTGGGATCTGAATTAAAAACAGTGGCAACACGGTTAGACTCACAGATGGGAACTTTGCGATCTGAATTTAAAACAGAGATAGGAACAATTAAAACCGAGATGGGAACTTTGGGGTCTGAATTAAAAACAGATAGGGAAACAATGGAAACACGGTTAGACTCATTGGGATCACAGTTAGGATCTGAATTTAAAACAGAGATGGGAACTTTGGAAACACGGTTAAGTTCACGAATAGGGACATATTTCAACATGAAAGATGAATCAAACAAAGAAATTAGAGAAGTGCAATCAATTTTGAATGCTCAACATTGCTACAATAATAGTTTAATTTCAACAGAAATCGGACAAGAGGAACAGGACAGAGAACAGGAAGAAAAAGATCGCGTGATAGTACAAAATTTTTCAGAGTTAAATTCAAAACGTGCAATCGATAAGGAAGAAATACTTGAAAGAATCGTGGAATCCGTACCAAATGACAGAATAAATAACTTAACGCATCAGTGTGAACAGTTAACTACTAAATGTGACAATACCGAAACCCGAGTCGCGACACTTACGGAAGACGGAAACTTATCGGAAAGAGTGGAGGAGATTTCAGATAAACTGACAAATCTTAGTTTACATGGTGACAGAGTTTCAGATGACACAGCTCCATTGCCATTTTCAGAAACTAAAGAGTACCAGAATATAAATAAACATGTTGAAAATCACGGAAAACTTAATGAACGCGTTAAAAGGGAATTTGAGGCATTAGGAAAGCAAGTCAAACAAATTGAAAGCAAAATCGTAGGAAAGGACAGTAGAAGGAATTTAGAATCACAAATAGCAGAAGGGTTTGAAGAAAGCAATTTATTTCGTTTACGGGATGCAACAAGAGAGCGCCAGGCGCGCGAACTTGACAATAATCGACATTCGGACTGGGACAGACGCGGTAGGTCTTTGTCGCCACGAGGAGAAAACTTTGACTATAAACACTTTTTGACTGTTCGAAAATTTAAGATCTTTCGCAAATCTAAGAATGACATACATCCATGTTCATGGTTATATCAATTTACGTACGCACTTCCGCCAGATGTGCCACAAAATCACAAACTAAAATTAATGTGCAGCTATTAAAGTCCTCAGGGGATTCACTATTCTTAAGTGAATATGTGGTGTAGCGTGCACAGGGCCTCGAGCTGTAGTGGTGCTATTTCTCTTTTAGTTTTCTGTACCGCTGCCTACTCTTTGACTATTCTTTGCATCTATCGAAACAACTCTTCAACTATCAATCTATCTAGTGAGTAAGTAAACAATAACCGGATATGACTATTTACCTAAATGTGATTTCGTAAATTACCGTTTGGACTTACTGTATCTTCGGCATCATTCATTCGTAGCTTAAATGAAATTTTACCTGTATATCTTCGTGACAATATTACGTCATATGTTGACGACATTCTTATTGCTAAACATTCTTGGAGTGAGCACAACAAAATTTTGGATTCATTATTACGTATTTTTGCAAGAGTTGGCATTACAGTGAGCTTGGAAAAATCTGAATTTGGACGTTCACAGGTGAAATTTCTCGGTCACATTATTTCTACAGAAGGTATTCTTCCTGATCCAAAAAAAAAATTAGACGCTATTCGTAATTATGCTGTTCCTACTACAAAACGTGACGTTCGTAGTTTCCTTGGTGTCTGTAATTTTCTTCGAAGCTTTGTTAAATTGGACGATTTGGCCACACCTCGTTTTTGCGATCTATCTGGAAAATTCTTTTTAAACGAAAATCGGTCGACAACTCTGTTTGGTTAGTTTGTATTCCTGATGAGTGGGTTAATAAGCTGATTTGGTATACGCATTTCAGTTATGCACACTTTGGTCCCAGAAAATGCTTTCATAAATTACGAGAAAATTGCTACTTCAATAATATGGAAAAACGTATTCGATTTGTTCTTGCCAAATGCAAATTATGTCAAAAGGCTAAGGCGCCAACAGTATCTCACAGAGCACCGTTGTTCCTATCATTCCAACAAAATTAAAGGACATGGCTGCAGTTGATTTGTTTGGTCCAGTGGTTCGATCTACTAATGGTTTTGCGTACATTTTCGTAGCAGTGGAGTTGACATCAAAATATGTGTGTTTTACACCGTTACGCAAAGCAACAGCTCGTTCAGTATCTAACGCTTTCATCAAACATTTTCGTAAAGAAGTGGGTCATGTTGATAAGGTTATATCAGATAATGGATCACAGTTTCGTTCTAAAATTTGGCTCCGTACTCTACGGCGTCGTAAAATTAAACCAATTTTCATTTCACTTTTTCACCCTCAATCTAACGCTTCAGAGAGATGGATGAAGGAAATCAATAAATTGTGTCGTCTTTATTGTCATCAGAATCACAGAACGTGGGATCAGTATCTTCATATTTTTCAAAACATTCTGAATGAACTTCCTAATGACTCAACTTCTTTACCGCCTATACTGATATTAAAAAACAAAGCACCGACAAATCGCGTTTCTGAAATCGTTCCTTTTCCGCCTTCACGGAAGCTGCGGCATTCTGAAGTTGTGAATCTGGCTCTACAAAATATTGCATCTGTGGCTGCTAGAAGAGTGAAATCAGCAAAGCGTCCTGGTCGTTTAAAAATTTTGTCAGTTGGTCAGAAGGTGTTAATTAAGGCTCATCGTTTGTCTCACAAAGGAAAAGGCTTGTGTCGCAAATTTTTTCTGCTTTATAACGGCCCATATAGAATTCGCAAAATTATTCATGATAACACTGTCGAAGTAGAAACTCTTAAATCACGACGCTCTAAGGGAATACATCATATATCTAACGTTAAAATTTTTGTGGAATGATATACTTTTGAAAATTTTTTTTAGGAATGACATACTTTTGAGAAACTAACAGCTACATGTAAACATGCGGAGAGTACAAGGACACCGCTCTGTGTTTTGGCGGCGGCGTATACTCAAAGCAACAGTCAAGTCTGCGCGCCGCACAGGGCAGTCGTTGATCGCAAACGATCACTTCCTACGTCACGCGCCTACAACTGATCGAGCGCTCAGTGCGAATGCACTGACAGCCGTAAATAAATACACAGTCTAATTTCTCCAACTAAATTCAGTATAAAGCTATAGTGACTTGATGAATTCTGTTATTAACATTCAGTATTTTTCAGGATACGGTTCTATAAAATATTTAAGAACTTCAGGTAAATTCTGTGCGTGTCCGACGTTAAGACGACTTGCTATCGAGAAAATTTCAGGAAAAATGTCATTTCGAAGAAGAAAGTAATAAACTAAAAAGGTAATTATTAATTGAGTTTATTTTTCAGGTAACATATTTCCACTTAGGTACGTACTTTAGACGTAATTTACTGCTCGCGATTACGTGATTCATACTTTGTGCTAATTACATGTTCTATGAAATTACTTGTGAAGCGACGTGCTTGTGTACGTTAACTGATTTTGACAATTATTATTAATGAACTGGATTGTTACTTGTGTATATTATGCATCGCTTGGCTGCACTGCTTTCACTGATGTTATATTTTTTTTAATTATGTGCCTGCTGTGCTTATTTATTTAATTATAATTGTCACCTGATTAATTGTGCTGATGTGGTTAGGTATGTAAGTTTGTGATTTATCTGCTTGCGCCTTCATGTTTACTTATTAAGATACGATGCTAATGACCTGTTTAGTACGTAAGATATATGTTTACTGCTATGCGTATGGATTGCACATTTACACATTTCTGCTTGTTGTCATAACTATACTTCAATTTGGTATATAGCAATGCTGATGTACAGTGTGCAAACATAGAGTTTCGGTTACACTATGGTACTAGTTACAGATTGTTCGCTTGGCAGAGCCTCGTTGTAAGATTTGTGCTGCATCCACTTGTTGACATTCTGTTCTCTACTGGTATATTTACTCGCTATTGCTTGTTTTGCTTACGCTCAGTGCTTTATATTTTAAGATAAGAAAATGAACTGCTATAATTCGACGAACGACATTAGTACAAGAAACTTCATAGAAGTCACATGAGCTGGAGGTTTGAGGAAAGCTGTATAAATGTATGCCAATAGGAAGGAAGCTAACGACATGACATACCAACACAGTTATTACACTGCATTTTTCGTGAGCAATTGAAATAGGAAGTGACACTTGACACAAGAAATACTCCACATGTTTGCTTCTGTTTGCCATAATTCTTGAAGTGGTGTACACACTGTGAAATATTAGGATCATTCACACTCCGTAATCGTACTTAATTACTGAGAGTTATTCGAACTAAGTCTGTTAGAGGTCATGTATGCATTCTTTGTTTATAATTCATAATGAGTAGAAGATTTTGGTCAGATGGATTACATAGAGGTTGTGTGTTGACAGTGTGTCTTCGGATTGTATGGGATGAGGAGGTTTGCATTAAGATTTTATCTGTACTTGTTCGACGAAACTGACTTGAGGAAAGAGTTGTTATGAAAGTGAAATGATATTGGTAGTATTGGAGTTTTTGTGGACAAGAGGTAAGGTAAATGATACTGGCAATAAGGTTTATATGTCGACGTATTGAAGAGGTATTGAGATTATATGAAGTTGATTGGAGTTATGTATATAAAAGGTAAAATAAGTGAGGTGCATATTTTTGTTGTTGTTGGTCTATATGGAACAAGGAGGATGAAGAGAGCAGACTAGAACACTAAAATGGAAGGAAGATTGTCTACACACACTTTGTTAAATCACTAAGCAGTATGTACTTTTTTTTTTGGAGAGAGGAAGCATTGCATATCTTGGCACACTGACAGTTGTTCAGCAACCATACATTTTGATCTGGCTTGGCTAACATTGGTCTTGACATGATGACTATGACGTTGACTTAACTATTATTGACTGTTATACATTGCTGCCACTACTACTTGATACACATGATGAACATGAAATTTGACAGAAGTGGATTCAGACAGTTAACACTATACAATTACACAGTAGTACTTAATGTGGATGAAAGATGAGTGAGTGTGTTTTGTGTGTTTTCCTTTCCTAATCCTATCCACCTATCTCCTAAATATTATTTTATTTGTTTGTAGTGGCTTGCACTGACACCCATAAATATTATAGGTTTACTGATGTTTGTGTATTTGTAATAGTAATATGACAATTATCTGATATCATTTGTGTGTTTGTTATGATTTGTATGTTTAGTGTAAGAGCATTGTAAAAGCATTTGTATGTGCATTCAAACTATTGTTCATGCTTGAACTGTCTAAATAGTGACTGATTATGGACTGTTACTTGTACTTTTTCTACATGATTGGTGCCACTAGGACATGTTTAATTTGTGCTGAGGAACAGTGTGATCAGTGATAGTTGTTTAATGTCATTTGTCGGTGTCTGCACCTACTCAACATTGCTGGGTGCCACTGATGGACTGCTTCTACTGCAATGATGTTACTTTTTGCTGTCTGCACCTACTCAACATTACTGGGTGCCACTGATGGACTGATTCTACTGAGATGATGTCACCTGTTGCTGTCTGCACCTGTTCCACAATGCTGGGTGCCACTGATGGAACTGCTTCTACTGACATGATGTCACCTGTTGGAGTCTGCACCTGTTCCACAATGCTGGGTGCCATTGATGGACTGCTTCTACTGAAATGATGTCACCTGTTGGAGTCTGCACCTACTCAACATTGCTGGGCGCCACTGATGGACTGCTTCTAATGAAATGATGTCACCTGTTGGAGTCTGCACCTGTTCCACAATGCTGGGTGCCACTGATGGACTGCTTCTACTGAGATGATGTTACTTATTGCTGTCAGCACCTATTCAACAGTGCTGGGTGCTACTGCTGGAACTGTGAACTACTTGTTGTGAATATTTGTATTAACTGA
The DNA here is from genome assembly GCF_023864275.1 of Schistocerca cancellata. Classification (NCBI taxonomy): domain Eukaryota; kingdom Metazoa; phylum Arthropoda; class Insecta; order Orthoptera; family Acrididae; genus Schistocerca; species Schistocerca cancellata. Next base: position 89,616,430 of record NC_064628.1, on the reverse strand, counting down.
TTTTTTGTGTATTACTGTTTGTGAAAAGTTATAAGACTCTTACCTGCTCATATTCGTCATTGCTGACGTTATCGATTGAATTGTTTAACCACATGATATTTCTGTAAACTATTATGTAAAGTCACATGTATGAAAGAATTTGTATTGCTTAGTGTATTTTATATATTAGGCTATTGAAAGGTCAGTGCAAAGCCAAAATTTTATCTAGTTATATGATATTTAAGTATTAATATTATCTTTTATTTTTGTCTGTATTTTTTTTGACGAATTTGGTGGTATTTTCACCACCAATGCTGGCAAAAATACCATCAAATTCTAGCCCGTGGAGGAAGGGCATATGAAAGGTGGCTACACTGTATGAAAGGTGGCTACACTGAGCCACAGCGCCAAAAATCGCGCCAGAGAGAGTATTGTTCCGCCGCCTCCACTGGCAGTGCGTGTTGAGAGGTAGCGGCAGGCAGTTCTTGCCGAGAAGTTGTGGTGGGCACTGCTTGTATCGGAAGTTGGAATGAGATCGGGTAGTAGTGAGTGTTGTTCCATGTTATGCAGTGGTTTGATGGGAGAGATAGCAGATGTTGTTCCAATGGAGATATTGTAATGATCTGAGTGCTTTTCGTCAATATAAATTAAGGTAACTAACTACTGTTCTTTATCTTCTTATTATTTGTGTGTCCTGAATAATGCTTCATTACAGGTTCAGTCAACAAAGCATCTGGCGTGTGTTCTTGTATTAGAGTGTAATTCTGGGTTTCTTGCACAATTATAGTATTTGTAATTTTCTTTTATCACGTCAGTAAATGGTATTTAAAATTTCTTGTCTTGTTGAAGAAGAACCGTGCCAGATGTGCGTTGAGTCACACTCCCACACACAGAACAGTTATACTTGTGCTTTGGTTTCGTAGGTTTTATAGTTGCTGGGGACTTAATTAATTAATTGTGTTAACGAAAATTTTCTTTTCATTCTTTGTTGTCATTCTATGCAGTCAGATAGCGTAACAATTAGTTGTCAGGGCCAGCCGTTTACGAGAGTTGCGTAATCGGACATACAGCGACAGGAAATTAAAAAAATATTTGCATTACATTTTAAATAAGCCCCCATGCAGTGTATAGAGGATCTATTGAAGGGCGATGTACATGAGGACAATATTATGGAAATGGAAGAGCATGTAGATGAAGATGAAATGATACTGCGTGAAGAGTTTGACAGAGCACTGAAAGATCTAAGTCGAAACAAGGCGCCGGGAGTAGACAACATTCCATTAGAACTACTGACAGCCTTGGGAGAGAAAGCCCTGACAAAACTCTACCATCTGGTGAGCAAGATGTATGAGACAGGCGAAATACCCTCAGACTTCAAGAAGAATATAATAATTCCAATCCCAAAGAAAGCAGGTGTTGACAGACGTGAAAATTACCGAACTATCAGTTTAATATGGCTATCAGTTTAATAAGTCGTGTCTGAAAAATACTAACAAGAATTCTTTACAGACGAATGGAAAAACTGGTAGAAACTGACCTCGGAGAAGATCAGTTTGGATTCCGTAGAAATGTTGGAACACGTGAGGGAATACTGACCCTTCGACTTAGGAAAGGCAAACCTACGTTTCTAGCATTTGTAGACTTAGAGAAAGCTTTTGACAATGTTGACTGGAATACTCTCTTTCAAATTATGAAGGTGGCAGGGGTAAAACACAGGGAGCGAAAGGCTATTTACAATTTGTACAGAAACCAGATGGCAGTTATAAGAGTCAAGGGGCATGAAAGGGAACCAGTGGTTGGGAAGGGAATGAGACAGGGTTGTAACCTCTCCCCGATGTTATTCAATCTGTATATTGAGCAAGCAGTAAAGGAAACAAAAGAAAAATTCGGAGTAGGAATAGAAATCCATGGAGAAGAAATAAAAACTTTGAGGTGTGCCGATGACATTGTAATTCTGTCAGAGACAGCAAAGGACCTGGAAGAGCAGTTGAACGAAATGGTCAGTGTCTTGAAAGGGGGATATAAGATGAACATCAACAAAAGAAAAACGAGGATAATGGAATTAGTCGAATTAAATCGGGTGATGCTGAGGGAATTAGATTAGGAAATGAGACACTTAAAGTTGTAGATGAGTTTTGCTATTTGGGGAGCAAAATAACTGATGATGGTCGAAGTAGAGAGGATTTAAAATGTAGACTGGCAACGGCAAGGAAAGCGTTTCTGAAGAAGAAAAATTTGTTAACATCGAGTATAGATTTAAATGTCAGGAAGTCGTTTCTGAGGAGTGTAGCCATGTATGGAAGTGAAAATAGTTTAGACAAGAAGAGAATAGAAGCTTTCGAAATGTGGTGCTACAGAAGAATGCTGAAGATTAGATGGGTAGACCACTTAACTAATGAGGAGGTATTGAATAGAATTGGGAAGAAGAGAAACATGTGGCACAACTTGACTAGAAGAAGGGATCGGTTGGCTAGACATGTTCTGAGGCATCAAGGGATCACCAATTTAGTACTGGAGAGCCGAATGGAGGGTAAAAATCGTAGAGGGAGACCGAGAGATGAATACACTAAGCAGATTCAGAAGGATGTAGGCTGCAGTAGGTACTGGGAGATGAAGAAGCTTGCACAGGATAGAGTAGCATGGAGAGCTGCATCAAACCAGCCCCCGGACTGAAGACCACAACAATAACAACAACAACAAGGTACAGTAAGTTTGATAGTGAGGGGAGGAGGGAAGATGACGACAGCAGATCGCACCTACCATGGGCGGTGAAGTTAGAAGAAGAAGACGGTGCATAATAAAGGAGTTGCGTAGACCTGCAAGCTACTACGGTGCCTAGCCCTCCTGGAGCTATGTAGTAGGCGGTACTCGTCGACCCCCTCACCGCCACAGCTGCTACTGCTGCCTGCATTACGTCGCGACGCGTCTCTTCACGTTTGCTGGTACACCGCGCAAGCATCGCTCGTCGATGTCAAGCAGTTAGGTCAAGAATATTTAAAGTATTTGTCAATTGTTTTTAACAGGCTACCGAAAATGGAATAGAAAGATAAGAATAATGTGGACGTTAAATTGGAACCAGTCTCCGATGATGAATGTTCTGAATTTGACAATAACAAGGATGGTTCCGTCAAAGTAAAAATCCAAAATTTGAAGGTGATTTGTCCAAAGTAGACTATCGGGTAAAATGTAGCGTTGCACCGAAGTTAGAACCAGTTTCTGATTATGAGGTAACTGAAGTTGAGGTCAGGCAATAAAAAGTAGAACTAATAGAGTTATCTTATACTGAAACCGAGTTCAGTATTCCTGAAATTCAGCCAAGTCAGAGAATGCTAGAAACTCCTTTGAAACCTGTAAAAATGACAAAGGGCAAGGTAGAAGCACAAAACTGGATGCAATTACTGTTTTCCAAAATTGAACCGCATCTTAAAGACCTAGAGGACAGTAATAAAGAACTCAAGAACGAAATGACCTCAAAACTCAAAGACTTAAATTATAAAATGGTTCTAACCACCATGATCTGAAAGTCAAAGTAGGACAACAGCTAACTAAATTGCATAGTACTTCAAAACCGAAAATACGAAAGTTCGCAAAGGTTTCAAACATGCAGATGAACTTATGGAAGGGAGGTTGTCAGAAACAACAGGCACTGAATGCAAACTTTGCCCTAATCGATTTGAAGAATTAACTACTGAAGTAAATGCTTGCAAAAAGATATTAAGGAAATAAAATCTGAGTGTGTTAAATTATATCAGAGTACTGATAAAAAAATTTCTGACCGAGTTGAAGCAGTAGAACTCCAAACGTGAAGAGCTAAATACAAGTATTACTAACACAGAAAACACAGTAAGCTCTGGTAGTTCTAGTAATACTACTGTACAGCATGTTGCCTCAATTGACGCCGCTTTCATCAGATGTCGTCAATTTTTACGTTTTGATCCAGGCAAACAAGTTCACCCATTAGTTCCGGAATAATTTTGACGATATTTTAACAAATGCATGGTCAGAACGACAGAAAATTTGTTTCATAAGAAGTCGTTTGTCAGGAGACGCTTTGCGATGGTCAGCTGACGTACTCTGTAGATGGAAAACTCTTTCTGAATTTAAAACTGCATTTCTTAAATAGTACTGGTCCACAAGAAACAAAACGATGTTGTGAGAGTTTTGGAGTGGTAAAAAGTTTGCTGCAGGTAGTGAATCAGTAAAAGAGGTATATAGAAACTGGGTTTCACGGCTGTCACACCTGACAGAAAAGATGAAACGGAAGTGACTATCATGGGGCCAGAAGGTAAGATGCCTTGGTATTGGCAGAATAGAATCGTTCCCACACCTAGAGATGCTGCAGATAGATTCATTGAGTATCTGAAGAGAGTAGAAAGAGTAGCTGCTGTTGAGGAGCAGGGCCAAAATAATAATAGGTCTTATAACAATCGTGTAAACAACGGAAGTAATGACATAGGGGAACGTGGTTGTTGGAAGTATGGAGCCTCAGAATATAAGATGTAATTGTCGTAGTCAAGGCCGTAGTAGAGGAAGAGGGGGTAAACAACCATCACGCTTTCGCAACAATTATAATGACGAAAGCAGAAATGCCCGCATCTCGTGGTCGTGCGGTAGCGTTCTCGCTTCCCACGCCCGGGTTGCCGGGTTCGATTCCCGGCGGGGTCAGGGATTTTCTCTGCCTCGTGATGGCTGGGTGTTGTGTGCTGTCCTTAGGTTAGTTAGGTTTAAGTATTTCTAAGTTCTAGGGGACTTATGACCACAGCAGTTGAGTCCCATAGTGCTCAGAGCCATTTTTGAAAGCAGAAATGTAAATAACGTGCCGTTGAGACAAGACGAAGAGCAGAATGCTCCCCCATCTGACTCTGTATCGAATGAACACAACATGCCGCGAGTGGGAAATTAAGTCCCGTCCATGAGGAAACTGGCGCTCACACAGCGGAAACAGTTACACAGCCAGTAACAAAACCACAGACCACAGTCAGACGGCACACGAAAACCGATAACAGGGATGATGAAACGAAACAGACAGTGCCAGTGATATGCTAAACCACTTTCATTATCTTTCAAAATGATGGAGCACAGCAATCAGTCGTCCTTTCCTTTCAGGCTTTATTAAAGCAAATATAGATTTCGGCAAGTAACTAGCCGTTATCAGTGCAGTATTTCATAGAATTAATACTTGTCCTAGTACGTCAGTCCCCAGTTGTTTGGGCTTCTGTCACAGATCATTCGCCGGCCGTTGTCGCCGAGCGGTTCTAGGCGCTTCAGTCCGGAACCGCGCTGCTGCTACTGTCGCAGGTTCGAATCCTGCCTCGGGCCCGAAGTGTGTGATGTCCTTAGGTTAGTTAGGTTTAACTAGTTCTAAGTCTAGGGGACTGATGACCTCAGATGTTAAGTCCCATAGTGCTTAGAGCCATTTGAACCACAGTTCATTCGAGACTCATTATACAGTTGATAGCATTTTGGACACATAAGAAAAATGGCTTAAGAAGGAGAAAGAAAACGCTAAAGATAAGGGGAGGAACAAATTAGCATGTTTGAATCAGATGAGGACGAAGATGCAATAATGGCTGACATCTTCGACATCGATGGCAATCTGAAGGCCAAAGTTTCGGCAGAGGAAGTATACTCAGTCTTGCAAGGTTTTGATGAGGAGGACCTGATGGGTGAAAGGGGTAGCAATTATAATGTGGTTAAGGAACCTATTAGCCACATGTCACAAACTGAAAAAGCCGACGACGGTGTTATAGATAACAATGTTGCGCAGGAACGCAGTTGCTCAGAGGTAGAGAGTAGTTTGGATTATGTGCAGCGAACGAAAGTAGAGCAAGACGTTAAGTGCTTTGATTTAAAATTGGTGGACAGGTTGGGAAAGGCAGCTGAGAATGTAGAAATTGATGACTCGTTGAATCTGAGTATGAATGTACTTGTAAATCAACAAAATTACTTTAGCTTCAAACAGATTAAAAAGGATTTATTAGATGTCTTTTATGAGGAACGTGTTCAAACTTGAATTACTCACCCTACTATAAAAACCGACATCTCAGGAGTAACAGTGCATTGTCTCCTTGATAGTGGCAGTGAATCAAGTGCTTTGTGCCAGGCATTCTTTAATTCTTTTCCTAGTAAGAATTTTGTAACTGTCATGAAAGAAAGTGGTTTAAGAATAATAAGTGCTACTGGAAAAGTTTCTAGACCAGCACAGCGTGAAGCTTTAATACCAATTGGTCTAGGTGACCTAATCATAGATCACCCTTGTTTAATCGTGCTCGGTTTAAGTGTGGAGGTGTTAACTGACACAGATCTCTTAACAAAATATCAAGGGAGAATTGATAATGATCACAACCACTCAGTATTAACCTTACCTGATTCTCGGGTAATTAAAGAACCTTTAATAGGAATTTATATAGGCAGCAATAATGAAGCACGGAAACTGCCTATTAGAGTAATGAGGAATAAGGGATACTTGCGGGAAGATACTCAATTCGGTAATATGCAAGACGCAAATGCAGAAGGGAACTCTATCCTAGACGAGATAGAGTTAACAGGTACAGTCAATAAATCGAAGTTCTGATAAACTGAGGGCAGAATTAAGGGAAGTATTAACCACTTATCACAATGTATTCACGAATACATCTGGCGTCAAACGGGCTGTCTTGGAGCAGGAGAGGCTCCACTGGACCTTTTAATTTCCATTGTCTATACTTTTAAAGTAAATTCATAAAACTTTGTCAGCATGACCAGGAAGGATTCAGGATTCACACTCACAGCAGTGGAAGTTCAAAACCGTAACAAAATAATTTTTTACATGTGAAATTTCATCATTTTTTCACTTACTATTGACTGCATTTGTTGCTATAGGTACACGTTTCTTCATAAAAACTTAGCCGCTTTTGCAACTGGGCTACGCAAATGTAGCTAACATGTCGGATTTGTATTTAAAATTGAGACCAGAACGATATCTCCGTTCTAGAGATATTGGCTTGTATGTCTACTGCACGATGGTGCACACTGTGCCAATGTGGTCGTAACGCCCGTCATATTTCATAAACGGTTCAAGATATCGAAGTAAGGTTTTTTTTTTCAAATGATAACACGCAAAGAGGTGCGTATTTTGTCGTATGATGAATACTCGAAACTTTTTTAACTATTGAGATATGGAAGTAACCACAGACTTTCAATAGAATACAGTGGTTTTTAACAGCATTTACACTGATCAGCCAGAACACTTTGGCCACCGACCTGCTATCGATAAAACCCCTTGCACGAACGTTTGCTGTCAACCGCTCTAGGCACAGTTTGCAGTATCTAAATGTCTTCTTTTTAGTTCTGTTATGTATCAATTAACAATCTTCATAATTTTTATGTGAACGTAGTTGTGCAAGGGTACTGTCATATCGCTGGCTTGGTTGCGGAGTATCTTTGCGAGCGGCTGCATTGCAGAGTCGAGCACGGGACACGGAGTTTCTATGATGTGTTGTACGTAGCTCTGCATGGGAAAGGTATGATTACGGAAGTTCAAGTGTGGCTGCAAGTACCATTATTATGAAGTAATGAGATAAGGAAGATGATACAGTGAAAAGTGCGTAAAAAAGTGATTAAGTATGAGCAGTGCCGCCGATAACG